>NC_139575.1:28128950-28466450 GCF_946808225.1 Silurus aristotelis
ACCGATTTACACTTACCAAACACAGTAATATCAAATGTCAAACTATTTGGGAGTCGATTCTGAAACTCTGAATAAAGTTGGAGGCTTTGCTGGAAAGGGAACGTGTAAGTAATTTGCAGTGTCAATATTCTTATACAGGAATCACTGACACATTTAGGCAGAACCGCCTTGTATTTTTTTTCAATTGTATTTAATTTGTTGGCCTGATCGTATAAAGATATTTCTTCTTTACAGCAAGCATTTTTCTTATCTCCTTGCTTCATATACTGTATGACTTTGAATAGCTTGTGCAGAGAAAACACCTAGTTGATACAGTATTGCTGCAATTTATTAGCAAATTATCTAAAAAAAAAAGGTGAAAAAGTTTTAGTAAAAACTTAAGTAAAGCAAATGGTGAATTGATGAGTATTAATTGTATTTTTTTTTTTTAGGATGATTAACAGCACAATGTAATCCAGAAGTCTGTCCAAATAGCTTTAATACATTCATGTTTAGAGTATACTTATTCATTTGTTCATTCATTCATTTATTTATTTATTTATTTATTTATTTATTTATTTATTTATTTATTTATTTATTTATATATATATTTATTTATTTATATTGGGTTTTTTTGTTGTTGTTTTTTTACAAGGAAAGACCAGAAACTTTGCTGACCACCATGTTTACTGGTATTTTCAATCACACAAGGATTACTTCGGTATACTTCCATTACATCAATTACATTACATCAATGCTTTTTTCTTTGTAGATGAGATTGCACAAAGTAGATATTTTCATTTCATACATCCTTGATCACCTTAAGAGAGCATTGGAAACTAGAATAAAAATGTTCTTCAAACTATGTAGATTTCATCTACTGGGCTAGTTTTGAAAGCCTTCTATCTTCAAATACAGACAGAAAGAGCTGAAAGAGAAAGAGAGTGGAAGAGAGATAGAGAGAGGGAGGGAGGGAGGGAGGGAGGGAGGGAGGGAGAGAGGGAAGGAGGGGAGGACGGTGCAAGAGATGCACTCACATTGTGTAAATAAAGGTTATTCAGTCCCTGTGAAATACATCACATAATCATTGGCTGGTGCAGTTTGCCAAGTATGATGGAATCCACAATGAATAAAGTTTATATAAGGTCCCAGGCACACCACATTGAATATCTTGAAATAAATGATTTATTTTCTGATATGTATAATGCATTAAAAGCTAGAGATCAATTGTATAATTAATTTACTTGATTTATTTAATTCCTACTATGGCTAGGTGATAAATTAACAATTATTAAAAACATTTGCTCAGTTTCATAAGCAGAGAAGCCATGCAATAATGCTGTCATAATTCTGACTAATATAAATGTAATACATTGGATTTCCTAAACAAGATTATCATGCATTGCTAATATATACATATATCCATGCATAGTCTCAGGTGCAGTTCATACAGTTTTATAAGGAATTTTGCTATTAGGATTTTTTATGGATAATCTAATACAGCTACACTTGCTACTGTTTTTGGAGGAAATACCACACAGCCATAATCATGAGATTTATTTGTTATGAAAAGTGGCTTATTAGACCTTTGTATAGTTCTATATGAAGTATATAGTAGTATAAAGTGCTATGCAAAAGAAAAAGACAGTTGTGAAGAAAATTCTATAAAGTAAGAATGCTTTTGAAAATATATATTTTTTATATTGTTTCTTTTTATCGATTTACAAATTGCAAAGTAAGTGAACAGAAGAAAAATCTAAATACATTTTTGACTTTAAACCAGCATCAATTCTTAAATTTTGATTCTACAAAAAGACTGGGGTTTTAGGCTATTTTATAGAAAAACCTCCAACATGGGCTAAGTGACTCAACTCTGCATGGAAACATTGGCACTAAGGTGTAGAAAAATGGTGTAGAAATATTTGGCTGTAGCAGGAGGCAGTTTCTTTGCCGAAGGACTCGAAAACAGTCCAATATTGAGTGTCTGCAGTAAAGTATGGTGAAGATTCCTTGCAAGTGTGGGGCTGCATGTCTGCAAATGGAGTTGAAGATTTGGTCAGGATTAACAGTGTTAACAATTTTGATAAATACAGGCAGATACTCATCCATCATGAAATACAATCAGGGAGGTGTCTAATTGGCCCCAAATATATTCTAAAGCAGGACAATGACCCCAAACATGCAGCCAATGTCATAAAGAACTATCTTTAGCATAGAGAAGAACAAGGAGCCCTGGAAGTGATGGTTTTACCAGCACAGAGCCCTGATCTCAACTTCATCGTGTCTGTCTGGGTTTACATGAAGAGAAAGAAGGATTTGAAGCAACCTACATCCACAGAATATCTATGGTTAGTTATTCTCCAAGATGATTGGAAACCCCCTACCTGCTAAGCTCCTTCAAAAACAGTGAAAGTTTATTTAAATAGTTCTCATGAATTAGATGTAAATTTACACATTTTTTGTTCTCCATGTGAATCTTTCCTTTAAACATTATATTGCTAATTAGAATAACTTAGGAGGAGGAATGTTATAGATGAACAAATTTGTTACTTTGTTCTGTGGTCATTATTGTTAGTGATCTTGCAAGCGTCAGGGTATGGTCCTGAAGTTCATTCATTCATCTTCTCCCGCTTATCCGTAATTCGGGTCACGGGGGCAGCAGTCTAAGCAGATTCCCCAGACACTTCTCCGTGTCCAGGAAACGGGCTGTCAAGGCCCCCGCCTTCGACTGCTGCCCAATCCTCTCAGCACCGGTCCCTTACGGTCCCTCCTGCAGGTGGTGAGCCCACGGGAAGGCGGCCCCACGTCGCTCCGACGTCACGGCCCTTGATTTATTTTTCTCGTAAGGGTCCCCTGGAGCATAGAGGGTTAAGGGCCTTGCTCAAGGGCCCAAGAGTGGCAGTTTGGCAAAACCGGGGCTTAAACCCCCGACCTTCCGATCGGTAACCCAGCGCCTTAACCGCTGGAGCCACCACTCCCATTTTTCTATATGGTCCTGAAGTTTTGTGTTAATTGTGCAAAGTTGATACTGAGGTGCAGCCTCACATTTTATTTGATAGCTTTGCTATCCGATTTGATTGCCTTTATGGGCAAACTGCTTGGTGTATATACAATTATTTTGTTAACTCTTGTGAGGCTTATTATGAAGATAATATTTGTCAAATTTAGTGATGATTAGACAAAATGTGCATGAAAGACAGACTAAAAATAACTAAAAAAAAAATATAATAAGCCGGAAATTGACATCACAGGTTGGTATGACCTCATCTTGAGATGGATTTTGGACACACTGTTGGTGAACATAAATGTGCTTACAAACTAGGCTTGAATTTAAGGGTGGCCATGCAGTGTGCAACAAATGCAGCTAGGATGTACTTTAAAACCTTCCCCATTAGTGTGTCAAATATTTTATAAATGTGTAAAACCTTTTACCAAATGATTCAGTGGGCTTTTATAAAACCTAGCAAGAAGATAAAAGAAGAAGGAATAAAAGAATAAAGAAAAAAAACAACATAAAAAAATATAGTAATTACAGTCATTTGCTAACAATAAAATATAACTATGCTTTGCATTAAGAATAATTCTGTTATTAAATTCAGTCTTCTGTACATGTTTGACCTGAGTAGTGTGAATAGTGTGGTTTTAATTTTCTGTATTAAGTTATAGTTTAGCATTTTCAAAAAACAAATATCTAGTGCTGCTGGTAAAATGACACCACCTTGTGCAAATCATATTTATGTTTACGCAACATAAAGCACATTCTAAATTATAACCCTTTAAAAGAATCTATCTATCTATCTATCTATCTATCTATCTATCTATCTATCTATCTATCTATCTATCTATCTATCTATCTATCTATCTATCTATCTATCTATCTATCTATCTATCTATCGCCTGTTAACTTCTGTTTTGTTTGTACCGTTTATCTTAATTGTTCTTTTTTATACATACACAAAATAAGCTGATTGTATTATAATGTGTTATGTGATAGGTCCTGTTAAGTTGCACTGTGTATTTGTTTAGTTATTTAGTATTGATTAGGTATTGATCATGTGCTGAAAGATGTTGCATGCATGTTCTTGCGCTGACTCACCAAGTTTTCTTCCTGTGTAGACTGTATAATAAAGAAGCCAAGAGTGTACTCTTCCCTGGTAATTTATATTCGTCCAATTGGCTGTACTGAATGCATACATTTTAATTTCAGAATCATTCAACAAACACTAACGTTCTAAGAGCCTATTGAGGAAATCCATTCAGTCTTGTTGTTACTTTTCTACTTCATAATACTTCAAAATAGCAAATTATTGTTTTTGTTAGATGTTTTTTCCCCCTCAAGAAACGTATGATAATCAAAAATGAATAGTTTGACAAATATGGCATCCTTCTTGGACAGGTCTCTTTTTACTATTGCATTATTGACTCCATTAAGGCCTTCATTAGTGCAGATATCTCGTTGATGGCAGTATTAGTGTAAGCCAGGTTTCTTGTTGATGAAAGGCAAGAGTGTATCTGAGTAACAGAAAGCATTATCAGGCTCTAGGTGGACCCACCTGCCCTGTCTTGAGGGACGCAATTACTCTTCTTGTAGGTTGCATGAACACAAACTTGTCCCCAGATGCTGGTGCTGGTGAGCCCCCTGCTAACCAATGATGTCAGCACTCTCTTCTTTCCACTACCTCTACACCACCTCCCTCATACTGTTTTTCCTTTTTTTGACCAAGTGCAGCACCAGGTTCATTTTACTGTTTTGTTTGTGCTTGCTCGACACATATTCCTTCGTCCGGGAGCACATGAATATCAGTAAATGTTTTATTCATGCAATCAGGACAAATCAGTCTTCACTGCTCTCTTGCTCACTTGTTTTCTCTCCCCTCCCCTCCCTTGGTTGTGTTTTGCAGCAAGCCCTAGCTTAAATAAATTGGGTTTCGTTTTCTTCAGGTACAATTCATAAACTATTGCAATTCACAAGCTGTGGTAAGGGGCTATTGTCAGAAATATAATACACTCTTTTTAAAAATCTAGACATACATCCTCATTTACTGAGTTTATTTATTTATTTATTAATTGATTTATTTATTTATTTAATGAGTGGTATGAGTGTATTATTAATTTTGGGCCCAGGACATTAAGCTGATCAAGACAGGAATAAATGAGAGATGCAGAGAAACGGGTAGTGTTCTGTTGCAACAGCGAATAGACACTTAGTCCCAAAGGGTGTGCTGCACCTGCTCTAGAATAATTGTACTGGCTGTGTCATTTAACTTCCCTCCAAAGATCTCAGCTTTAATTAAAACTTCAGTGGGCTGTCTATCTCTCTGCAGCCCTAAATAACATGCCAAATTTGTGCTGTGGAAGTTTCCATAGAGCACCCTTGACTCTACTGAATAACTGGTGTGTTTGCAATTAGTGCTCAGGGGTTGCTAAGCAGCATGACATGATGCAAACATTGTCAAATATTTCAGCTTATATGTGTGTGTGTGTGTGTGTGTGTGTGTGTGTGTGTGTGTGTGTGTTTGTGTGTGTATGTGTATGTGTGTGTGTGTGTGTGTGTGTGTGTGTGTGTGTGTGTGTGTGTGTGTGTGTGTGTGTATGCTGTAATTTGATTATACGTAGTGGTGGATTGATGCATTTTTGTGAACTCCAGAGAAGACATATTCCAAAATGAAATCTTTATTACATTCTAATTGCCATTTTATCCACTGAGAATTTAAATCATTTATACATTTAATACATATTAAATATAAAATATAAAATTCTACCGTTAATTACTAAATATTTGAATACATTTACACTAAAAACACCCCCTATTCAGAGCACTAGTAATAGTTTATAATAAAGAAAACTTATTTTTTCCACATTTAGCTTTCAATTAGATTTTTTTTTAGTTGCACATTTAAGGAACTTAAGTGGGTCTTAAAGTTTTTCTCAGTTGCTTTGGATCAGAAATAAATTCTCAAAACTACTTGTTCAACGTCCACATAATTTAGTAATTTGTGCTCATCATAAGAACATTTCTTGTTGCTTTGATAAAATTGGGAATGTTTTGCACATTCATTTACTTGATTGTGTACAATTGTCTGCTGTTTCCTACATTATCAGTTGTTTATGTCATGATCAAAATATATTATTCTGGTTTCACCTAAATATTTTTAACCCCCAAAACATCTCAACATCAGTTCATTGCATAAGTCATTGAATTCAAAATGGTTAAACCAGTTGTCATCATCTGTCATCTAAAATTTCTATACATTTTTTATTTTTTTTTATTTGACTTAAATTGATCAGTTAGGCAGATGAATTTTGAATGTAACTAATGAAGAGGAGTGCACCACATCAGATCAACCAATAATCAACTAGTTCTCTAAAGCAGGTCAAAGCTGTATCTTGTGAACCTTTATTTGGCAACAGAGCAAAACACGAATTACAATTTCTGAAAATGGATACTTACTTACTTTTGAGAGATGAACTAACTATTTTGAGAAAGGTACAGGCTTTTGCATGAAATACAATGTGTTGTGTTGTGTTGTTTGTGCACATTGTTTGAGAATGCAGTTACTGGTTTGCAAATATTATGGACGATTTAAAAAAAAAAACAAAGTAACTGAGAAAAACTGTAAATGACACTGTATAGGAGAAATATAGCCTTTATAATGTAATAATGTTTTTGGTAGTTATGGATTGTTTATCACCGATTTGTTCATTTTTAATGAATCTTTGATATGACTGGGGACAAACAAATGGTTTCTAAAAGATTTGCTTATTTTGTGTTGCCTGCGCATCATTTGTTTGTAACATGAAAACCGCTCTGTACTGGAAATAGAAATAATTAGTTCACCTCCCATGTCTTCTGGTTCGAATCTTTCATTCATCTGTCACGTGACAAACGCACAGCCTCTGTACAGAAAACAAAAATGAACGATTCGGACTAGAAGCCTTTGAAAGATAAACAACTCCTGTATGGAGCTATTACATTTGAAATAAAGGATGTTACATATGTAAGGCCAAAACACACCTGAATCATTTGAGGAGTGAATATTTCTTTTCTATTTTTTATAGTTGTATGTGGCTGCATTATTTTTTCTACTTCTTAATATGATCAAGAATATTTGTATGGAATTCATGTTTGAGGAATCTGGCTTTTGAAAATAAATTTTTTCAACTTTATTCTGCTCAAATGACTTGAATTTAGATTTAGACTTGTTCATTTTGCTGAGTGAGATTCAAAGATTCAGATCAGAAAAATGTTCAGATTTTCCCATTTACTAGTTTTTGGCATTCCCACAAGTGTGCCGATGTTTGGTGAAGCCTTCATGTAGGGAAGAATAGAACTGAGCAGCTCCCTGTAATGTCTGACCATTGGCTTCGATTCCAGACTCAGACAGCCATTGCCAAACACTGATTTGTGGTGGTAAATCAGCCACTTCTTTGTACATTTGGAGGAATTGGGTCAAGAAACTTTCATTTATGATCACACCTTTATATCCAGGCAAAGGTAGCCATCTTATGGGCTATTTTAGTGGTACAGTCTATATATATATATATATATATATATATATATATATATATATATATATATATATATATATTTCTCCCACTTAGAAATCATGGAGGGGTCTGAAATTATCATCGTAGGTGCATGTCCACTGTGAGAGACATAATCTAAAAAAAAAAAAATCCAGAAATCACAATGTATGATTTTTTAACTATTTATTTGTATGATACAGCTGCAAATAAGTATTTGAACACCTGAGAAAGTCAATGTTAATATTTGGTACAGAAGCCTTTGTTTGCAATTACAGAGGTTAAACGTTTCCTGTAGTTTTTCACCAGGTTTGCACACACTGCAGGAGGGATTTTGGCCCACGCCTCCACACAGATCTTCTCTAGATCAGTCAGGTTTCTGGCCTGTCACTGAGAAACACGGTGTTTGAGCTCCCTCCAAAGATTCTCTATTGGGTTTAGGTCTGGAGACTGGCTAGGCCATGCCAGAACCTTGATATGCTTCTTACAGAGCCACTCCTTGGTTATCCTGGCTGTGTGCTTCAGGTCATTGTCATGTTGGAAGACCCAGCCTCAACCCATCTTCAATGCTCTAACTGAGGGAAGGAGGTTGTTCCCCAAAATCTCGCAATACATGGCCCCGGTCATCCTCTCCTTAATACAGTGCAGTCGCCCTGTCCCATGTGCAGAAAAACACCCCAAAGCATGATGCTACCACCCCCATGCTTCACAGTAGGGATGGTGTTCTTGGGATGGTACTCATCATTCTTCTTCCTCCAAACACGTTTAGTGGAATTATGGTCTCATATGGTCTCTATTTTGGTCTCATCTGACCACATGACTTTCTCCCATGACTCCTCTGGATCATCCAAATGGTCATTGGCAAACTTAAAACGTGCCTGGACATGTGCTGGTTTAAGCAGGGGAACCTTCCGTGCCATGCATGATTTCAAACCATGACGTCTTAGTGTATTACCAACAGTAACCTTGGAAACCGTGGTCCCAGCTCTTTTCAGGCCATTGACCAGCTCCTCCCGTGTAGTTCTGGGCTGATTTCTCACCTTCCTTAGGATCATTGAGACCCCACGAGGTGAGATCTTGCATGGAGCCCCAGTCTGAGGGAGATTGACAGTCATGTTTAGCTTCTTCCATTTTCTAATGATTGCTCCAACAGTGGACCTTTTTTCACCAAGCTGCTTGGCAATTTCCCCGTAGCCCTTTCCAGCCCTGTGGAGGTGTACAATTTTGTCTCTAGTGTCTTTGGACAGCTCTTTGGTATTGACAATTTCGGACCCCTCTATGATTTCTAAGTGGGAGAACTTGCAAAATAGCAGGGTGTTCAAATACTTATTTTCCTCACTGTATATATATATATATATATATATATATATATATATATATATATATATATATATATATATATATATATATATATATATATATATATATATATTATTACTGTCAGTCTCCTCAAAAGCCCCAAGTTGATATTTAAGGTCAAAACTGCATTCACTGTTTATTTTTTTATTTATTTATATATGTATTTATTTATTTATTCATTTATTCCATTTTCAGGCGCATTTTGCAGGTTGTGCTCAGAAAAGGCTATTTTTGTGCAATTTCCATCTTTGCACAGAGACGGGTAGTAATTCCTGATAACTGTCCAACTGCTTGATTATATTTTTGCATCCATTATCCAGTTGTAGCCTTGTACATGCCACCAACAATTTGTCTCTTTTATGTTGAATGCTTCCCCATCCAAATATAAAAAATTACAAAGAGCTTTTTTTGCGATCTCATATCTACAGTGAATCAACAAATCATCTGTATATTTAGTTAACAATAAAATACTACTACTACTACTTATAATAATAATAATATAATAATAAAATAAATAAACAAACAAATAAATAAATAAATAAATAAATAAATAATAATAGTAGAGTTATTGTTGTTTGCTTTTGGTGTTTCTGTAAAAGGAAAGGAATCTACATTCCAATTTGACGTTTCATAAACATCAAATATTTGTCATATTTTTACAATGTTGCAATCAACATTAGATATAAAAGAAATCTGAAAAATCTAATAAGAATGGACAGTTTGTAACAATTATTTCATAGATTTGTTTTTTTGTCTCTTGAGGGATGCCAACAATTGTCTACCATGCTCAGTAGTCCATTTTCCTCAAAATACTTTCCCCACATTAATTATGACAGAATATTTTTGCAATTGCAACATACTTGTTCTACAATACACTACTTACAGCTTAAACAATGTATTAGCAAAAGAACATTTTAGTTTATGTCAGATCCCAGTTGTCCTAGAGAGTAGAGAGATTCTACACATTGGACAGGCTGTCATATTACTGGGGGAATTAGTCCAAGTAGCACAGGCTGGGATGACACGTGTCTGTTTGGAGAGACCAAACAAGGCCAATTACAGCATACAAAGCTCTCTGAAGTTACTGTGTAGTTCAACTCACCAGGTTTCTAAGCACTTTCTTTTGCCTACACCATTGCAAACAACCTTACTGGGAAAAATAGCTTCCTAATGTCTTTGCTAACACTAACCTCTGAAAGGATGGTACAGAATAAAGCACAGAAACTAACACTTTTAGGTACATAATAGTCAATTCATGCATCTCACATTCTTATGAGATGTAATGTGACTTACGTGTTGTATTTGCTTATTATTGATTATAAATGTGTCTGCACACCATGTAATCATTTTGCAATCATATCTAATCAAAATTCTTATTATTTACACATTAGATAATATACACATTTCTTCTGAAAAAAAGCCCACAGTACAATGGACACAGGAGCATCAGATATGGAACATGAGGCGATGGAAAAAGTTGGCCTGGTCTGATGAATCACATTTTATTTTACATCATCTTGATGGCGGGGTGGGTGTATCGCTTATCTGGGACAGAGATGGCATCAGGATGCACTATACAGCAAACCAACAGAAACAATGTGATACTTTGTTATGCTGGATAAATTGGGGGCTGGAATTAATGTGGCTCTCACCTTGACAAATACCACCTGCTTAAACACTGTTGCAGAACAAGTTATACCTTTTCATGGTATCTGTGTTTCTTAATGCCAGTGACTTCGTTAAACAGAATAATGCACCCTGCCACAATACAAAACGATTTTCAGAAATGGTTTGAGGAAAATGAGAGTTCAGGGTGTTGATTGCTAGACAGACATGTGTAATCCATGCATGCTCCACCTCCCAACTAACAGGTCTTAAAGGATCTGCTGCTAATGTCTTGTTGCTAGAGACCACAGCACACCTTGAAGACAAGAGGTCTTGTGGAATACATATGTGAGTTTAGGCAGAACTGCTTTGGCAGCACAATAAACATTTGGACAGTTTTAGGTTGGTAGTTGAATTGTGTGGCTGATCAGTGTGCATTTTTTTTTAAACACTAATTGTCTGTCCTGTTTTAAAAATAAAAAATAATACATATAATAAACTAATAAACTATCAAGGCTTGGTTAAACCACCTGCGTTTTTCTGTTTGATAAATGATACTGGGCCTGCCCCCTCCCATCTTTCAAGGTTACTTAAATAGTATAATTGGCTTTCAAAAAAGAAAAGAGATGGTTTATCTTATAACAAAACAAACAAAAAAGTGTAAACCCTGCATGGCTCTATTTTTGTAATTTACAGACAGATGCAAAGGCAGAGGTGATTTGTAAAAAAAATATGCTGATGTTTTCAACAGCAACAGATCCTATTCTGCTGAATATTCAAACCACAAGAATAATTAAACACCAGACCTGTTGAGAATACATCTGTTTTATGCTATAATCCTTTTAAAAAATGTTGTCAGTTATACAGGAAAAAAGAAGGAAAGAAAGAAAGAAAGAAAGAAAGAAAGAAAGAAAGAAAGAAAGAAAGAAAGAAAGAAAGAAAGAAAGAAAGAAAGAAAGAAAGAAAGAAAGAAAGAAAGAAAGAAAGAAAGAAGAAAGAAAGAAAGAAAGAAAGACATTCATGTTCATCTCACTTCACTAATATGCAATTTATAAACTTTAGGGCACCAGAAATGTTGGAGGTTTATGAGAACTAAAGTCGGAATTGTGTGTAATAAAGTCGGAATTGCGAGAAAAAAATGTAACGTAATTAGGCAACCTTTTTTGTTTGTGATCATTTCGAACTAAACAAATAAAGAAAACACTATACAGTGTGTTTAACTTTTTTTAAAGTAATTTAAAACTGATCATTACATTTTAATTTAAGATTTTTTTTTTGTATTTTAATGTAATAAATGCACTGCCCCTGGTGGTCTAGTGGTTAGGATGCAGCGCTCTCACCGCTGCGACCCGGGTTTGATCCCCGGTCAGGGAACCAACCCCAGCCACCTCTTAGTGCCGGTCCCAAGCCCGGATAAATGGGGAGGGTTGCGTTAGGAAGGGCATCCAGCGTAAAAACATGTGCCAAATCAAACATGCGGAGGATCCGCCGTGGCGCCCCCTAATGGGAGAAGCCGAAAGAGTTATATTATATGGCAATTAAATGCACTAAATGCAAAAGTGCAAAAAAACAAACAAACAAACAAACAAAAAAGGATTGATAATGTGACTGCTGGCACTGTGAGCTATGAGTATTAGACATTTCAGTATGATTGTAATTTGGTATAAGATGAAATAAAAGCCATGAATTTCAGAGCCAGATTAAATAAATATATAAATGTACACACACAGTCAAAAGCCAGTTACATGCTTCAATCACTGATTCAGTCCTTACCTTCTTTGTGACAGTGTGATTCATTCCTACTAACTCATAATCAGGACACCAGAGAGGATTTGCCAACACACCAGGACATTAAAGAACTGAGATCTGAGGTCACATTTTATGCCACCACGGCAAATCGAGAATACAAAATTAACATTCTATATTGAAAGAATGCACAAGCAGCATATGACAAACTTGGCATTTTTTTTTGTTTTGTTTTTTAGAAGTTCTATCATTAATTTATTGTAGAGTATTGCATGGAGAACCCCTGCTGCTAAAAAGCTTTTACACTTTTGTGCATGGAACTCAAATGAGCAGTGCTAGTTCAGGGGTTTGGAGTGGAAACGCAGAGCTCCTGCTGCTTGATTGTAAGCCAGCTGACCTTTGGAACATTTCACACTACTTAAACTAGCTTAAGAGTCTGTTTGCACTTGTTTTGCATGCTGTACTTTGCACTAGATAAATCCAACCCATACTGTAAAGACACTTGGTTTTTCCTAAAAGGCCTTGCCACAAAAATAAATAAATAAATAAATGCGTTAGCCTAAAACCTTTTAATATGGATGGTGTAACAAATGCTTGACAGTTATTTTTCCTTTTTTTCCCTTTTTTGTTGCCTAATTTATAGTGGTAATAAGGTAATAGCATTATTAAGCATATCAATAATGTAACCATCCACTTGTGGGGGAACTACTCCTATAATTTGATTTATTGTGTGAACACTTGGGCTTGAAGGTAACCACAACTCAATCATAGTAGAAAGCCTTCTTAGAGCTTCAAGACAACTGTCCTGGAAATACACAATTGAAAAACTTAAACTGAAAAACAGGTATGCCTGATTGTGGACATGGATACAAGTGCAGGCTTTTAAATAAACAAAGCAAACAAATACAACAGACAAAGACAAAAGAAGAATTATACATAAAGCAAAAAAGAGAAAGGAGAACATGGTACTAAACACACAACAGACACTTAGCAAACAAATAAGGAAATCTTAAAATATAAATAGATACAAAAGAATTCTAGTGCAATTAGGAACAATTTATTGCTATGGCAACTGAACTAGTAACCTTTATCTGCCTTAAGTGTGAATGCATGTTTAGAAACTTGCTATTAAAAGGCTCCCCAAACCTGTAAAAGTGTTTTTGTGTGTATGGTGAATTAGTAAAGAATGATAAAAATTAAATAAAAATATTGTGGTTCTTTTCTTCCACTAGCATCGCTATTGAGTGCGACACAGCACAGTAAAAGACTTGCTGGACTAGAGGAATCTCATCATTTTGACATTTTAGACAGAACAACAAACCACAACTCTATTTGCTCACTCATTGGCAGTAACACTACCACTACTACAGTGTTAGCTAAAGTGTAATGCAAATTGACATAAAAAAAAAAAATAAATAAAAAAAACCTTCCCTAAAGCCGTTGCCTAGACAGTGGTATCAAGCAACGTCAATTGATACGTTTTTACCTCCTTGTGGTTTTCTCTCTCTAATGGTCTTCTAAGCTAAGTCAGTTCCTGACTGCTTGTTTTGCAAGCAGGCTGGCAGTATGCGAATGTAATTTGCTTATCATTTCTCTTATTTCTCTTTCTCTAACAGTGGACAATGTCTTGCAGTCTCCCATTATCACCAAGCAGCCTGGCAGCATTGTATTCCCAGTGGACTCCTTGGAGAAAAGCCAAGAGGTTGTGTTTAGTTGCGAAGCTCAAGGACAGCCTCCACCATTTTACAGGTGATTGTGTGTGTGTAAGTGTGTGTGTGTGCGTATGTGTGTGTGAGTTTGTTCTACTCATAATAAATCATTAACTTGCAATTTCAAACCCAATCAAAAAAAAGTAATCTGAAATATTTACTTAAGTAATACAGGAATGTTTATTACTTTTTTAAGCATTTTAATTGTGTACAAATGAGGTCAGTGCCTTTTCTGTCATTCCTAATTATTCCAGTAAAGCGTCTAGATGCAAAATAATAATGTCAGGTTTCAATATAACCACTTTATACTTTATAATGAAATGATTATACAATATACAATCAAATATTACTGTATACAATATGGTATTACTGTACCCCATAAAATGGGCACTTGCCTAATTAGAAAATTAAGAAGAAGTCAAATGGAAAATTTGAGAAAAAAGTACAGGTAGTCGTCGACTTACGACCACAATTGGGACCGACAAATTCGGTCGTAACACGATTTGGTCGTAAGTAGAGTAGGCTATATGTACAGTTCTGTGAAATGATGCCGGAAGCTGGTACGCACTGTCCCCGTGGCGTACGACACTCGTAACACGTTTTGGTCATAAGTAGAGTAGGCTATATGTACAGTACTGTGAAATTATGCCGGAAGCTGGTAAAAAAATAACGTACGACGCAGCTAGCGATTGTGGTCGTAAAGTCGAATGGTCGTAAGTTGCATAGGTCGTAAGTTGACTACTACCTGTAATGGTATTGGAAGAATGCTGTTTCCTTTTGCTTAAAATCCGGTATGGGTACGAGTTAATGTAGATTCTTGCATGACTTTAACACAGTGCAGCTTCTCAAACAAATAGTTGATTAATTAAGTAAAAGCCATGTATGGTCTGTCCACCGAAGTGTCTTGTACAGATCAATGTGGTTTTCTTCACTTCAGCAGCTGAGGTTTCTGTGTACAGACAGGTCTATTTTGCTTCCCCAGGATTGAGGTAGCCTAATGGACGATCTAATAAGCCGCTTCCCGTTTCCTGTCAGCTTGGCCAAATCACCTGGCCTCAAGGTGAACGTCTTCCTCCTGGCAGCTCCCAGGTCCATCACTTTCAAAAGTCATTAAACTGCAAGCCGTCGCGCTAAACCTGTCGCACTCATTATCGTGCTGTTAGCCATTTTAGCCTGAGAAGCTAACCTGCCCTCCCTCTCGCAAAAGTCATTTCATTCCTCAGTCAATTTACGCTCATAGAGCCCTGGAGATAAATGAAACCTGTGTTTCCTAGCGTTTCTGCAAAGACAGCTGGCTCATGTTTGTCTCGTCAGTTTTTCAGTTTACCTTCAGATGGTAAACAAAGAAGTTTTAAGATAAAATGTCTTACTGTCCCCAAAGCCAGATGTTTTCATCATAATATTGACATAATGTCTGAAAAGTAACTAGATGGGTAAACGGATTAGATCAGGGTGCTTTTGATTGCCTTTACTTATACAGTTTTGCATATTGCCTTCAAACACAGGACATCAGTAAAGCATGCACCATTGTTATTGTACAACAATGCTGATGATGCCTTTGGGGCATCTTCTCTTATTACTAAAACAGTGTCTCCATTTGATAGCGCTGTTGACACTGCAGATATGTATGTTTCTGTGTGTATATATATATATATATATATATATATATATATATATATATATATATATATATATACAGACCGATCAGGCATAACATTATGACCACTGACAGGTAAAGTGAATAACACTGATTATCTCTTCATCATGGCACCTGTTAGTTGGTGGGATTCTTTAGGGAGGAAGTGAACATTTTGTCCTTAAAGTTGACAAGGGCCAAATTTTGATGGCTAGACGACTGGGTCAATGCATCTCCAAAACTGCAGCTCTTGTGGGGTGTTCCTGGTCTGCAGTGGTCAGTATCAGAAGTGGTCTAAGGAAGAAACAGTGGTGAATCAATGACAGGGTCATGGGCGGCCAAGGCTCAATTGATGCATGCGGAGAGCGTAGGCCCATGTGGGTTAATCCAACATATGAAATCAAATTAAAATTAAAAAAAAAAGTCAAATTGCTGAAGAAAGTAAATGTTGGTTCGGATAGAAGGTGTCAGAATACACAGTGCATTGCAGTTTGTTGCATATGGAGCTGCGTAGCACAGAATATACAGGGTACCCGCGCTGACCCCTGTCCACTGCCGAAAGCTCCAGCAATGAACATGTGAGCATTAGAACTGGTCTGGTTTGATTAATCACGTTTTCTTTTAAATCATGTAGATGGCCGGGGGCGTTTGCATCGCTTACCTGCGGAACACAGGGCACCAGGATGCACTATGAGCATAAGGCATGCCAGTAGAGGCAGGGAGATGCTTGGTCAATGTTCTGCTAGGAAACCCTGGGTCTGGCTATCCATATGAATGTTACTTTACACATACCACCTACCTAAGCACTGTTGCAGACCATGTATACCCTTTCATGGAAATTTTATTCCCTGATGGCTGTGGCCTCTTTCAGCAAAATAATGCACCCTGACACAAAGCAAAAATGGTTCAGGAACGGTTTGAGGAGCACAACAACGAGTTTGAGGAGTTGGCTTGGCCTCCAAATTCCCCAGATCTCAATCCAATCAAGCATCTGTGGGATGTGCTGGACAAACAAGTCCGATCCATGGAGGCCCCTCCCCGCAACTTTCAGGACTTTCAGGATCTGCTGATAATATTTTCGTTCCAGATACCACAGCACACCTTCAGGGCTCAAAAGGAGACCTGACACAATATTAGACTTTAGAGAGTTTATTGTCATTGTAGTAATACAATAGAATTTGTTTGGTAGCTCTCAAAGACCAGCATTAATAAGACGATGTAAGAATAAACAAAATAATAAACAAAAGATAATTGCACTTAAATATAATAATATGAAAATATGTACAATGAAATATATGTGCAGTGGAACTTGGATTTTAGGGCAAAACAATGCAAACAGGATTGTCAGAATAAGAAAATATTGCACAAGTTATGCTAAAAACTGCTAACTTATAACTAATAACAATAATAATAAATTATACAGTCCTGGGTGAAAAGTGTTTGGTGCGTTAGCATCGACATGGGAAAGAGGGACAGACAGTATTATACTAGGCAGACGGTCATAGTTATTTTATTTTTCAATAAAAATATTCAGTGCGGCAAAAAAAAAAAACAGCTAGAATGAACTAAACAGATGTGTTGTGTTCGAACTAAAACTCTGGAAGCCACACCCCTTCTTTTCATCTTATATTTGTAATTTCTTGTCTTTCGGTTTCCCACTGCAGATGTGTCCACACAATGTCTTTTTTTCCTGTCAAGGTAAATGTAAAGCGTTTAAAAGAGTTTAGAAATCTAAAAATCTTAATATACAATAATCAAATATATATCTATCAGTTAATTGTTTTATTAATGTTGACAAATGTCCAAACATCAGCTGAAATGTTCAATTAGCCTGCTGCATTGGATTAAGTATTTGAAAGATAAAGATAATTAGAAAGTAATCACAAGTAAGTTTTCTGCTATGGGAAAGTCATGCTGTAGCCTTACGTTGTTTCTGGTATATCAGTAATTCAAAAAGTTTTTTTTTCCTTTTTTTTATTTTTATTAACCTGTCATATTTTTCAGAACCTATTCCTTTAGAGGTTTTATGTGGCTTTGTCTTTATATGAACAAAAAAAAGAAAAATCCTCAGTTATCATTATTAGTTGCCAGTTTAAGATTGAGATCACTGTATTTTTGATTAGATTTTCTAGATTGAGATCACTGTATTTATGAAGCCTTACATGAAAGAATTGTCGAAAATACAGCATGTTTTATAAATGCGAATGTAATTATTTTTAATGTTATAAACCAATAATAATTGTTTTAATAATGTAATATATAATATAATATTTTTATAAACTAGTCATATTAAGAAATAAGTTAATCTTCTTTTACCCTAACATTAAGTGTATGTTAAGGTTCTTAGCATAATAAGTAGTGCTATTATTATCATTATTATTAACTTCCAAAAAAGCTATAGCTTATCACATAAAGTAAAATTAATTATATCAAGAAATATATTCAAATTATAAATAAACCACATGAATAATGAAATGTTTTTAGATTGGAATCATGTATGTCTTTTGTTTGGCTTTGTTTTCTTTCTCCCTCTCTTTCTCCCTCTCTTTCTCCCTCTCTTTCTCTCTCTCTCTCTCTCTCTCTCTCTCTCTCTCTCTCTCTCTCTCTCACTCTATCTCTCTTCCATTGTTGCCCTCCATTTCTTTTCAGTAACAATGTCTGACAATGTATCTGTAATGAAAAGTTGTTCATGCCAAATTGCTTTCAGTGAAATTTGTGGTGTGAAAACTTGTTATTGAAATAATTTGAAGAAAGGAAACGCTGGACGTCCTGTCATCAAGCATCGTGTTTAGCACCAGGTGGTCAGTTCTGTCTAAACACAGACTTGGGTTAAATTCACAAGTACACATTGTGTAGTGTCACTTGCTCATTCGCAGCCCACAGATGTCTGATAGGACATTTTTTTTTATGTAATTATAAGACAATAGCTTTTTTGTTGTTGTTGTTGGTGGTGTCTATGACCAAGTCCAATAATTTTTTTCCCACTGCATTTTGGCATTTCTCTGCATTAACACTCATTTTGGATAGCAGAACCAAAGGTGTAGGAGCTAAGAAATCACTAAAGTGTGCATTGTCTATTCCCTCTAGCAGACTTTCGTTTCAACCCTAATCTAACACATTTGCTTCACTGTTCAGATTCCTCTCAAGACCTCACAGCCTGATTAGTTGTGTTACATTACAATTGGAATTAAACTCCCCAGGAGGCAAGTCCACCAGGAGCAGGGCTCCATTACTAGTTAGAATGGATTGTAATATTAGAAGTAATGCTCCATTTTGATGTCGTTATTCTTAATACTGGGTCTACTTTCACCCTTTGGTGGATCACCACGGTGCAATAAGTCACTTAACCGTGCATTCAAACTGAGCCTAGCATAATAATTAGAATTTTATTTATTACACATTCAACACATTATATGTGAATTATGGATTCTTTATTATAGAGATGCAGTTCAAAACCCAATTATTGTTTTTGTTATATACTGAAGACATTTAGTTTTTTAGATTGAAAGAATATGAATATATCGTTTAAATGCAACATTATATCATGACCATAATATGATAATATGACATAGATTAATCTTTGGTTTTCAGATATTTAGATTTCGATGTGGTAAGCAATTTTGGATATGGCACTAAATGTGTAAGTGAGCAAAAGTATAGGAACAGACAGACAGACAGACAGACAGACAGACAGACAGACAGACAGACAGACAGACAGACAGACAGACAGATAGACAGATAGATAGATAGATAGATAAATAGATAGATAGATAGATAGATAGATAGATAGATAGATAGATAGATAGATAGATAGATAGATAGATAGATAGATAGATAGATAGATAGATAGATAGATAGATAATTGTATAGATTGTCTATGCTTTCCTTGTAATTAGGACATTAATTTAAACAATTCTTTTCACATTTCTTGACTCTCAACATGCCTTTTGGCAAACTCTAAATGGGATTACAGCGAATTCAAGTTTGTTTGTTTTTTTCTCCAGTACACTTTCATTAAGCACCACATCCATGTTTGAGTTTAATAATGAATTTAATGGTGAATAGTAAGATTTTTAAAGTTTAGTTTTTTTTGTTAAGTCACAAAGATTATAAGAAAAACAAATAATTCTAAGATCTCTCAAAAACTACCTACAAATGTTTAATTATTTCAAAAATATGAAAACTATCATAAATAATTAAGATGTTTAAGGAGAAACCTATCATTTACTTATATTTAACTGTGTAGTATGTTTACCATACCATATCAAATATCCAAAGTGTCCTAGGCAAAGCATGATAATAACATCTACATAACACAGGTAAAAACAACTACTGTCTGTTTACTGAACTTTATTAAAAAAAAGAGAGCGTTATTGAGTGCCTGGTGGTTCAATCTGTTTTATTATATTATGAGCTGAAATGCACATTTTGGTATTATGCATTCTTTTTTGTGCCAGAGTAATGATGACTGTGATGTGATGTTATTTTAATAACACTCCTTAGAACAAAGATATCCTGGTAGGATACAGCATGGCCAGAGGAACCCAATTTTGCATGTACAATTTTGTATACGCGCAAATGGCCTGCCTATTTCCGGCATTAGAGGGATGTTGTTTTTGTTTAGGAAAATGAAATGCATCCGTGTACAACAAACAGCCAAAAGCAAACACTGAGTTGTTTTCACAGATATCACATAGCCAATGAGGTATATAGAAATTACAGACAACAAACCATAACAGGGGAAATTTATCCATTTATGCGTTATAAAATGTGCCGTTTTCCTCGACACTGTTTTCGGTTAACCTTTTGTGGACACTGTCAATCCAACAAGAGTTAATCATATTTTGAAAGCGATGCTTTGCACATGAATGATGACTTAGATCCCGAGCAAGAGCAGCATGGAATTTAGCGATATTGATTTTTGCGTTTCATTTGCTTTAATAAGGGAAGAGAAGAATCGGCTGCCATCATGACTAAATTACATCCTTCAGTGATCAGGCAAATTTGTGCAATGATCACCTAGCCCTCTATAGAGCTCAGGCCTGCCAAATGCTCACTGCACCTATTAGTTTTAATTGCTCCTCCACTGTGATTAAGTCCCTTTTTGATGCGGTTTGACTGGGTTTCAAGCAAGATGGATGAGTAGAAGTTGTGCACTTTATTGTGGCCCAGTCAAAATCCGGCTCAGTGGTTGGATGGTTAAGATTTGGAATTATATTCACACACAAAATATTTCAGTGCATTGTCGTTACTGTATAATTTGTAGAATAATACTAGATGTGATCATGTCATGATAAATAGAAGCAACTGAAATTGCCAATGTGGATTAAAATAAATGTCAATAAGCATGTGTTTAATCTTCTGTTATGATCAGTTTTTTCATGAAACCTACACCAATGCATACATATGACCTCATTCTGTTATTTGGTCTTTCTGTTTTAGGTGGAAGCTCAATGGCACCAGCATTGATCCAACGTTTGATTCGAGATACACTCTCTTTGGTGGAAACCTCCGCATCACCCAGCTCAACAAAGACCAGGACTCTGGGATCTACCAATGTTTTGCCTCCAACTCATTTGGGACCATCGTAAGCCGCAAGGCCAGTCTTACCTTTGCATGTAGGTCTCATGCTTTATCCCTCCTTTCTCTTTCAGTCTTGTCCTATCGAGGGGTTTTGTGGTCTCACCGGGTGTGACATTACATGTGTCTGCTGATAACAGCATTAAATGTTCAAATGGAAATGTTCCTCTTTTCTATCAAAGGTGGGAATCTGAATTTTCCCACCAGTTAAATCAGTAAAACAATTAGTATATAGTGGAGGCAGCAGGAAACTATTTTATCTTATTGAGGTAAATTGTTATTCATTATCATTATTCCAGGCAGTGGTCAGAAATCAGCCAGGCAAAAACATACACAGATAATCCATAATCAATTTAAAAGAAATCAAGCATTATCCAAAACCAGGGAGTAAAAAATTAGGCATAGAGAAGATAAATGTATGGAAATCCAGGATTTGTACCGCTCCATAGCGTGGATGAGACGAAACTGATTTACAGAGAGAGGGTAAAAATAAACTAACAAATCAAAACTAGGAGCAGGAATTTGTGACACAGTCAAGAAATGTTCAGAAAACAAATACAGTGACAGCATTGTTCTGTCAGATGTTCTGCCATCTATGGTGTTAGTGAAGTGCATTTGTCAATCAAATCTGGGTGTTCTGATTCTATTCAAAAATATATAGATAATAAAATATATAAATATTTTACCTGCATATTAACAAATAATAATACATTATAAAGTAAATTTCAAAATAAAATAAAATAAATAAATCTTCTACTTTTTAGTAAGATTTTTAGGGAGTGACTCACTTTTTGTTCCCTAATTGGCCCTGCAGTCTCACTTGACAGCGCTGACAGTGCTGACAGTGAATGACTGGTAGCCCCCTCAGATTTTACTGTGCATTCCTGCATCCACATCCTACTCATTCACAGCCAGCTCTAGAATTACTGGCAGACTTTGTGAAAATGGGAAGAAATGAATATATGAGATGAATAACACATGGCGTGATATTTTCAGCTGAAACAAATGGGAATGCTGGGCCTTATTTTAACATTATATATGTATATGTGTGTGTTAAAAAAATAAGAATAATATTTGTTCAAATCAAATCAAATTTTATATATCACATACACATACATACAGAGTACGACATGCAGTGAAATGCTTTGTACGATTGTCCGGCATGAGGGAATAGGACGGGGGGGGGGGGGGGGGGGATAAAACAAGAGAAAAAAAGAAGGCAGATAAATAAAAACAATAAACTATGTAAAATATAAAAAATATATAAAGATAAAGACATATATAGGAAAAATTGTATATACAGGGTATGTTTATGGATACAGGTTATGCTTATGTACAGTAACAGGATATGCTTATGTACAGTAAACAATGTTTACATCTTCTGAAAAAAGGATAATGGTGTCTCTTCTGATAATGTCTAATAGTGTTTGAAAAACACTTGTAGTAAGATCTTGGAGCATTTGTCCATGCTGAAAACTGTAAAGTATGCTTATGTTTCTGAAAATATACAAACCTCACCACATGGTTGTTCAGTCAAATATAAAATGATGTTGCAATATACAGATTTTTAGTTCTGTGTTGGCTTGATTGTATTTTGTGTGTCATTATTATGAGAAGAAATCAATCTATGGCAAAGTCTTAACCTCAAGCAGGTTTGGGGTAAAATATATGTTTCTGGAATTTTTCAATGCCCTTTGTCTTTTCTAGAGCTTCTTAGTCACTAAGACCCCGAAGCATCACTCATCAACAATCGTATTTTACAGTGTGCATCATATGTTTATTTATTTATTTTTTTTTTTGTATAGAGCTAAATATACTGATAATGTGCCTGGCTAAAAAAAAACCACACACATACACCAACTTCAATTGTAGTGTCAGTGATGCTTGGTGAAGCTCAGACACTGCACTGTGTGGGTAGCTGGAAATGCATTTCTAAAATTGTGGTCGTTGGCTTCCTCACTATTTTCCTTGCTTTATGCATACATTCTGTATTGTTTTTATTGTTCCAGACATTTAAAATGTTTACCTGATTGTCCTTAGCGGTATTTAAAATTGCTTATGTTCCTTTTATATGTATTAACTTATTCATGTTGGAAGCCTATTGTTTGCTGCAGTGGTGATGGATCACAATAGGATCTTCTATCACACAAAGAAAACTGGCTGACAAATCCATCAATTACCCAGACTCCTGACCTTACATGGGCGCAGATTGTTGTCATGAACATCTTGGCCTGCCTACCATCCATCTTCTTTATTACTCATACTTTAACTTAATTAACTCCAATGCGTGATGGATCAGGAGGGTAATTTAAAGGGCAGCTGATGTTATGAGACAGGCTATTTTATAATTCGGTCACTTAATGCAGGAGAATTTAGAGGGAGTTGGGAGATGGGTGTGGGAGTTGAGAGACTCATGAAGCATGGTGCAAATTCATTTCTCAACTTAGGAATTTGTTAGCTGGCTGACTAGGAACACTTTATATACTTTTTGCTTTTGTTACAGCCTATTTTTGAGCAGAGAAAAACAGACATGTATTATGCATTTTTTTCGGGGGGGCGGGGGGGGGGGGGGGGTTGGGGTAATGTATTCACACTACAATTTTTTTTCTTACACAAGCATACAGTTTTAATTTCCTCTTTATTCCTATTACTTTTTTGTACTGAATAGTTAAATCTATATCACCAAGGACATTTATTGAAGACGGTCTTTATAATAACTCTCCCATGCCCATGTGTGCTACAGAAGTACCAGCAGAAAAGGTTATAATTAAACAGACATTTTCTCTTGCTGACAATAAATGAGTCAGGTTTTTTCCCCTTTTCTCTCAGTGGGGTTGTTTCAGCAGCACAAATATTGAAAAACTTGCATTGAATTGTAATTGTCAATGAGCGCAGTGTTTCTGAGCACGGTAATTGAGTTCTGGGATTCAGTAAGGTGTTTTAATTAAAGCGTTAATGATAGAGAACAGTGCGCAGTATCTTTATCATGTTTCTTAAGTGTCATTACCTTCAGAGGACCTTGATTTAAGTTATTATATTTCCCATGGGTCAGCTATCAGGTTCTGCTTTGCTGCATATTAACAAGTCCACGGTTATTAAACCCACTAATAGATAATGAATTTTATATATTAAAGATAATATGGGATATCATACAGGTTTACTTCTAATAATGATTTTCAGCTCTGCTTGAGTCATTTGTATTTCACCTTTACAAGATTCTTTTATATACACATATCTATTCATGAAGGCAAATTTGTGGAAAATATGCAAGCCATAATTATCTCATTATTTGCTCCAATTATCATGACTTTGCCATGCTGGATAATTAGTGCTTTATTATATTTAATCAGTTTAATCACCTTTAAAGATTGCAGACACAGTGCAGTAAAATTCTTCTCACAAGATGGAGATTTAAGAGGTACATAATACACCTGAATGACAATTAAACTGTTTAAATCAAGCTCAGTATGTTAAAACAAATAGTGTAGTAACTCACATTTATGGCAGAAAGAGAAAGAAATAATAAATAAATATCTATCAATGCCATTAGTTTATTTATTTATTTATTTGCTCAGGATACTTTTAAAATTAATTTTCACTTTAGGAAATAAAACATGAAAGACATTAAGATTAAATAAATGTTTGAGACTCCAATCATTTAGAGATTTCCAGCAGAGGAAAAATAATTAAAATGTACATAAATATTTTTAGCTTTAGTATATTTTCAAGGTCAATACTTTCAGAGACATTTGTTTTTAATTTTAATCATAAATCTCTTTGGCCTGTTCCTTTTTTAATTGTTTGTTTTGTTTTCACTATCATACAGTCCTCTGCTCTATTAATTCGCACTTGTATGTGTTGCAGTATGAGGATTAAAGCAGTCGAGGTGACACCATGGTTGTTCACACCAGAATAACTAGCAGAAACAGTGTGAGGAAGTAATCAATTAAATCATTTGTGTAACATTTTTATTTTTCTTCTGGATTGGCTTATTATAATCTTATTACATTATGTCCACAAATATTGCAGATTTATTTTCATGTTTTGAAAAGTATTTTACTTAAGTACTTTTTTACAAGTATTTGTACTTTATCAGAACATTTCAATTTTGGGAAACATTTTCTTTTTATTTAACTAAAATGTAATGTGGAATATCTTCATTTGTACTCTTTCAGAAAAACTACTAAGCTACTGAAAGCTACTATGAAGTACTTGCTACACTGTGTGTCTGTAACAACCAAAACCTTATTGAAACATTAATGCATATTGAAATATTGAATTGAAGGATCAGAATATCATGCTTCAGAATATCATACATCAGTACTTTTACATTTGATGCTTAAGTTTTCAAAAATAGTACTTCTATTGTATTTTACTTAGTTAAAATGTAAAAAGGGTTACTTTTATTGAAATAAGTGATTTGTATTTTTACTCAAGTACAGGAATGGTTACACTTCCTCTATCACTGAATGTAAAAAGATGAAACTAATGAGAGCTGTGAATGAGAGTGTATTCTCTTTGGTTATATGTAAGAACTAAATAGGTAAATGGCAGAGTGTTCTTTTTAAACGTGAGATGTTCACTTAGTAAATTCTGAGTGTATCATTCACATTTAAATATTTTTAATGCCATCTTGCGGTTTTCTTCTGTAAGGCATTTTCATGCAATGCCAATAAAAGAGATGCACGATCAAGTGCCGCAGTCAAAGCGCCAAGGGTTTCAGTCCTGGATAAATTAAGGGGAGGAAGGAAAAAGCATCTGCAGTCTCTTCTTCAAAAGTATGAATCATAAAGTACTTACACACATCCATATATTTTGCAAAGAAAATGTTTTCATGAAGAAATATTGTGAGGGGTAGGGCTGATCATGCTATGTTAAAAAGAGGGTTGTGTTATGTTTTAAACCCAGCCAATCTTCTAGGGATGAAGATGCACAAATAGATGTGCAGTAATGTACTTTGGTACCATGTTCTGGTTTAGTATAAATGTGTAAAATTATGAATCTTCTTGGATTACACTGATCCCCATGGCTAAGAATTAAAACGGCAATAGATTCTGGATTATAAGGATTTTCAGTGCAGGATAAGCTTAGACTTTCATTTCATTTAATAAAAATTGTCCAATACTGAAAATTTTAAATCGGGCCCAAATTGGCTGTTTGTATTAAAAAAAAGTTTTGAAGACATATCAGACCCTGTTGTGAAACTAGAGATCTGACTTGTGACAGTAGGGTTTTACAGGGTAATGTTTTTTACTTTGTGTGTTGCCATTAGTTTTACAGCAGTTGATGTCAGGACTGAGTATGAGAAATGCTTTGGAAATATCTGTTTTAAGACAATTCTGAAGTGAATTCACACTGATTTTAAGACAAAAAAGGATTACAAAATTATAGATTTTAGATTTCATTAGTTCTTTACAAGATTGTATTATTAATTGTCCACATAGCTGTGAATACATAGTAGTATATCTTTTTCTTTTTTAACGACTATTCAGAAATAGCCTTGAAGCTAATCTATGAAAATATTACAAAGCTACACATATACTAATCACTAATGGATATTTCTTCCTCTTTCCTCGGATGTCTATTGAACCAGTTGTTGACACAGTGTGCTTTTTCTTTTCCCAACCCTCCCAATGTACAGGAGGACTAAAATGTGTACAGGCTCATTTTTCTTTCCCTTTCCTTCCTCTCTCTCACTCAGTTTTGAATAGCCTCAGCTGCATCCTAGCCCTAGGTGCCCTATTGAGGACAGCTCTCAGGGCAACTCATACAACAATGGTGCCTTTGCTCTTTTTGGGAATTACAAGCAGCAACCTTGATGTACTTAGCCAAAAAAAGAGAAAAAAAAAAGCCTCTCATGTAGCGGGTGATGGTGAGTGTCTGCCTGTCCATCTCAAGATGGCTTCATGTGTCCACTTT
The DNA here is from genome assembly GCF_946808225.1 of Silurus aristotelis. NCBI lineage: Eukaryota > Metazoa > Chordata > Actinopteri > Siluriformes > Siluridae > Silurus > Silurus aristotelis. The sequence continues at coordinate 28,156,008 of NC_139575.1, forward strand.
TTTGGATTTATAAACCTCCTTTTTATCTCTTTCCAAAATATCTCCCCAAAAAAAGAAACTTTCCACCTTTTGTGTAGTAAATTAATTCAGTACCTTAGATGTTGATTGCGTTTGTCCACTTTGTTCTCATGGGCTCTCCATTTTCTGACTTCTGTCAGGCTTTTATCTAACATCCTGTCCTCAACTACACATGAAAGTGCCACTCCAGGCCTTTGTTGCTGCGCTATCATCAGCCAGATTGGAACCAATAGACTTACAATTGCGAGACTATGAGTTTTGCACTCACCCAAACAAATGAGTTATGTTTCTGTTGAACGAGAAAAGAGCACACCCAAAGCTTTTTCTTAATTTTTTTTTATAATTATTTTTTATATATTAAAATTTTGGGCAATAAAAGATGCAGTAAGGATTTAATACTGAAAGTAAGCACATGGTATTTACACCTGTGATATAACCTTAGACTTTTAAAAAATTATTGAGAAGTTACACAAGATTTTTGCGAGTGAGGTGTCGTTACAATTTTGAACTTGAGCCTATTTTTTTATGATAAGTTTGAGCAAGAAGAAGTATTAAATAAATATTAATAATATTAATAATGAAGATTCAATATAAGTATTTAAAAACCTAAATAGTGAGTTCACTGAAGTAATTGTGTCATTATCTAGAGTTATTCAGAGAGAATTCAACAGACATTAGAAATGTGAAATAAATCTCAAGTTTTTGGTGAATGCGATAAACATGTATATTTGCAGATAGCAGGGAGTCAAATTTGCACAACAGCTCAGTTTTTCTGCTGGCCTCAGTAACCATCCCTGCTGTCATCATTGCTTAAAATCTGTATTGTTTATACCCAGGCAAGACTAAGCAAAACGTGAAAGTTTTGACACACACACTGGGTCCTACTTTTGTTTGACATAACACTAGCACAATATAAGGTATACAGTTGGATATGTATAACTGTGACAGCTCTAGCATTGGTATTTTTTTAAGGAGTATTTGGCCTGTAAATTTGGACTGGATTAGAATGGACAAAAAATTTGAGGTTAGCCAATATCCAGAGAAGTTTTTTCATCAATATGTTAGTAGTGTAAAAAAAATTTTAAATGTGATTTTTGATGCATTTTGTCTACCTTTGCACTTTTGTGGTGTTCAATAACAGAACATAATCTTTATGGTATTGAAGTTGAGGTGACATTATAAGTGAACATCCAACAAACTGGGTTGTAAGAAATGTGACCACACCATAAATTTCAACTCAGGAAAATCTTATTATACTCTATCAGTGTTAATATAGAATTTACACCATGTCCTGATGGTTTGTGAAATTTATTATAATAATGTGTGCAAATACACATTATTTATAAAATATTAGAAATTTGCATTTATTATGTTAATTGTTTAGGTTTAATTGCATCGTATTGAATGAATAATTCTATTTCAACTAACTGAATCACATTTTCTATTTTTATTAATTTAATTTATCATTAGCATTACTGGTATGTATCATTCTGTTTACCTATACAGAATTGTCTTACATCTGTACCTCATAGGAGTATTCAACCATAACCTTTTGTTTCTGCTAAATTCAACACTGATAGGATGCTAACTGCCACTATACTAGTACACAATAACATTGAACTTAGCCTTATGTATATTTCATTACAGTAGGACATCTTATTGATTCAGCATTATTGTTTAAGAAATGTGTGTTCTACCACTGAAATAAATAAAAATTTCACCTAAATGAAAGTAAGCTTATTTAATTTATTACACCTAGCCAAGCAAACTTTTAGACTAGCAACATTGTTGAAATGAATCTACTAAACTAACATTAAGTCTCACAGTTCCTTATTATAATGACCACTGTTAGATTTGTGGCACTTAAGGAATATTAGATTTGTCTAATGAATATTCAAAAGGGTAACAGAATGTCTCTAATAGTTTCCATATAATAATATCCATAACTTTTTGAAGCATATGCAATATGATAGAAAAGAGTTGCCACTAGTTCAAACCGGTTGGAAAAAAAAGTCAATAAGAGCAAAAGAACAAGTTTGCCATTTCAGTTTAGCTTCATTTCTGTATTATACACCTCAGACTGCGCTTAGAAAAGAAAAGTGGCACTTCATGGTCTGCTTATTATCTACTGATTGGACACGACTTTGCACATAGTCAGTTGATGCGTGAAAGCCGTAAAACAGTGGCTAAGATCAATCACATTCTAGAAAGACTTTTATAGAATTTCAAGCATATGCAAGCATCGAGACTGAGAAGCTCATCACATGTCCAGGGGTTAAAGAAGTGTGACAGTATGTAATTAAGTTCAATGGAGTTTAATCAATCTAGATCATTTATATGCGTTTTAAAGAACAGTGGTTGAAGTTTTAAATAGAAAGCACTTAATGCAGGGTAAGGTGGCATTAATGCATACTCCCATGTTAATAAAGGGAAAAAATGCCTTTTCTTAACAGGAAAGCAGTGTCTGAAATTGTTGTTGAATCAAAGTGGCTCCACGGTAAAGGGGGGGCTGGGTTGGGGGTTATGTTTTATGAAATAATTAAAGCTACTTAGTAGACTTCATGTGGCCAATATAAAACACACATTAGCTGACCTTTATAAATAACTTTTCATAAATCAGTGATCTCTGTAATTTTGCTTTTAAATCTAGCCCTGAAGCAGAACCAAGCCACCAGCAGAATACAGCCTGTGACAAAGTAAAATAAAATACTTGATCTTTCTTCTAATATAGTTATTTTGACTAAGCACTTGTATCCTTGAAGAAACATTTGTACCTCATAGGAGTAGTTTTCTAAACCATAAAATCTGATCACAGTGACCAGATCTAAAACCAATTGAACACCTATGGAAAATTTTCGACCAACATATTAGACACTGCTCATACCAGCCATTAGCGTTGCAAAAGCCAGTGCTCTTTTAGTGCCGGTCCCAAGCCCAGATAAGTGTGGAGGGGTCCGGTAGAAAGGGCATCCAGCATAAAACATGTGCCAAATCAAATATGCGGATAACAAACCTAAATTTCATGCCTGATTGATCGAGGTCCGGGTTACCAGCAAATGCAACAGGTATTGTTAGCCAACAGGGTACCGGTGGGAATTGGGCTACTGTTCGCCAAAGGAGGAGAAGGAGAGGAGAAAGACGTCTACAGAAAGAGCGTGGAAAAGAGACATGTAGGAGAGTGGGCAGATTTAGGGTGGGCCCTTTAAATGTTGGTACTGGTGACTGGTAAAGGGAGAGAGGTAGCTGATATGATAGAGCGGAGAAAGTTAGACATGTGTGTTGGGGAGACCAAGTGGGAAGAGAGTAAGGCCAGGAACATTGGAGGGGGGTTTAAACTGTTCTATCATGGTGTGGATGGGAAAAAAATGGTGCAGGGGTGATACTGAAGGAAGAGTACAGTGTATTGGAGAAGAAGAGAGTTTCTGATAGAGTGAATGTGAAGCTGAATGTTGAAGAGGTGAGAATAAATGTGATCAGTGTTTATGCAAGTGGGTTGTGAGATGGAGGAGAAAGAACAATTCTGGCGTGAGTTAGATGAAGTGGTGGAGAGTGTTCCTAGGAAAGATTAGTGATTGGGGCAGACTTTAATGGGCAATGTTGGTGAAGGGAACAGAGGTGATGAGGAGGTGATGGGTAGGTATGGCATTAAAGATAGGAATGTAAAAGGGCAGATGGTGGTAGAGCTTGCTTAAAGAATGGAAATGGCAGTGGTGAATATGTATTTTAATAAGAAGGAGGAGCATAGCATGTTGTATAAGAGCAGAGGAAGGTGCACACAGGTGGACTATATTATATTTCGGAGATGCAACCTGCAGGAGACTGTAAGGTGTTGGCAGGGGATAGTGTAGCTAAACAGTATTGACTGGTGTTCTGTAGGATGGCTTTGAAGGTGAAGAAGAAGAGGAGGAAAGTGAGGACTAAAAAAATTACAAAATGGTGAAGAGGTGCTGGATGATTGGGCAACTACTGTGAAGTGATAAGGGAGACAGCTAGGAAGGTACTTGTGTGACACTTGGTACAATACAGAATTGAGATAGGCAGAGAGATGAAGGAAAAAAGGATATATATAAGGAAGGAGGAAGAATGAGCAGCTATTAAGAGGATGAAGAGTCAAAAGTTGGTTGGCCCAGATGACCCACCAGTAGAAGCATGGAGATGTTTAGCAGAGATGGAAGTGTGGAATTTTGTTCAACAAAATTTTTAAAGGTGAGAGGATGCCTGAGGAATGGAGGAGGAGCGTGCTGGTAATGATTTTTAAAAATAAGGGAGATGTTATGGGAAAGAAGCCAGGCTGAGAGAAGAGGTGACCATCTGTGAGCAACAGTATGGTTCATGCTGAGGAACAGCACTACGACAGGGTGCCGAGAGAGGAGGCATTGTATGAGGAAGTCAGGTGTGTCAGAGAAGTATGTGAGGGTGCTGCAGGACATGAGGGAGGACAGTGTAACAGCAGTGAAGTGTGCAGTAGGAACAGCAGACTGGTTCAAGGTGCAAGTGGGACTGCATCAAGGATTGGCTTTGAAACCTTTTCTGTTTGCAGAAAATTTGTGATTTGTGGTGAGAGTAGGGAGCAGGTTAAGAAGAGCCTTGCAAGCTGGAGGTACACGTTGGAGAGAGGGGGAATGAAAGTCAGTAGAAGTAAGACAGAGTACATGTGTGTGAATTAGAAGAAGAATTAGAGTAGCCTTTATTTGTCACATATACATTACAGCACAGTGAAATTCATTCTTCGCATATACCAGCTTGCTCAGAAGGGGTCAGAGATGATACGATGAGGGTTAAGCTTAAAGGCCCAAGAGTGGCAGCTTGGCAGACCTTCTGATCAGTAACCCAGCACCTTAACCACTGAGCTACCACTCCCTTGTGAATGAGAGGGAGGGCAGTGGACTGGTGCGGTTGCAGGGAGAAGAGGTGGAGAAGGTGAAGGAGTTTAGGTTAGGCATGCAGGAAGGGTGAAGTGGGTGTAGAAGTGTGGCAGGAGTGATTTGTGATAGAAGGGTATCTGAAAGAGTGAAAGTTTATAGGACTGTGGTGAGACCTGCTATGTTGTATGGTTTAGAGACAGTGGCATTGACTAAAATACAGGAGGTGGAGCTGGAGGTAGCTGAGCTGAAGAGATTTTCATTGGGTGTAACGAGGAAGGACAGGATTAGAAACGAGTTTATTAGAGGGACAGCGCATGTAGGAAGTTTTGGGGACAAGGTGAGGGAGGCTATATTGATGGGGACATGGGGTATATTGGTTGGAGAATGCTAAGGATGGAGCCACCAGGAAGGAGGAAAAAAAGGAAGGCCAAAAATGAGGTTCGTGGATGTGGTGAAGGAAGACATGCAGAAAGTTGGTGTGAAAGAGGCCAATGTAGAGGACAGAGTAGTATGAAGCAGCTGAAAAGTGTTAGACAGTGCTCCCCACCACCATCATCCAAATATTACTTGAGGGATTATCTTGTGGATGAATAGTGTTTTGTCCTTCTAGTACAGGTTCACTAGTAGAAAGTATGCCAAGCCATTTTAAAGCTGTTAATAGCTACTAGACTGGGACAGAAATTCAGGCCAGGAGACTGTCCAGGCCAGCTTATACACACACAAACATTTTGAGACCCTTTGACCATTTACTGAGTCTCTTTACAATCCCATTGATTTTTTTACTCATGCAAATAATCAGCCATTATTGAAGCACTGTTATGCATTATGCAATACACTCCCAGGTCAAGAGATTCAGATAATGTCAAGATCATACAATGGAACGAGGAAAAAAAATATGATCTCAGTGACTTTGACCAAAGGACATCTGTTGGCAGAAACATCCATGTTTGAGCTGACAGGAAAATCAGTCTTTATAAAAGTGCTTATTTTGTATTCCCTGTCTGCTACACCTGGTGGCAGCTTGTCCATAATAATAATAATAATAATAATAATAATAATAATAATAATAATAATAATAATGATAATAATAATAATAATAATTTGAAAGATGGACCTGTTTTATTCAATCTGTGTTCTTTGACATTGCATCAAAATTATTAACCTTAGACTAATAGAGTTTTTGGTGTTTAACTATGTATATTTGGAGGTATAATTGGCTCACAAATAAGGCACACATTTAAGATGTTCCTAGTACTCTTTATAATATGCAGGTTTTGCAGCATTGCATCAAAATTCAACTCTCTCTAGCCTGCAGTAAACTGGCATTTTTTGAGCATTATAAATAATTTGGTCAGATAATGCAAACTAGAGCAGGTTAAAGTTTTTGCTCTAAAGAGGTTTGTGCAAGTACAATAGATTTTTAAGCCTAATGATTATAATAATAACAAGAACAACTTGTTTTCCTTGTGCCATCTAATATATATATATATATATATATATATATATATATATATATATATATATATATATATATATATATATATATATATATACATAAATAACATTTTATATATAAGTTTCTGCAGTCTTAAGAAACAGATGTGCAAGGGAAAATTTGCAGACCAATAACACATAAACAACTGGTCTTAACTATGTTCATTAATCAACATGAATTGAAAATAAATAAATAAATAAATAAATAAATAAATAAATAAATAAATAAATAAATAAATAAATAAATAAAACATTTTATCTCAGAACACAAAGCATATGTTTTTGTAGGTCAGTTACAACAGTATGAGAGCACATTATGTTCCAAATTCCAACAGCAGGACCATGAGTTTACTGGGGTTTTTTTTAAGTATTTTTACTGGGCTGCTCCAGGCTCTTGGGTAATGTTCAATACCTCTGATTCTCAGTATATTCCAAATTTTCTGCTTCATACATAAAACCATTGCATTTAAGTACCTTAAATGAGCCGCATGTTTGTAAACTTTTTTTTTTTTTCACTTATGAAAGAGTGAACAGAGCACAAGAATTTTGCTCTTTGCTTTTTTTCCTGGTCCAGAACAGTATGATGTGCTTAAGTGATGTTACATCAAACCTCATCTTCACGTGCTGTTCTCATCCATTTTATTTCATAATTGCACTGTAGCATGCTTCTAATAACTTTCTCTGCTTCCTAAAGAACAGTGAGAGGTTTTGAAATTAAACACCCCAACTGTGATATCAGAGGGCATCCATCCTTGCAGCTGTCTACCTCTGTGAATTAGCTTCATCAAAGATTTGAAGGACAAAAATAACATGGGAAATATCATCACCTAGATTTTTTTTTTTTTTCCATGAGAAGTTGGGGGTAAAAAAAAATAAATGAGTTCCAGAGGTAAAGGTAATTTCAGTTTCTAAAGTCCTTTTAAAATGGCTTCGTAATGGTTGACAGCAAACCCGCGATGAATAAAGCACATAAGGGAGCTGATAAATAGGGGAGCCATTAAACCCATTGATGTGTGACTTATGCTTGGCAAAATACCGCTGTCATGAAGGTACAGTGGATTCCAAGCGTGCTTGCTTGCTTGGGGGCTGTTATTGATTTCACCTTCATCTAATCAGTCTGTTGAATGCCATAAAACTATATGGTAGATGACAAAGAGTTTCATTTTTATGTTTGAGAGTTGGGAATGTCATAGATCATGCAAAAGCTTGAGGCTCTTTTGCAACTTCTGCACTTTTCTTTACAGCAGTGATTTAGTCCTTGCCCTGAGGACCTGAATAGAGACTGGCATGGTGCAACAAACTAACTAAACAGCTAGTTACTGACGTTTGAAGGGAACAGCCAAAGAAGGTGTGCTCAGACCAGGAAGTCTTTAATAGCCTATTGACAAGCAGTATAGAACAGTCTGAAATATGTTTATCTTATAAAACTGTTGTCGCCTTGGTTTATGCATCATTTGCAAGACCTGAGATGATGTTAATATATATTTTTTTTCTTTCAAATGTGTTTAGTCTGGTGTGTGTTTATGGTAAGAGGTTTAATCCGCACTGCAGCTTTCATGAATAATACCAGAGCTTTTCTCATATATTTAATTATTTTGCTCTATCTTTTTATACATGTTGCTATATGTTACTTTCATTCATATAAAAAGTTGTATGTTACTTTCATTCAGTATAAATCGAAAAATGAAAAAAAAAAAATACTTTTTCTGATTTTATCATATTTTAGAATCTAATAACAAGCTGCAGTTTAGTTTATAGTAGCTCAGTTTCAGAGACGGAAAGTAATGTACTTTGTTAATGTACTTAAGTGGATTTTTCTGCTTTACTTTACTATTAAATTTTTCAACTTTTTACTTACGTTACTGCGTGTTGATCTATTAGGTGAAATTACCATTATTTTCATCCATTTTCATCCCATCAACCTATTACTTGTCATTGCGTGGCTTTTTCAAACCTACCACTGGTGTATCATTTCCTTGCTATCACACACCACAGATGTAGGCTAGCCTATAAAGCTCATAATAAAAACAGAGAGATTCCTGATCACCTGATCATCATCATTGTTTGTCTGCTTGGGTTCTATATGGTGGCTGTTTAGCCTGTATACATTTATAAAAATTGAAAGTTGAAATTATTTTGTATTAATATGATGTGAGTCCAGTGACCTGCGTGACACTAAAACAGGTAGTAGCAATGGCTAGTTTTTAACTTAAGTACATGTCGGAGCCCAAACTTTTTGACTTTAACTTGAGAGAAAAAGTCAACCTCAACTTTTACCAGAGTCTTTTAAAACATGATTGTCTGTACTTCTGTTTGAGTGAAGTATGTGTGTAATTTTGCCATCTCTGCTCGTTTTTATTTTTGATGATTTTGTAATAATCATTTCACAAACAAAATAAATCAAAAACAATATTGCATGAGATGATTTAAACAAAGTGCTCAGCTTTACCACTGGCATCAGATTAATACACTGTCATAAGAAATAACACTTTTTTTGCCTAAAAGGGTTGTCTTGCAGAATTTCTGAAATGGTGCTGCACATTTCAGGTTTTTATTTACTACTAGCATTTTCGTGTCAGGTGTCCTCTGCGCAGACATTAGACTTTTCGCTTTGTTTTGTTTTAACAGTTCTCATAATGAGCACCCTGACTGATGCACATAATATTCTGCATACGGATATAATATGGAAAAAACTCAATAGACACTGATGGCCCAATGGTAGTCTTTTAACCATTTATATCCATTTTAACTTGGCAAGAGGCTGCGCTGGCAGAATTTCTTAATAAACCCACACCATAGGTGGTGATATATCCCTCAGTCAGGGAAAAGGCTGTTTACTCTGTATTTGTGTGCACTACACCAAAGCCCAAATTCTGAAAAACAACACAAATTTTAAATACTCAACTAGTCTCTAATGAGTTCTATTTACAGTTTTTTTCCCAGATCATCACCTAAAACCACCAAGTGAAAAGTGGGTTACTAATTTAATATCAGCATTTTTGAATCAGTCAGACTTTATTGTCTTTTTCCTTCCTACTTTCAAGTTTATTGACTTACTTGTCAAGTTTAATATATTTATATGCCCTTTAAAATGTCACTTCATTTTGGCTCTAGTCTTAAAATGTGTGAACTATTCATGAATTTCCATCTCTTTTTTAGATTTGGAAAACTTCAGGACTCATCGAAGAAGTGCGGTATCTGTGAGGGAAGGACAGGGGGTGGTGCTTCTGTGTGGCCCGCCTCCTCACTCTGGAGGTTAGTACCTTGATTTCTAATGTCCAATAAAAAATTTTTTATTTGCTCTCATCTCTTTAAGCTAAAAGCTTTGTCCAAGACATAGCCATTTACACTGCGATTAGATGATATTAGTATTGTCATAGCTGTAGTTGACTATGAACTTTAATCAATCAGTATATTTTTTTCTGTGTTTTTTGTACTTTATTGGAATATTTTTTATTTTAGAAATAGTTTACTTTTACTTCTTACAGTGTCAGTCAAAGGTTTGGGAACACCTAGTTATTCTGGATTATTATTCTCTAATTCTTAGGTGTTTTTGCCTTTAACCTAAACAGTGAGACTATTTTTATTTTTTTTTTACTTTTCACAGACAATTGCTAATTTTAAGAAATATCAAACTTAAAGATGTTGCAAGATCAAAATTGTAAACATGTAAAGTGCATGTAATAAGGGTTTGTGCTTGTAATAGAAACACTTTTCGCTGATGTGCAGGAGAATGGAAAATGAATAATGACATAAATGATTAAAATAATGTTCTCTTAGATCAGTACATTTCTTTTTTATATTTAAGTTCAAAAGCAAGTGCTTTTGTACTTATTCTTGATAAGAAATTAAAAAAGGAGTAATATTTAAGCAAAGTATTTGTATGTTTACTCAAGTACAGGAATGGCACACTTCATCAACCACTGGCTTTTATTGATTTTCAACTTGGACAATACATTTATTTTAATCTATGCCACAGCATGCACTGAAATATTAGCTTGATAACTACAATGATACATAGCTAACTTGATAAATAGTGGGCGTTAGCTTAGAGTGAAGGTCAGCAGCTGTAGCTAACCTTAAGATGTTAATGATCTGTCATGGTTTATGCTTTCTCTTATAAAAACCAGCTTGCTCATTAGCCTCCTTCTGAATTGTAAGAAATAAGGGTGGAGTGTATATTATTTTTTAGATACATTTCAAATCACTAAACCAAAAAAAAAAAAAATTGTATCCACTTAAGACCTTTAAAATGTTAAAAAACATTACAAATCTTTTAAACAATACTGAAAACATTACACAGCAAAAAAAAAAAAAAAAAAAGTGATTACTTTTAAGACTTATATAGTGTAGTAAAATGTTCTACAATTTGAATGAAGCAGAACCATATAGCCATAAATAAATATATGACCAAATTCCCATAAACATTTTACTAGGCTAGCTAAGTAAATAGGCAAAATAATTTCCTTTTCATTATGCTATTTCGATTTTTTTCAAAGTGTCTCTACTTAATATATTTTTTTGCTATTGAGGGCAAAACAAGAAAAAAAAAAGGTTGTGTACACTGACAAGAAAATTGCATAGGCATGAAAGAAATAATACATCACATGCAATGTGATGTATCAATTTTTGTTGCAAAACAGTAATGGAAAAAGCATTCTCGTGTGTATAAATCATGGATAATGGCATGGTGTTATCCTGAAGTCTCCTCCTTGTGTATAGCCTACTTATATTTACATTAATGGCATTTGGCAGATGCCCTTATCCAGAATGACTTGCAGATCTGCCTTAAACTTGCTATCAATAACATGTCCTTATGCTGGTTCACTAGATAAAGCAACTAGATAAGGATAGCATCAATCTTAAAACCCTGTTGGGAAAAGTTAGTACATCCATCTTCCTACTCGTCCACATTCTGTTCTACCTCCAATCTATTAATGCTGACTTTAGTTATGTCTTAATTGTTTACACCCTATTTGTGGTTCATGAGTTAACAAAAACAAGTCTTAAATTTTGGCCAATAGTAGTATTAGAAGGCACTTTAACTGAATCTGTGTTGTCATATACTAAAATTATAGTGTGGCAGTAAAAATGAGAGCCTCATACATCTTTATACACTTCGGTGACTTTCAGCTCGTTTGCTTTATATCCACTATTTAAAAAAAGACATTTAAACATTTCTAAGGCATTTTAGACACTGTTCTCATTCCATTTGTGGTTGTCGATTTGTCATTCCATGGTTGTTGTTGTTGTTGTTTTTTTTTTTTTTAAGAATTTCTGTTCTTTTTTCTCCTGTGGAGTTCTGCTACACAACTAGAGACAAGCTCTTTAGTGTTTGTTCCCTTAAGGTCAGTGCTCGTTCATGCGTTTTATGCTTTACTATTCCTAAAATATGTCATGATAGTTTGTTATAAAATTTGTGCACAGACGTAAAGCACATTGCAGAGTGCAAGAAAAATTTTTTTCTCATGCTGTTATAATGAGAGTGAACTCACAGAGAGTAAAATGTGTATTTTAGTCTTGCAGAGCTTTAGTCTTCGAGAAAGATGGTTTTGTGTACAGTAACAATGTACTTCTGTAATTTATTTTTTCTTTAACTGTTGGACATTGTTTTTTGAAACAGTGGTTGTACTTTAGAAATGCAGTTTTATGTCCATGTATAATGTTAGTACAAGCGAGTCCTGCAGCTGTCTGGAAATTTTGTGTATTGGCATATTTTTCCAGTCTTTCTGTAACAGGCATCTAATTACTTCATATTCAGTAGTGCATTTTGCCAATTTGTCCGTAGCAGAAAAAGAAGGAAGAATCCACAATCCTTCTATAACCCTTGCCTCATCGCTCCATTTCCCTCCACCTTCCAAGTCATCATTAACACAGTCATATCAATTTAATAGCCTGTAGTTAATTAATCCAGCAGCATGGCAGCATGCATATTAGGAGCTCATTCATGTTGGCAGTGATGCACATAAAAAAGCACTTCTGCTGCATAAAAAGGCATTCTTTTTAGGCGTGGCTGTTTGGTTCTACCTAGTTTATGCCTCTGTAATGTTTTCCGATCTACATTTAAGGAGTTTAAATTTATTTAGAGTGTCAGCAATAATGGGAACAGCATCTACAATGGAAGACAAAAAAACATTTAAATAGTTTTTTTTATGTTGTCTAATTGTTTTGCATATGGCAGAAATTATCAGGTGTTATATTGCAATGAATCATTGTCTATTGCTTTGAGGAACATAGGTGTAAAATTATCATTGCCAATTGTAAGTCTGTCTGTCATATGTTTTTAGTTTAGTTGCTTCTTTTGTTTTATTATTTTGTAAAAATGTAGTCTAACTTTGCTTATACATTTTACTGTGCAATTTTCATTCTAAGGGCTCACACACAGCTTGTTTTTTAACTCAAATAATTTTTCGCCACATTCTGCACAAAGAGTGCTTGTGGCTAGAAACAGTACAAAATGCAGTGTTCATACTATATTATGCAGTTTAGCCCTGAAATCGAAAAAATTACATGTCAACATAAAGCCATACTTCAGCAATTATTTTCTTATTATTAAAAAGTAAATTCTAATGCAAACTTTAAGAAAGGTCACATTGCTAATGAACATATCCTTGAATCCTTTGATTACAAAGTTAACTTAAAAAACTTAGCTTTCGTAGTTCTTCATGCTGCCGCTAGAGACACTGAGTAGGAAAAAAGAGGAAAAAGATTTAGTTTTGGGACACTAAATCAGGGGTGGGCAATTAATTTTTACAAGGGGCCACATGAGAAACCTGAATTGTGTCAGAGGGCCACACCAACGATAATATTTTTGGGATGCACCGAAAAGAAAGTTCTTGGCCGAAACCAAAAACCAAAAATAAGGAAACCAAGGCCAAAACCGAAAACCGAAACACCGAAAGAAAAGATTATGTCAATTATTAGAACCATTGCATTTATGGCTATGAGTGTGTACTAACCTCACTAAAATCAATGCATCGCAATTCAAAGAATAAATCAATTACAAAAGTGTTTTATTTATTATTATAAATATTGTTATTTATTTGTTACCATTCATAGTATTGACAGACAGGCAGCAGTCAATTATTATTAGCAACCGTCTGTTAAACTATTGAAAATAATTGACCGCCCATTTAATAATAATTTGGAAGCCCATTTAAGTGAATGGAACGTTCTAATCTACAGTATTAAGAAGAGCCGTGTAATAAATAATATTATATTATAATAATTTTTATTTTCAGGATCCACAGGAATGTTTCAAAGATCACCCTGTCCATTCCATAATTTTTTGTGTTATACCTTTTGCCTTGACACGATCACTGGAAAACTTTCCTGCCTTTTCAAAAACGTCCTCTACAGACGGAGTGCGTAGAGGATCTATCTATCTATCTATCTATCTATCTATCTATCTATCTATCTATCTATCTATCTATCTATCTATCTATCTATCTATCTATCTATCTATCTATCTATCTATCTATCTATCTATTTATCTAAATATTTATAATTCATACAACTTAAAAGAGATATTAGTCCCTGTAGTCAGTTTTATACTAGCCAGCCCTGAATGTACAGCATAAGCAAAGCTATCGCAACTTGCACCTTTTCAAGTTTAGGTCTCTGTAGTCATGAAAAGCCACAGAGGTTGCTTTATTCTATTTATTCTGGCTTTCCCTCTCATTCAGTTCAATGTCTTTTCTTGCTCTGTCTTTATTCTGTCTACAACATCAATTCACAGTACAAATACTGTAGGTGAAAATGAAACATTACCAGCAACGGCACAGAGAAGAAAAAAAATGACATTTTCTAAAAGTTAGAACACATTACCATTATGGGACAACACCAAAGCTTTAGCTAAAACAGAAAGTATTTTCAAAAACCCATTTAGAATAAAAATGCCTGAGGTGGCATGGGGTTGAGGAGGTAAGAGGGTGGCGAGGGTAATAGCAAAGGATGGACATACAGACTTTTTTTGTGATTTGAAGCTAAGGCAATATGTGTAATCATAAACAAGCAGAATCATTTAAATGAGTTATTACATAGTTAAATGGTCCTCTTTTACGTTTTTCAATGAGTTTTCTGAAGAAAATTAACCTTTGCTTTGGTTGACCTATGAGTTAATACAAATACATGGTGACTTCGTCCTTAGTTGGGAAATTGAATGTGTCTAAATTCATGATTTATTATAAACTGTAATATACAGAAAGAAAGTCATTTGGCAACTGAACAGTGTAGCACATAAGCACATCAATATACCATGCTCAGGTATTATAAAGGTTTGAGTCCTTGTCAAAGTGGAATTTGTGCAATATTATATGCACAAAGATTCCCATTTAGTTAATATTATACACATAATTAGATTATGCATAATTTACATTTCTTTGTTCATATAACTGACCAAGTTGTGGCAAAATCACAATTTTGTCAAATTTTTCAACAGGCAGATTTGTCCTGTTGATCTTGTAGTCTTAACCAATTCTTGGTTTGGTCACACTATTTGTAGTGTGGTCTGCTTTTGCTTGGAAAGTTAAGAATGAGAATGAGAAGAATTTTTTTTGCATTGTAAATTGCAAGTATAAAGAGAACCAATGGCAAATGGGTATTTTTTTTAGATGGCAAAAATAAGTACGAAAGCAAGTAAAACATGCTCTTCAAAGATAATAGCTTGATTTTTCTGCACCAGTTGCAATTTTCACTTGTAAATTTAACGTGCTTGTCAAGATGTGCCTAGGACTTTTCGTGTATTGCATTTACTGAGATATCCAATTTGTCCTCTCATTGTTTGTTGTCGCCTTTTTTGTGTTCACATTTCCATGAGCTGTCCTTGTAGATTAGATGAAAATACATTTGGAGGCTGAGAGGTTTATTTTTTCTCATAGGGTAATAAATATAATGTGTAGAGTATGTAAAACTGCCTGCAGGGGCTGTGATCAGGGCTTTCTTGATTCACTGGATGTGCCTGGGCTTGCAAAAATGAGATGCTTTTAGATGTTGAGTTTTGTCATGTTGTTATGTTTTTGTTTGAAAAAAAAAACACAAAAAAAACAACACAGTTGGCACCTGTTCATTGTTATTGGTGAAGGCTTTAATTCTGCTAGGATGTAGTGTTTTGTTAAAAAAAAAAAACAGACACGACATACAGTTGTCTAGAATGTCTGTGTGTGTTGGAGCATTGAGATTTCCCTTTGAATCTCAGAGACTCCTACATTTTCTGGCATGACAGTGCCCCTGTGCACAAAGAGGGATCTGTGAATACACAGTTTACCAAGATGGAAGAATGTTCTGCACAGAGCACTGAACTCAACTCCTTTGAACACCTTTGGGATGAATTAGAACACCGACTGCACACCAGGCCTACTCACCCGTACTAATTCCTGACCTCACTAATGTTCTTGTGGCTGAATGAGCAAATCCCCACCGCCATTTGCCAAAATCTAGTAAAAATCCTTCCAAGAAAGATATTATGACGGGAAAAACTGGGATAAATGTGGAATGGGATATGGAATTCAACAAGCACATATTGGTGTGATGATGGTGGTGTCCACATTAGTGAATAGATTCCAGTGGAGAAAAAAAAAAGGAAAGGAACTTGTAATGTCTAGCTTCTGGTTATTAAATATGTATTAATTATATAGAATACTTGCGGTTCGTTTATATTTGACCTAATCCTCAACTAGGATAAGCAACTTGGTCAATGAACAAAGAGATGCTACGACACAAGAAAACAAGATAGTAATGTCACATGACTTCTTTCACCTCTTCAAGAAGAAAAAAAGTTATTTTATTTGTACAAAAAATTCATTAGTAAAAGGATTTGATCACAATAGGCTTCGAATGAGTGGTGTATATGAGCTGATTAGGTGGTGCTAAAAAGAGACATATTGACATTTCCAATTTTTGAAAGCAAATGTCACAACTGTAGATTTTTTGATTTGTGAAAAAACGAATTGCTGGACTCGCACTCAGTACACTATTTTGACACGTAATTATAGAGTGTTATGGACATAATTAAGTGTTTTGAACATAGAAAAATATTCTTTTAACTTCATAGAAAAAGATAATGTGAGCAAATGTAATGAAAAAAATAATTAAGGGCAAATTCTATTGAAAGCTAAGCAGTGTGCCTGTATGCATGTGCATGTGTGTGTGTGTGTGTGTGTGTGTGTGTGTGTGTGTGTGTGTGTGTGTGTGTGTGTGTGTGTGTATTTGTTGGTGCCAGTTGGAGCGAATTCAGGAATACTCACGTACAAAAACAACTGATTATGATTACGGTTTAGCAACAGGAAGTTAATTTGGCATTAATCAACCTTTTTTAAGGTTTTTTGAATAAATCTACACTTAAATGCATTCTTTTTGCAATATCTTGAGATACTGCATGGCTAAGTTTTAGTTTTTACTGTATTAAAAAAATTTCCCCAAAAATACACATTTTCTAAAATATTAATAATTGTATGGTATAAGAGTACTTGTGTTTAACTACACAGCAGGTTTATCTTAAAATAGAAATGCTAGTGCTATTTCATAGCCCGTCAAGCTGCTGCAGTTTCATGGACACCCAACTCTTACTGATGCTAGTGGAGAGCTAGGAGATCTGGGGACAGAAATGCCTTATTGATAAGAGAGGTATGTGGAAAATGGCAACACTGCTTCAGCATCACAGAAAGGCTACAGTAACTCAGATAATCACTTTGTACAATTGTGATGAGCAGCAAAGCTCCTCAGAATGCACAACACATCGAACTTTGAGATGTATGAGTTCAACAGCAGCCAAGAACAGAAAGCTGAGGCTACAGTGGGCTAAGGCTCTCCAAAACCAGACAATGGAAGACTGATCTAATGAATCTTGTTTTAAATTTCTGCTGATGCACACAGATGGTAGGGTCATGACCTGAAGAAATTAGGCAATTCTTTTGACAAATTTTGAGAACAAAATGAGTCCTTGCCTTGCTTTAGTATAATGTACCTATTAAAGTGTTTGTTGAGTGTATATGCATGACAGTAATGTGTGCAGGAATCCTTTATGCCACTTTTTCTTGAAAAAAAATTGTTCTTTAAATTCTTTTAAATCCATGGGTTGTCCACACAGACACACACAAAAAACCCAGACAAGCATACTTATAACCCAGCTATTTTTATTTTTTTTGTATTCTTCAATTACCATCCTTCATGTGGCCATCTAATGTATCCAATTCCTATTTCCTAGAGAGTAAAGGGCTTTTAGGTGTAGACATTTTTGCTTCTTTTTCTTTCAAATAAATAGGACAGAAAAGTCAGTCTATTCATATGCAGCAGACCTGGGGGCCAAAAAAGAGCACATGACTGTAGTTTTTTAGGAGAAAGATGTGAAAGAAAAGAAATAATCCTTGAGCAAAGTTGTGTACAATGTCTCGTTTGATTCTCAGTCTCTCTGTATTATCGAAATTGCATTTATTAATCCGGAACCTCAGTCTTGTAGTGTGTACTATACTTGCTGTGGAATTAGATGGAAGGATGCTGCATATTTAAATACTTCTTCCCAAAATTCCGATGTGGCTAATACAGAATGAATATTGTTTGAGTTAATTAGCCTTTTAAATTAGCTCTTTTCTGATTCCTTTTTATACGATATCTTAACTTGTCTGGTAAACTGTTTCTTTAAACCTAAGCATTTGCATTTACTTTGTCAACCACTTTTATCAGATACACATGCAGTTGCCAGGGCCTGAACATGACTTCATGAACAATCTAAAATTTAACAGCAGCAAGTCTTCAACTGTTCTTTAAACTGAGTGGTCTCTCTCTAGCAACACAGTTCAACATGTGTCTCAATTAGGGGTGTAATGCAATGCATTTCTACTATACTGTATGTATTTGTATGTGTTTAGTGCTCCAAATATCCATGTCTGTAATTGTATGCAGATTAAAATCTAAAGAGGAATGAAAAAGGGACCTTACCTTGGTAAAACATGTAGAAAATAGAGTGTAATTGAAAAATGTCCATACATTGGAGAAATAAAGACTTCTTAGCCATTTTTTATAAATGCCTATGACAAAAAAAGCCATGAACCAGGAAAAAATATATCACAAAGGAACATGTTTTAATGTGCAATTGCATGCATAACACCAGATGAGCTAAAATGAGTTCATCATGAGTGGGAGAGACGACGCTCTGTGTTTACAGAGAAATGGCAATCATGTAGAGGAAAGTTTTGTGAGGAAAGTTACAAGGCTAAAAGAAAAATATCAGTAATAGAGTAATATCTTCAGCTAAAGTAATATATACATATGTGTGTATATGTGTGTGTGTGTATGTATACATAAAACACTTACTTATAGTAAGAGGGGGAAGTGTTGTAGTGTTGAATTGTTGTCCAGGAAAGGGAATGAATAGTGTCTGGGATGTGAGAAGGAGTGGGGTGTTCTCGCCGCGCTCCATTACCTCAGGTCCAGACAGGTGGGCTGGCTCTACCCGAATCTCCATTGGTAGCATAGGGGTGAAGGACTTCCTGCCACTCTACCGAGGAGTGTCCCACCTTTACAAGGCCTTGCGAGGGTCCTCAGGGAATTTCTCTTCTGCTTTCGCCATCTTTGCTTGTATTGAGAGAGAATAGGGGAGAAAGGCAACATTAGTCAGGAACCAAAAGTTCTCCACCTTACTGTCCTCCTGGTTCAGCGTCCAGTATGAGGGACAGAGGCCTATTGTCATAATATATAAATATATATATATATATATATATATATATATATATATATATATATATATATATATATATATATATATATATATATATATATATATAATATAAATGTTATTTAAATGGCAGGTTTATTTAAACCTTTTTTTAAGCCATCAAAAGGTTTATGAAACATGTGTTTCAATTGCAGATGAACTGTCATTCACCCTTGTTGTTTTTATTCTTTTTATCATCCAGCAAGCTCCCAAGTGGCATAATTAAAAATGCATATTGCTGTCACAACAAGATTTACATGTATTATTAACATGAGACAGTCAGGCAGCTGTGTCTATATAAAAATTCAGTCAAGATCCTGACATTAAGAACGTGAAATTAGAACAAACCACAAGTGGGTGTGGCTCACCATTAGGCTTTAATAGTGACATATGATATTGCATATCATTTAAGGTTTTTTGTATGGTTATGGTTAAATCTAAAATTTTTGACCCCTTTATTTCTTCTTCTCTTTACTGTTTAATATTGTTTAATGTCTAATATTTGCGGTAGATTTCTATAGTTTGCCTGTTTGCCTCACTTAAGCATTTCATTGTAAAAACTTCCACTCACATCTACCGTAATTTCCGGACTATAAAGCGCACCCATATATAAGCCGCACCCACTGAATTATACAAAGATTTTTATTTTGAACATAAATAAGCCGCACCTGTCTATAAGCCGGAGGTGTCCACACTGAAACTAATGAACTTTACACAGGCTTTAACGAAAGACAGTGTCTGTAACACGGTGTAACAGGTGAAATATGTTGTGGCTCCTTTAAGAGCAGAGCTGCATTTTGGGAATAGCCTGCCGCCGCGTTTTTCCGGTATTACTGCATGTGTGCAAGACCGAGGAATATGTCCTTATTATTTTCTGATGCTCATTTTTATAAGTTTCTTTGACTAACCCGTAACGCTGTTGCCAAAAAAAAAGCACGAGTTTTGAAAACCTGTCTGTGCTTATATGATTTCTGTTGCAACTGGAGTTAGCGAGCTATCCCTTGACCCAGACTCAACTCGTTACAATGGCTTGTATTTAAACAGTAGCCGACCAAGAAAGTCATTGTTCACTGTCTTCCTCCTTCCTTTAACAACTATTTCTCTCGGAAGATTTTTCTTTTGGCATCGTCGTGCGTTTAAAAATCACCACCGGTGGAAGTTTTTTCTCCCGATGCCACGCAGCTCAGAACACAGGTGAGGTGCGTTTTTTTGTTTCCTTTCGGAAATTTCATTGGTCTAATGTTATGGGGTACGTTTTTTTGGCTTGAAGTTTGTGCGCTTTATAGTCCGGAAATTACGGTACTTTAAGTGCATGCTTTGAGTACAATAATAGTTGCATTGTCTTGTCATTTGTGGAGTGAGTGAGTATGTTAACAGTCAGTGGTTTCTGGTTATTCACTAAATTGCAGTAAAGATTCTTTACTAGCCAGGTGTTTTTGCCTGTTTTTATTCATTCTCTCAGTGAATGCCAAGCATGGCATGTGCAGTCTACACACTGTGACCAATCAACAGGCCTTACCAGTAGCTATAGTCTTAGCTCGTATTTATGAAACAGTTCAATTTTTCAAGTCAATAATTTTTTTCTCAGTTCATTGTCATGTTTATTTATATATATATATATATATATATATATATATATATATATATATATATATATATATATATATATATATATATATATATATATATATTAGTACACGTTCTACCCACACACTGCCTATGAATTTGCACAAATCATTTAAGATCCACTTTCCTTTTCATTCCTTGTTGACTTCCCCGAAGCCTTTTTTGCAACCCCAGCAGTCCAGCCTATAATGCGAATCGTATTTTGTCAGCGACGGACGGCCCACTCTAGGCAGTCCTCAAAGAAAAGACCTCTGCTTCTGGAAAAATTATTCTTTAGTATATCAGTAAAAATCTTGGCAATTCTATATAGATCCTGATGCATGGAACTGTTGATGAAGCATTTTAGTCTTAAATAACATGAAATAAAATAAAGTAAGTGTTGTATTCATATCATCAGCATTGCAGCCTTATTACAATGCCTGGACCTTAATTTAGTCAAGTCAAGTCAAGTCAAGTTTATTTGTATAGCGCTTTTCACAACAGACATTGTCTCAAAGCAGCTTTACAGAAAACAACAGTGAAGGTGAATGGTGTGCGTTTGTCCCTGATGAGCAGCCGTGGCGACAGTGGCAAGGAAAAACTCCCTTAGATGATATGAGGAAGAAACCTTGAGAGGAACCAGACTCAAAGGGGAACCCATCCTCATATGGGTGACATCAAAAGTTTGGTCATAAATCTTTCAACAATACAGAACAATTTGTGATCATCATAGATCCAGCATCAGCTTCTCCATGCCAGGGCCTTTAAACACTCGGCATCTACTTCTCCATGATCATCCATAGGTCCATAATCTTCACGAGGTGGGACGTGACTGGAGCTGGCCAAACCTCAGGAAGCCTCGGGATGGGGAGAGAAAGAGAAGCAGTGGAGAGGAATTAGCGTAGCTGCTGTTCATGATATTAACAGCACAAGTTGATAATGTGCATGTGATCAGATGTTCTGGAGCACAAGGTTGTGATGTGATGTGTGTGATGTGTGTTATGTGTAGGCTTTGCTAAAAAGATATGTTTTTAATCTGCACTTAAACTGGGAGAGTGTATCTGAACCCCGAACACTGTCAGGAAGATTATTCCAGAGTTTAGGAGCTAAATGTGAAAATGCTCTACCGCCTTTAGTGGACTTTGCTATTCTAGGAACTACTAGAAGCCCAGAGTTTTGAGATCTCAGGGAGCGTGACGGATTGTAGCGTGTTAAGAGACTGGATAGATACATGGGAGCCAAACCATTTAGTGCTTTATAAGTGAGTAGCAGTAGTTTGTAGTCTATTCGAAACTTAATAGGAAGCCAATGTAGGGACGATAAGATTGGGGTTATATGATCGTATTTTCTTGACCTAGTAAGAACTCTTGCTGCGGCATTCTGAACTAACTGAAGCTTGTTTATTAATGATGCAGGACATCCACCTAGTAATGCATTACAGTAGTCTATTCTAGAGGTCATAAACGCATGGACGAGCTTCTCTGCATCAGATATAGATAACATATTTCTTAGCTTAGAAATATTTCTAAGGTGAAAGAAGGCTGTTTTTGTAACTTGATTGATGTGATTTTTAAAAGATAAGTTGCTGTCTAAAATAACTCCCAGGTCTTTTACCGTTGAACTAGTAGTTACAGAACAACCGTCTAAATGCAGGCTGAGATGCTGGAGCTTCTGTGTACTATTTTTTGGGCCGATGAGCAAAATCTCCGTTTTATCAGAATTTAATAGCAGAAAGTTATGGGTCATCCAATCTCTTATTTCTTCAACACACTCAGTTATGCGAGCTAATTGAGCTGTATCGCCTGGTTTGGATGAAATATATAGCTGGGTATCATCAGCATAACAATGGAAGCTAATTCCATGCCTTCTAATAATATTTCCTAATGGAAGCATGTATATTGTAAAAAGCAGGGGTCCCAGAACTGACCCTTGTGGCACGCCATAATTTACTAGCATTATCCTGGATAGCTCTCCATTTAAATCTACGAAATGGTAACGATTGGACAGGTAGGATTTAAACCAGCTTAATGCCTGTCCCTGAATACCGATGTAATTCTGTAAGCGATTGAGGAGAAGATCATGATCTATAGTGTCGAACGCAGCACTAAGATCTAGTAAAACTAATAGGGAGATGTAGCCTTGGTCTGAAGCTAAAAACAGGTCGTTAGTGATTTTAACTAGAGCAGTTTCTGTGCTATGATGGGGCCTAAAACCTGACTGAAACTCTTCAAAGATATTGTTCTCCTGCAAGTGGTTACATAGCTGGGCAGCGACAATCTTTTCTAAAATCTTAGACATAAATGGGAGATTTGAAATTGGTCTGTAATTCGATAGCGTGTTTGGATCCAGATTAGGTTTTTTAATGAGGGGCTTAATAACTGCTAACTTGAGGGATTTAGGGACATGACCTAACGATAGTGAGGAGTTAATAATATTTAAAAGAGGCTCACCAGCTGTATATAACACTTCCTTCAGTAGTTTAGTGGGAATTGGATCTAACTGACATGTTGTTGATTTAGCTTTCATAATAGCATCATACAGCTCTTCCTGTCCTATACATGTAAAACAGTGTAGTTGTGGGGTTGTAAGTACGATTGTGTCGGGAGATGCTGTCAGAGGTTGAACTGCCACAATTGTTTTTCGAATGTTATCTATTTTTTCAGTGAAGAAATTCATAAAGTCTTCACTACTAAACTGTGATGGAACACATTTTTCAGATCCCTGATTTGTTGTTAATTTAGCGACTGTACTGAAAAGGAACCTGGGGTTGTTTTTGTTATTTTCTATGAGTTTGCTCAGGTGTTTAGCTCTAGCAGCTTTTAGCGCCTGTCTGTAGCTAAGCATACTGTCTTTATACGCAATTCTCAATTCAATTTATAAGTTGTTCTCTTTAGGGCATGCGTATGACTATTATACCAAGGTGCAGGTGCTTGTTCTCGAACCTTTTTTAACCGGATGGGGGCAACAGTGTCTAAAGTGCTAGTGAGGATAAGGTCTATGTTGTTTGCCATCTCATCAAGATGATCAGCAGTTATGGGTTTAATATGAAACTGAGATAAATCAGGCAGGTTATTTATGAATCTGTCCTTAGTGGTTGGAATAATAGTCCTACCAAGTCGATACCGTGGTGAAACACGGTTAATCTGCTCTACCGGTAGTGTGTACAGTAGGAGATAATGGTCTGTGATGTCATCATTAAAATATTTATATCAGTGACGTCTGCTCCGTGGGATATTATTAAGTCTAGTGTGTGGTTAAAACGGTGGGTTGGTCTGGTGACGTTTTGTTTAACTCCAAAAGAGTTTAGTAAATCGACAAATGATAATCCTAGGGCATCGTTTTCATCATCTACATAAATATTAAAATCTCCTACAAGCAGCACTTTATCAAAGCTGATCAGGAGGTCTGAGAGAAAACAAGCAAACTCATGAAGAAAATCAGCGTAGGGTCCTGGGGGTCTGTACACGGTGACCAGAGCGAGTTTTCTTTTAATTTAGGGAAATTATTTAGTATTTAAAGCAAGAGGTTTCTATTTTTTTGGGGATAACACTTTGGGGATACACTGCTACAGAAAAAGATGACAAATGAAAGGAGAAAAAACATACTGTAGAACATCAAATTCAGTATTTTCCAGCAATGAGCAAAAAATAACCATGAATCAATCTATATTAAATTAAGTGTGAAAATACATACAGTATATAGATGATGTAAAGATTATTTGTTAGAAAAGCTTAAGAGAGGACCGGCATTTGATTTTGACCTGTGTACAGAAAAAAAATTATCCACCTAAATATACAGTAAAGGCAAAAGAAATCGCAGGTGGTGCAACATTAAAGCTGCAAAGATCATCAGTTTAAACTCCAAAAATGGCATCCGTGGTTTGAAGTCTAAGGAATGAATTTGCATGCTCTCTCTCTCCTGTCAATTAAAGTGATGACAAACTATTGCTAGTCCAATTATCAGAATGGTAGCCAAACCAGTCATGTTGCAGTTTTTATGTGAAATAAGATGTTTATATTTAACTTTATTTAAAAAACTGATGTGTCACAAATAAATAATTTAACAGTAATTCCAGTGATGACATCAAGTTACAGATTTAGTCTGTTGATGACATGTAGCCTAGGGTTAGGGTTAGGGTTAGGGTCCACTTTTAGAAAAAAACGGCTCGACTAAAACACTACAAACACTTTATATCTAAATGGCAAAAAGAAATGTACATAAAGAGTGCATGCGGTTTCAGCCTAGCTAGGATTATAAAACAGTTATGCTATTAGAATGTAGCAGTAATTAATTATTTTTATTCTTATTATTAAAGTGTAGCATGTACATAGAGTATCTTAAAAAAGGCAGAAATAGATTCTGCACTTAGACTGAATGGTAGAATCTTTCAAGGCATATGCTGAAGATTCCCAGTAACTCCCAGTTGTGAGATTTTAATATGTTTGAAGATTCTGTTTTCATTGACCAGCATAACCAAACAAAACCAGGTAGGTATTGTTTTATCTATTCATGATAGGAAGCTGGAGCAATCCAAATGTGATAAAAAGTTGAAGGGGACACTGAAAAAAGGCAGCATGATCACAGGAGTCTCATCTCTAGAGGGAGACCACAAATCATCCAGTGTTGTGTGTGTGTGTGTGTGTGTGTGTGTGTGTGTGTGTGTGTGTGTGTGTGTGTGTGTGTGTGTGTGTGTGTGTGTGTGTGTGTGTGTGTGTGTGTGTGTGTGTGTGTCTTACCCCTGGGGAGGTCACAAACAGTAGAGTAAAATGACATGTTCTGTAAATACTTTTTTCTAAAAAAGACTTGTACTTGTATATTCTTATATAACTCACTATGTTTACCATGAAATATATCTTTAAATTGCACTAAACATCTCAAGGTAATACACTGACATACATACAAACTTTTTTTTTTCAAACAGTTTTAATCCTCCTTTGTACTGGCCCAGGTTCCTGCAGCTGAGGTGTGAGCTGATATAGACCAGCATATCAGACCTGCCTACTGCTCACACCAGCCTACCGCTCCTTATACAAAAATGTGGAGTGTGGATGATCAATTTGGCAATACCACAGTCATGCTTCATGCTTATGATTAACTCTAAGGATTAACTCATACTCCAGGCTAAGATTTGCTTGACGAACACATTTTTACTTCTAGCTTTTAACTAAAAAGTAAAATATAATGTAATGCACACTAGACTACTGTGCAGACTTCTAGTATACTATTTAAAGATTAATTATTAAGTAATACGTAATTAATTAAGCAACATTAAAAGTAAATCTTTCTAGGACTGATTTTTTTTGTCTTCTCAATTCCTGCTTTGTGATTGGTGGGTTTAAAAGATTTTGTAAACTTAAGAATAAGAACAATGAACAAAAGTGTATTCTCTTTTAAGAATTATTTGAGTTGTTTAAAAGTAACTAATACTGAATAGCAAATGTTGGCATCACTAAAAAAAACAACAAAATCTTTCTTGCTTGGAATATTGTCTTGCAATTGATATGGCAATGCAGTTCTTATAAAGACATACCAGGTCGATGACAAAGTTATCCTTTTTAACCCAGATTTAATTACTGATCAATTACAATTCAATTCTGGCTGATTGAGGCATAATCATTTCCGATGCACCGCATTCAACTGGCTCTGCTCATTTGATCTCTAGAGTCAAACAGCATGATGCAATGTGAATTAGGAATATAAAGTAATGATCCTAGTGACCACAGTATGATGTAGATGTTAAACTTACAGGATTAACGTATCCAAGTAATGGCTCAGTTGGAGCGGAGAATCACAGAATGAACAAATTCAACTAGTGACACATCTCTACCTATGGCACAAATTTTATTTAATCGTTACTATATTTTATTCATACAAACACATTATACTGTAAGCTTACGTTTAAGCTTTACTTCCCTAGTGTGTTATTCATGAAGAATATGGCTAAAAGTAGCTCCTATTGTATTAAGCTAAAGCTTTAAATAGTCACAATGATTAAATCATTAACAATTCTAAATGGCTGTTATTGATGAGTTAACACAACTGGCTTAATGCATCTGAAATGTTTTATGAGCTTTTAAGAAGGTATTATCTTGATTTGTGTGGGTTAATAAGTTATTATGGGATGCTATTATTCATTGTAAGAAATAATGCAACACTTAAGCAGATCTAGGTTATGACTCTCCACTGCTTAGTCATACAAGTAAATGCAGTTGCAAAACACTGAAAAACTCATCTGCTGTTTATTGTCCATCAGGTCTTAATCAGTGATGCCAGGGATCAAAGTTTACACAACTCCCTGCTGTTAGGTCATATGAGAATTGCAGGGGAGATGAGCTTCGAATATTATCCGCGCATCGTGGACAATAAATGCCCCCTTGACTGATGTTAACAGTTCAGTAATTGCTACAGATGACGCCATTTCTCATAAAACGACTGTCTTAAAAAAACAAACAAAAACTATATTTTATGAATTCAGCAATCAGCTGCTAGAATTGCAGCATTATGTACAAATGACTGTTGTGATGCGACTTAATTTCAAATTAGCCTAACATACAATGGTCAAATTAACAAGTTGTCTATGCAAATTGTTTATTTATTTGTGTCATCCAGTCATTTATCTTATTTTGTAATATCGCAAGCTATAGGAGTTCAGTCCCCTTCCTAATTTGAAAAATACATTGGTGATAATTGTTGTTAGACTATTGGTTAACAATTGTTAGTGGGTAGCCTATTAACACTGCTGTAAATTAATGGTGCAAATTCACAGCTCTATTAATGAGCTAGAATCGAATTCCTTCCATAGAAATCCTATGCTGATAGCAGGAATATAGACAGAATTATTCTTAGGGGACCGTTAATCTTTGCACTTTCTGTGTGCTGAATTTGGCTCAATTTTTTAAGAAGGCCATCCTTGTGAAACGAGACATACCTGTCCACACACAGGTCATAATGACCCTTAGATTCCTGGTAAGCAGTTCCTTCCAGAGGGAATTAGCTGACAGGTCAGTAATATCCCAGCTATTCTTAAGCTTAATCATGCTGGCTGTCTTAGATAATTAAACGGTTGTGCCATTTCATCAGGTGTTTTTATCGACCAGCATCAAAGCTCTATTTGCAGCAAAACACTGGATCATTGCTATGTATTTCTCAAGTGGTGACTCTTAGTAAATGTTGCAGTGACTGTGCAGCACACTCTGTGTAGGGCTATGTGCAGAGGTAGATGCCATGCTTTAGATACATCAAATAGGCGACCGGGAAATTTTACCATCCAGAAAATGACAGCTGCATTGTAAAGTATGGGTATGTGCTGAATTGCATAGCAGAATGGTTTTCATCTCTTCTTATTTTTTTACCTATGGCCTGTCCCAGACCCAGATTCACAAATGCTATAAGACTATAAGACATAGATGCACCCACTCTAAATCGGCAAAGCTTGATCTAAACGCATTTGCTGTTTCTGACAATGCTATTTTTGTAATTTTCATGCATTTCAATTGTTTTTAATTGTTACCATTGTGTTTCTGTGTTTGTAACATAGCAACTATGAGCACACACCCAAAATTTAAGGTACTCAGGCCACATATCACATAGAGATGATGTTAGGGCTGCTTAAGATCATTCTCATTAAAAAATTACAGTTTGCTAATGGTAAATGATTTAACACAGACTAGACTTTTGTGTGTTTTGCATATTTGACTCCAAAACCTTAAAGTAATTGGAAAAACCATTTTGTGCCAAGAGCAAGTACTAAGGACATTATGATATCAGTGAGTGAGGACAAAATTGCAAGTTTTTCCTCACTATAGACAGTCACACTTTGTTGTTTCTTGTTGCCTAGAATTATAAGTTATTTTGACGCTTTATCAACAATGCAGTTTGTGGCAATAACATTATCAAATTAATGCATATACAGTTATTTTGGCCACTATTCTGGCCAACAAATAACATTTTTTTCTTTAACATAAAAACCTTAACAAAAATGTATTTTGTTACGTTCTGCTCTTTATTGTTGCCACTATCTTGCACTCAGCAATGTTCGGGACATACTGTATTTATGTATTCATGAAGTCATTTGCATTCACTATTTATAAATAGTTCTGGATGGTAACCAAACGGAATTTGAGGCTCATTCAAAGTACATACCTTTTCAAGATGAATGTGATTTTCAAAGAGAAAAATGGAATGCAGGTGTGTGTACACAGTTTTATAAATCTGATAAATTTTTTGTGTGCACACATTTTTTCTCTGGAATACATGCAAGGTTTTAAAAATAAGACTCCAAAAAACCTGGATTTTGCTATCTTCATCTTTCCAACAATGTGACACCATCTGACCTGAATACAAGGCCATGCATTTTACAAAAATACCCTCCTTGCGGTGACTAAAATTCTACACAATGCTGCAGAATGCTCTGTGTCCTTGGTCTTCTCTTCTGCTCCGATTTGGAATTATGGTCAAGGTGTAGGAACATATAGATGAAAAGAACAACTCGTGTATAGAAAATCTTACTTACAATTTAAAGTGTACAATTTACCTACAAAAGTGTACAACATTCTTACAATTTTAAGTATTGAGCTAATAATATATTAAGTACTAATGAAAGAAGCCAAAAGAAGAAGTAAAAGTGGAACAGATTTAACCCTGAATCAAGTACACATGTATTAGAGTAAAGAAAAAATATATATATTTTAATGTGAAAGCTTTTATTACCTATATAAAATTGCAGCAAGCAATTATTCATTTTCTGTTAGCATACTTCACAGCCTTAAAAAACTAACTAATACACTAGTTAAATATCATATAAAAATATATATATTTTGTTTAAAAGTTGACTCTAGCAAAATTTGACTCACTGCCTAGCCAAGTTCATTTTTGAATATAGAAGCTTTAGGTAGGTCCAGGAATGCTTCAGTTTTTCTTTAAGTACTGATGTCTGGTGGCTTGTCTATGTTCAAATGTACATAGATAGTTGTAGTGCTAACATATTAGCACTATTCTGTTTGGTTTTCTGCATTCATGTTTGTTTGGTGTTGCACCTTGGTCCTGTGGAAACGTTGTTGTGGAAACACTCTATATGGTTGAAATGACAATAAAGCCTATTTGACTGGATTGACTTGACTTCTTTAACATGATGCTAACTAATTGGATGCTCAAATAGAATGCTAAACTGAGCTTCATTGATTGATGTGTATTATACATTCATTGAGTGAATGAGTGAAGATAAAACATTTGTAATCGGTATTTTAATGGTCTACATATAAATTTAAAGTAAATGTGCACTTTTCTTCTTCTTCTTCTTCTTCTTCTTCTTCTTCTTCTTCTTCTTCTTTAAGATATAATTAGGTACAAAAACATCTATTTCAATAAAACCAATTTGCTTAAATATGCATATACCCAAATAATACTTATATAAAAAAATTAATAGTTCTATAATTATTTGCAACTATGGTAACTACAGTTACTGTTTTTTTTTTTTCATACCTGAATATACATGGTATATTAAATTTTTCACTAACCACTTGTGATTGCTGTTAATGACTAGTTTGCCAGTTCTGCCAAAAGCAGACTATTTGATTTGCTATTTTGTGCAGCTTTTGTTAAGCTGAATACTCTTCATGTGCCTTCAACACCCACAAACATCAAAAAGCAGTTCTTTATAGAAATAGAGCAATGGTAAAAGTAAACTTAGTCACAATCTAGTGCAAACTTCTAAGTGCAAGTAAAAAAAAAATCTATTTAGTTCTGTCCTTGACATATTCATTTATTCTCCATTTAATTAATTTTGTATGAATCTTTAAAATTATTTCAGAAACACGTCTTAATAAGCCCTTGAAAACATTTCACATTTCATGTAGTCTAAAAGTGGCCTACAGAGTCATGTTTAATATGGTTCACATACTATGTAATCCTAAAAGTGTCCCTGCATAGTAGCTATACATTTTGTATTTCTTTAACATTTAGCAGATAGTAATGTGGAGAGCTTTTTGGCTCAGGGAGAAAACCTGCCTTTATTTGCCACTGTCAATTAAATTTAACTTTTTAGTGTCTTTTTTTTTCAAACACACAGATACCTGCACAGCACTTTTTATCCACTTTGGCAAAGAACACTCGTAAGTATCACCATGCACAAGCATGGCCACTTGTTTTCTCCTATCTGGCTTTGCCCTCCAAACCGGCGCTTGACCATGCCCCACTACCTTTTACCCTCACCGCCCGTCTCTGCACCACAGTCTGTGGGGCATTTTAAACATGAATGGCAAATAGTGCCAGATACTAACAAGTGATCCAAGCATCTTTTAGCATTTTTAAAGTGATGGAGCCTCTGGAGAGGGATGTGGTCTGAGCACAGAGTAAAGGCCCATTCCATGAGTATCAAAGGGTTTGGGACCTATTTGATCACCCAGCACTCCTTCACGATCTTTCTTTACCTGCTCTTCTACACTCTTGCACTATATCTACTCTCCTGCACAGCATGGAGTGCTTCCCCTCCTCCAACACCTGGGACTAGATGGCCCCCAGCTTGATGCACCTATTTAAAATGATTGTGAGTGCAGTGTTTACCTGAGTGAAAGCCCAATGGCATTACTTCATCTATTGGACCAGATCTTGGGCTCTCTTTTTAGTCAGATCTGTCAGAATAATAAATATTGTTCCTGAAAAATTAGGCACAAACTTGCAATAATGCCCAGCCAGCCCCACCTTTTTAGTCTTTGGTCTTAGGCAGACTATAATTGCTGTAATCTTGTTAATTTGAGGATACACCTGCTCATGACCCAAGTAGAAACCCAGACACAGGACGATACTTCCTCACTCCCAATTGAACACATTTTTGGATTTTTCCTCATGCAGTCCTCCCTAATGGATCAACAAGGTCTTTTGAAGAGGACCTTGATTAGGGGTTAAAGGCTCAATGGCACTTTCATTGGCCGGCAGATTCAACATTCATTGTTTAGTGTCTTTTGCTGCCCCAAATTTCCGGCCATCAGGTTATGATGAACCACGTAGAGACTTCAGGACCAGCAATTGGATCATCTTTTCATCTTTTTCCTTTGTTTTAGTGTCTTGTTGATATAGATTTTTTTAATTAAAAAATATGGGTAAGATATCTTTAATAATAAAAAAAATATAGGTGACACAAAGTCAGGCTATATTCATTGACCATCACTTATTTTAACTTTGTCGAAGGGGTGCCAGAGAGTTATGTTGCATGTCTGCTCAAGGGCCCACCCTTCCACTTTGTGTCATCCTGCTGCAGACGTGAGGTTGACGACCCTAGCATCACGTCCCCAGCCAATGCTGTGCACATCTCTTACCGCTTAATAATAGTGTAGGACCCATTCACATACACAATAGCAATAGCAGCTGCAATGCAGGACAATTTGTTAGAAATAGTGGGTTCGTGAGGTGGGGACAAACCACTGTGTTGACAGAGCCAGCACACCAGCCCAAATTTTACTTCGTCCCAAACTGCACCTGTAATGCGAGGATCACCCACCTGTCAGAGAGAGAACCCAGACACAGTGGTTAATGAAAGTGGAGGTAAAGGGAGGAGCTGCCAGGTTCGAGTGACTGGTCTCAGGGACTTGGCCACTATTTCCAAGGAGTGAATAAGAATGAGAGGAAGGCAAGGAGAGGAGAAAGGTAAGGAGGGGAGAGAGTGATTAAGAGAGAGAAGAGAAGGGCTCACCTGCCCCGATATACACCACCAAATGGTCCTTAGTCAGCTGGACCACCTTGTCTAGCAACGCAGGACACTGGCACTGGACCCACTCTGTCGCCCTCTCGGGGAATCAAGCAATGAACTGCTTCCATATCAGTGTCAAGGACCCAATTGCTATTGGTGCTGTTCTGGTATGTTGTCGGTTTACTGCAGGATCACATGCTCCAGGTCAGGGTATTTTAGCATACTTTTGACGTTTTTGGGCTGCGAGTTGAACATCTCCAGACAGCAGAGGCAGTGATAGGGCCAGCCCGAATGTTTGGCCAATACCACACTTCAGCCAACCCCTCAAACATGACACACTTAGCAATTTCAGGAGCAAAGCTTGGAAGCTCTGCTCCTTCTCCTCTGTAGCTTGAAGATTGCCTGATGTTGAGTCTGCTAAAGGGCTGCTAAAACCTGGACAAGCTTGCCCAGCTGTGAGAAAAGGAGTGTGAAAAGCTTTTGGACTCAGGGATGAAGAATAGAATGCAGGTGACAGGTTCAAACCAAACTTGGCTTTATTTAACACATTTCAATTTTCAGTGTCTTTTTTTTAATGCTCACACTCCCACTTAAAGCTCTTTGTCTGTCTGTCTGTCTGTCTGTCTGTCTGTCTGTCTGTCTGTCTGTCTGTCTGTCTGTCTGTCTGTCTGTCTGTCTGTCTGTCTCTGCATTTTTTTTTCCTTTTTGCAACAAAGAACACTTGTTAGTACAACCATGTACAGGTATATGATTCATAAGACTCATTTCCTCCAGCACGAACCTGCATTTACAAGCAGTGCCACACTCATACCAAACGCAGTACACCATTTTGCATCAGAAGAATATTTATAAAATTATTGCAATATTCAAAAGCAGCATTATTCACGATGTTGTTATTATTGTGTAAACATGGTTTTTTTTGCTGATCTTATCTTGTATTAGTGAACATATTGTCATAAAGTTTCCCTGTTAGGATATTTTCTTTTGTAATCTTGGCAACTCTGTAATTATCCACTCTTTTCTCCATTACACATAGAAAATTAGTGTTAATGCTAATAATGTAATGTGGTGACCTCTATCCAAAACACCTTGGTCCCAAATACCCTCAAATGGTCTGAGTGATTGGATCACAAGTCACATTTGATACTATTTTGCTGTCCACCTGAGATTGAATCATCCAAGACAGATGGTATTGCAAGTCAGAGCAAGGTCTAACATCCTATGACTCACAGATCATCCTTGCCATTCTTGCTGACACGGGCACTGGGGGCTACACTGTGACCTGTTTGTTATTGATATCATTTCCACCAAGTTGTAGGTGAGGTTCAGTATCATCTCACATCCTCACTACAAAAATTCCCCAAAGATTAGTTCTTGGTCCATCCTTGTTCTCTGAATATAACTAAAAATCATTTTTCAGGGTTTCTGTTATCACTGATGTAATGATGACACACTTCTCATTGATTTTCTTTTGTTTGCCTCCATTGTGGGTCAAAGGATATCAGATTAGATTTTTAACATTCCATCATGGATAAAGACCTTTACTATATGGTCAAGAGATCAGAAACACCTGACAAACCTGTGTGTGCTTTTTTAACATTCCAGATTAAGTGTCTCTTTGTGTGTGGTTTTGAGGATTTGTGCTTATTCATTTAAAGAGAAGTTGTGTGGTCAGGCACTGATATACAACTGTAGTATTTAAAACCTAGTAAATCAGTGTTGATTTATTCATTGATTGAGACTTCAAAGCATGTCTGTATGCTTCTCTGGATAAGGGCATCTGCTAAATGCTGTAAATGTAAATGTAATATGAGGAGACAACGTTGAAGGTGGGGTTAAGGTCAAGGCTCTGTGCAGACTACTCAAGGTTTTCCTCTTCAACTTTTGCCAACCATGTCTTCAGAGACCTTACTTAGTTTACATGTTTCTGTGTCCAGAGCAACTTGCAATTACAATGAAACCCAGTTATGTCGCCGGCCTAGGGGACGGCAAAAAGCGCAGAGATAACTGATGATCGAGACAAACGAAAACCAATATGGCGGCAATAAATTAACATGCTTGAAATTTCTTTATGTACATGATGTGCGTTATTAAATGAGAATGTGCATGCACGTGTTTTTGGAGGTTTTTTTACACAACAGCGTTGCCGCGATTTGTTTGATTGGTCATGCGGATCGAGATAACCTGTAGTGCGGATAAGAAGGCGGAAGCCGAAGTAAACGCAAAGAAAGTTTATTGAGAATACTCAGGAGATAATCACCCAATACTTGTAGCGAAGCAATAATATCCAGTGGTGCACTCCGGGAGCGCGGTCCACGAAGTTCTGTGAAAGCAAAGACACTTAATGTAGAGAATCCACGGAAACGTGGAAAACAGCAGGTAATCCAGGGTGCCGTTGAGAGAATGTGGAGTCCGAGAAGAAGGGTACGTAGCGGGATACGTATACGCGATTACACAGACCGACATGAACCAACACATACGATCATGCATAAACAATAACGGACTGCGAGTGTGTGGAGGTAAGGGGCTTAAATAGGAGATGGGATGAGTGAATGAATGAGAGTCAGCTGTGTGTGATCAGCATGACTGCGACGAGCTCCGTGCTCAGAGAAGAAGCAGGGTGCTTCGGGGAATGCCGCCGCCGAAGGGGGCGTGGCGGGAGGATTCCTGATATAACCGACGTTAAGTGGCAAATTTGCCCCCCCTTGTGCTCAAGATATTAGGGTTCGGCGACATAAAAAAATCGACATACCCGATTAAAAAATGCTAAGACAAAGCGAGAATTTGCCGGTTCCACTTCAAAAACATCGACTAAATAGGGTTGGCGAGTAAACCGAGGTCGAGATAAGTGGGTTCGACTGTATCTCATGGTTAGGTGTCCACATATTTTTGCTATTGTATAACATGTTCTGAAACTCAACCTTAACAAACAGAATTGACTACCTTCTAAACTAAATCTCTAAATCACCACACTGACAATCCATCTGGTGGGTAAAATTCTTTCTGTAATTTCTTCAATAATTTTTTTTTTTAAACAACAAATTAGTTTTCCAGTTATTGAATCTATTCACATCCTTATGCAAGCTTTCATATTACTCAAACATGTCTAGTGAAAAAACATGCTGTATGCATTCAAATGATACATCTCCTATTTGGGTCATTTCTAATGCTTGTCTGTTTCATAATTTCTGGAAGTTGTCTTTTTACTCTCCACCTGAGGTTAATTCACAGTCATATTGTTGTGATGGAAACTTAATATTGAACTTCTTGTCCTTATAATGCAGTCATAATTGGGCTGTGTACAACATTATGCAGCCAGCCTTCTAACTGCACACTTGCTTGCCCAACTCTACAGCTGTCTACATCTTCAGGGCACCTGGCAGTTCCCTCTCAGAGATATGAGATATAAATTTAATGTTCACATCGACATGTCCTACTACAAATGCAGCAAGGCCACTAGCATTGTGGATGACCCATCCTATCCTTTTATATTCAATCTTGCAGGAGGTACCAGAGCCTTTGTACCAAAACCAGATTCCAAAACAGCTTCGACCTTAATTCAGATTAAATTCTTACACTGTTGCTCCAAACATCTACCTGAATTAGCCTTACCCTTTCCAACATCCACCTCATACATTCTTCACTGCACACCTGCACTATGTAATGCTGCTGGGGGATATTTTACTGTAGTTCTTATCTGGCACTTTTTTGCTTATTGCTACATTTAACTTTATATTGCTACTACGCTTCATAGTCAATAGTTTACAGACAATTTTTTGCATTGGTTCCTCCCATCCAATCTTCTTATGTTGTCCTGTCTAGTTCACATGTACTGTCAAGTTTTCTATATTGTGCTGCATTCTTGCTTCTGAGTAAACAGCATTCTATTCCAATGTATAGGTGTTTTGCTGTATATAGAAGAATGACAGTAAAATTTCACTTGACATGACTTGACTGGTGCTGGTGAGATAAGCTAGAAACTTCGTTCCAGACATTCTACTGCCTTCATTTTAGAAAAATATAGAGACCTACATACCTCTTTAGGCAATATCTTGGATACTCAGTTGTAATTTTTCTTTGCATTTTTGCACTTTTGCCTTGCTATGTAAAGTTATTTCTACTCATTATATGCTCACATCTTTCAATTTGTTTTGTTTTGTTTTGGTTTGGTTTTTACTGACTCGACAACTGTGTCACTCGTACAAGACAGCATGAGTATGTAGACTTAAACGTTATCAATGATTACTCTTCTATATAGAAGCGCATACAGCTACATAAACAGACACTAAATGCGCAAACGTTTGTGGACACTTGAATATAAGATTTGTATGTGTATTTTGAAAAGCCCATTCCACATTTAGTCCCTATTCGCTGTAATAAAAACCACCACACTTCTGGGAAGATTTTTCACTAGATTTTAGAGTGTGCTTTGACATTTGTGCTCATTCACAGGATACAGTACATACTCAGAATGTCTCTGCATGTGTTATTATTACATTTTCCTTTCACTTGAACTAGGAGACAGAAACCTGTTCCAGCATGACAGCAACCTTGTGCATAAAGCAAGTTTAATAAAAATATTTTTTACATGGGTTAGAGTGGAAGATCTTAAATGGCATGCTATAAAGCTCTGACTCTTACCTTTACCCTACCCACCTTTGGGGTGAATTGAAATGCTGACAAAATTTATACCTGACTTTACTTATACCCTTTTGGATGAATGATTTCAAGATTCTTGAGAAAAAGAAAATTAATGCTTTTACATCCAGAGACATCCTATAAAGTTGTGTACAACTTTCTGGTAACAGTTTGGTAAACAGGCACATATGATTGGAAAACTTACAGAACTTTTTTCTATATTTTGTATGAACACTATATAAACATTACTGCTAATATTTTGATTGTTTGTATAAAGCAAACATAGACTCATAAAGGTTTACTAAGGTGTTGGCTGAGGTTGATATTTTATCCATGCCTTTATGGGTTAAGATAAGCAGATTGTATAGTGAACCTGAGCTTGTGATGTTCTGTGGTTTCCTTCATCCCTTGAATAACATGCCTGTTATTGGGTCGGCTTTTACTTCACATCGATTTCTTCATGCCTTATTTTACTTAAATTTACACTTAATATGCACATTTGATTATATGTAGTGTACTGACACTCATTTAACCATAGTTAGCTATCCTATGGTACATTTCATGCATTAGCAACTGCATATTTAAATTGCCAGATTATTTGTGACTATGGCTGCTGGCCTGTTGAAAAGAACACCTTAAGATCTTTTGATGTTGTTGGCAATCCCTGCAGCGTTCCTTCTGATAAACCATTGACAGCTGGAGTTAAAATCAATGGTATTTTTTTCCATCCATTACAAAGCAAAAGAAAGTCTAAAGAAAGAGCCTTTATGTTAGAGAAAGGTCACTGCACCCTTAATACAAAATACCAAATGCATAAAGCGAGGGCTTATCCTACTTATTATGCTGTTGTGAAGCTGTATGTTTTCTTTCAGCTTCAGGATCAGGCTTAAACACATAAAGCTGAATTGCAGATTTTATTATTTAGAACTGTAGGTGTTCCATTCAGTTATACACATGTTACAGGCAGTGGTAAGATATGTGCTGTGTATATAATATAACTTTGAATTATATGCCCATCACATTAAATAAATATTATTTTATTGGAATCTTAAAATCACCTTTGCTGAAAAGCCAGGAAGCATAAACTACTCTGTTC
The DNA here is from genome assembly GCF_946808225.1 of Silurus aristotelis. Lineage (NCBI taxonomy): Eukaryota > Metazoa > Chordata > Actinopteri > Siluriformes > Siluridae > Silurus > Silurus aristotelis. The sequence continues at coordinate 28,194,116 of NC_139575.1, forward strand.
CAAAGAAGTTTAAGTAAGTTTATATTTTATATGTAATAACAATTCTCAGATTTTAAACAGTTTAAAGAGGCAATGATCAGTTTATAATGCAAATGTAGGATCTAGGGAAGTAGCTTGATGAAGATATTTGGAAGAATAAACTGACAAGGCATCAGCATCAGAAACCACTCACCCCAGGAGGAAAAATGAAGCCTAGAACCATGAAGTGGCCAAGCCCTTTGTTGTCTTCCCTAAAATACAAACAAATCAGTCTTCATGGGTGGGACATGACACAGGCTGGTAGGTAGAGGGAGAGAGAAAGAAGATAGACAAACAATGGAAACTCTTCAGAGATAAAGCACGAGAGAGCATCAGCCATGACATTCTAGTGGCCTTTAATATGACAAATCTTTCATTTACCTAGCTGTGAAAACAGCAGACAGCACATCAGTCTCCTTTGCTTGTTCAATAAATGGTAGCTTAATCTCTCCTTTTTAAAAACTTCATAACCATGATGAAATATTTTTCCTTATTAAACAATACAATTTCTAATACCTTTTTATTATTCATTTTCGACTACATGAAACATTCTCTTAACAAGTCCACGTGTGTGACCTGTTATTGTAGAAACTTCATATAAACCTATTGTTCATGAGGTTATAAAACAATAATGCACACTTTTTGACAATTAACATTTGAGAATGTATTATTTATATTTATATATTTTTATATTGCACTAGAAGATCTGTTACGTAAAAATTGCTTAGAAAGTTGACACGATTGAAAGATTTTTTTTGTTGTTTGTATGTTTTCAAATGTTGATCAGCAGGGCGGCACAGCAGGTAGCGTTGCCAGCTTGATCATGAGCTCAGGTAAATGTCTGTGTAAAGGAAACAGGTCTGAAGTCCGTCTAGCACTGCAAACAGCCACAGTGGCCTCTCACTGCGCACAGCAAGCAGCATGCACCAGGTCTCATATAATTGGTCCGACCTGGTGTAAGACACTAATTGTTAGCATTTAGCTTCCCTGAAGTTTTTTTTTTTTCCCACTCCTGGTCTAACTAAAGATAAGAGTGGAAAACAGTCATCCCTTGTGATTGAAGTTGGTACAAGTTCCCGCACACCTCAAACGTACAATTGCTACTAAATAAATGTTATTTTTATTGCCTTTTCTTTTCGTTTTATTAAGGAGGTTACTCTTTCCACCACCTCAGTGTGCTGGGAAAAAAAAATTAATGTCGTAATCTGAAGCGAGTATGACAGATGTCAGATGATAATATATTATGGAGAAAAAATGCTTACACTGCACAGTATAAAATAATATACACCACAGATGTAATTTGTTTATATATATATATATATATATATATATATATATATATATATATATATATATATATATATATAATTTATAACAATTTAAATATAAATAGTAGCTTTTTTAATTATGTGTTCCCTTTTGTGTCTACAACCTGTATATGTTTTCTTATATTTGGTTACTGCACAAATTTTTGTCAAGGAATGGAAATAAATTTTTCCTTGTATATGTACAATTAAAAGGTAATAGCTTTGTCACTGGTTCAATGTATATAATGTTAAATTGACATTCTGTACATTCTGTTGATTATATTTCATATTAAAATTATGGCCTGCTTCAGTAGTTCTACTACCCCTTTGACTGGATGCCAACGAATTGCAGGACACTGGTTATCCTTTTCCATCATTAATTTTCACCCTCCAAGCCCCACAACCCTCCTCGGCCTGATTAATTTTCACCCTAGCATGTAGCCCAAATGCTAATTAAGCAACACTGGGGAGGCACAAGATTCATGAGCAGCGCTGACTCCTGCCATTTCAATTCAGCGGAGAGCAAAAATGTCACGACATCCTCTAGTTATGTTCATGCAAAGTTTTCAAGCTGTAAAACGACCTCTTTCTTTTTTTATGATTCATGTCAAGTGACATTTTTGTACTTCTTCTTTTTTTTTTCTCCCCTGAACAGCCTTGACGTTCAGCTGGATTTTTAATGAATATCCATCGTTCGTAAAGCAGGATTCACGAAGGTTTGTGTCTCAGGAGACAGGGAACCTGTACATCGCCAAGGTGGAGCCATCTGATGTGGGCAACTACACATGTGTCGTCACGAATACAGTCACAAAAACGCATGTTCATGGTCCGCCCACTCCTCTGATACTGCGCACTGATGGTAAGTCACTAATAAATAGTGTTATATATTTTACGTGTGTAGAGTCTGACACGATAAATCAAATTTAATTGGTTGAGGTCAAGTTTGGTCTTATTGTTTATTGAGTTAGATCTTGTTGTCTGAATAACCATAATATTTAAATATTTAAAAAAGGAAAAACCTCCCACAGATTTTTATTTTTTATTTTTATTTCATTTGAAATCCATTTTTTTATTACAAATTTTAAGAGACTTACCAGCACATGTTTTCTGGCTTGTAGGCTGGCATTATCAACTGGTCTTCAAACAGAAAGGTCATTTGTCCTACACCCATCTAATTGTGGGTTGTCTGAATCAAGATTTACAACAAAGATTAGTTGTATTTACTGGGAAGTCTAATAAACAAACAAAAAAAACATGAATAATTAAAGAAATCACAATTTCTGGTGTAACATCATAAACTTCATGAACATAATCAGAACTGCACTGAAAAATAAATAAGGTTGACCTCTCTGAGGCCTTATGTTTATTTTTGCGTTTACTGCAGGATATAAAATAATAATAATTATTGTGTTTAAAATGTAATTTATTAAACAATGGATTTTCAGTTCATAATTATTATTACTGTAAAAGCATTTTTAATTGTAACCTTTTTTGTTGGTGTAGTTAATAAGAAAACCTTGAAATATATAATCGATAGATTATAGATATAGATATTTAATCAAAAGTCTTTAAACAACACATTTTTTTCATCTAAATATAAGAAGAGAAAAAATATCACTAGATCTCCACATCTTGACCAGTGTGCATGCACTGACACGAGCATGCTGTGTTACACACTAGCGATAACATAATCCTTATACAATCACTAAACATGTTTCCTGATCACAGAATATCTAAATAAAGTGACCTTTCAAAAATTCAAAAGTAATATGGATGACGAGCATGAAAAGCACAAACAAAACCACCGTGTGATGGTATTTTTTTATCAACATGTCACCCCAGCAAAATTTGCATAAGCAATAAAACCGTCTTTCACCAGGTGTTATGGGAGAATATGAACCAAAGATTGAAGTGCAATTTCCAGAGGTGGTCCAGGTGGCTCAAGGTGCAACTGTGAAGCTTGAATGCTTTGCTTTGGGCAAGTGAGTGTCTTATATGTAATTTATAAAATATTAAGCAGAATTTATGCATTCTATTGACACATGCATCACAAATTGAAAACATTCACATTATGGGTGATGTCATCATTTTTACTTGAATAAGCATCAGTACATTAAACACAGAAAAGAGAAGTATTGAACACAATTCATGTTAATCAGATTGATTAATAATTGATTGATTGATTGATAATTTCATCCACTTTCATGTCTCAATTTGTGTTTCTTTTATCTCGTCCTCAACTAAGTCCTGTACCTTCCATAATATGGAGGCGTGTAGATGGTGTCCCATTCTCCCGCAAGGTGGACATGAGGAAGGCCAGTGGTGTCCTCGAGATCCCATACTTCGAGCAGGATGATGCTGGTACATACGAGTGTGTCGCTGAAAACTCTAAAGGGAGGAACTCAGTGCAGGGCAAGCTCTCTTTCTATGGTGGGTTCTTACAGATCACGTGATTATAAGCCATATTTAAGACACATTTATTCTGTGGTGAAGGTATGACATAATGATGGTGCATGCGCCACTAGCTAGATTATAAGGGGGTGGATTTTCAACAGTGCATGAAAATGATTAAAGCTCCCGAGCCATGAAGCTACTAATATTTTCATCCAGATTAAAAAGGATGAAGAGATGACCTTGTATTTTATCTTATCTGTGTGTGTGTGTACGTGTGTGTGAGAAAGAGAGACTTTACCAGATGGCACCATGACTGACAGGTTAAGTGTACTTTACTTAGAGCACATGTGTCATTCAGGAACTCACTCAATGTGTCACCATCTGGATAAAGCACAGCACCTGTTATTATTCATTTTGATGATGTGCTTTAGTAATGGATGCTATATAATATAAAAGTTAAATTGTATCCTTTAATTGCAGGGCAAACTGTTTAAATCCTTAGTTAGTCCTCGGTTAGTCGTTTGAAGCATAGGAAAAAAATAAATAAAAACACATTAAGTGTCTGTTTATATTTACAAGATTTATGCGTAAAATATGAACAAATCAAGCTCACATGCTTCTCTTTAAGAATAAGTGGCCAGCAGGCACATGGCATATGTATAAAAGCATATTTAATATAGACTTTCAAATGAAGGGCTCGTGACCTTTTCCCTGCACCACCACACTGGCAAGGCCGAATTGCTCACACGAGACCGCTCCCTATTAAGTAAGTAACTGTAGGCAACAGAGCGCTGGGATTTATCCTCCCCTTATGGGAGTGCTCGCTAGTGCTAGTATTCACATTAGCTCGCGTTTGCATTACTGCTGATGCCCAATGGCCCATTTACAGGAATAGCCTTGACAGTGCTGAATGTTTTTATTTTTTATTTTTATTTTTTTCCATCTCATTGTTTATATCTTCTTTGACACGGGATGCGCAGGGACAAGTTTCTTGACAAAAAAAGATAAATTTGGCAGCACATAAAATTTGCGTAGACCTGGCTGTATACTGTATATGCAGTATCATTTAAATTGTTAGACACCCTAGAAAAATACATATTATTTTAATTAACAATAATTGTATGGATGAGAAAAGGCATCCTATTAATTTTATATCACTTTAAAAAAAAATAAAAATTTTTACTTACTGCTCTTCATATAATAGCTTTATATTTATTTATTTATGTAGAAATTTTAATATCATTATTTCAAATTTTTTTTATCAGCATATCTTAGCCTATACTGTGTATATATATATATATATATATATATATATATATATATATATATATATATATATATATATATATATATATATATATATGAGTTTGTGTGCCTGTGTGCAATACTGAATCCACCATCAACAGCCTCAATCTGGTTTGAGGTGGCTTAATAATTTATGGTAGTTCTTCTTGGTTTTCCATCAACACCCACTGCTGTTTTAATTCATTCTCTTCTTTTCTGCCTTGGTCTATAAGTCAGCCACTAGTCGTCCAGTTGGGTATAACTAATTTCTGTGCATTAAATAATTTGCTACTGTCTTTTTTCCTATCTGTCCATTTTTGTCTCTTTTTTCCCCCTCTTTTCCCTTTCTTTTTTTTCTCGGGCAGGTGATAAAAATCTGTAATCTTATTTTGAAGTCTCGTGGAATTAGGCCTGTAAGACATTCGTCAGCAGAGCCAGGGAACGTGCCGATCGATAAGCCTATCTCATGTTTATCGCTTCCACCGGCAGTTGAGGGAGACACAGCCACCCTCCCTTTGCGCTGGCCTCCCCTCAGCTCATGTCGACTTGATTAGCAATCCGGTGCAGATGGTTTTTGCACCGTTCTCCTATTTAGTTCAAAAGCAAGGCGTGTCAACAAGCTTTTAATGTTATTCGAAGGACATCTTAAAAGAAAGCTATTAATTGGGGGAGGTTTTTAGCATATCTTTGATATTCTCGGCGAGCTCTGTTGAGTGCAGGTATTAAAATATTTAATGAAAGACTTTATTGTTTACTGTTTTGAATGCTATAGAAATAGACTGTTAATTATGGATTTCATTGCAGTTTTTTTCTCAGTTACCTACAGTATCTTTGTGTTTAGGAAGTGTGTTGTGTGGCTTACTTAGGACCTTGATTTACACGGTGGGGGCTAAAAGTCAATACCCTTTCAGCAGGTAAAAGATAGACTCTAGCAGATGTGGAAAAAACAGCATCATAATGGTTAGAGAATTTAAAATAGATTAAGTTTTGCAGCTAAGGCATGCTTAATAGGCGAGTAGGTATGTGCTTAAGAGTAAAATATATATATTATTATCTAGCTGGGCTATTTTTCAGACCCGTTGTCAGTCTGCCTTTTGCTGTGCAGAGAACAAAAATAAGATAAGCAAAAATATATTGTGCATATAGAAAGTTTTGTGTAGAATAATGTAGTAAAGTACATAACCTTTTTTTTTTTGTTTGTTTTTTGTTTGTTTGGTCATCCAAAATTCATCCATTAATTCATTAATTCCTTGTCACAAGAAATTCCCATTAAGGTTGTTCTGAGTATGCTCTTGGGCATTTGCTCAATAATTAACCAGGTTTGAGTTACATGCATTTAAAAGATTGGAATCAATATGGCTCATGTATAATTAAAGCATGATCTAGTTTAATGGGATTTTGTGAAGGAGTTTATGGTATGGTCCATGAACAAGTGAATAATAAATTCAATGCAGTCGAGTAGTGCACCAAGCTTTCCTTGCTATTGATGTGCAATAAAAAATATATGTAATAATATATGTAACATCTTTGCTTTTCATCAGCGTGATACTGTATCTGTAACATCACATCATATGAGCAGACTGTCTCTGTCTCAGTCCACCATGTTGAATATGCATCAGTCAGCCACTTTATTATGTACTATTTCCTACAGTACAGAGTGGTTGGCTTGGTTTTGCTGTTTTAAATATTTTACACCTGAAACCAATCTGCCTTTTGTCTTCCCTTGTTTTTTATTCTGTTGTGAAGCTGCTCCACAGATGATTGAAAAACCACAGGACATGCAGAAGGCCATTGATGACTCTCTAGTGTGGGAGTGTATGGCCATAGGCAGGCCCAAACCCTCTTATAGGTGGATGAAGAATGGAGAAAATTTGGAACCTACAGAGGTTTGTTATACTTCTATGCATGTTCCTATATCTAATAAATGCGTTATTAGTCAAGATTCAGTCATTAGTTTTGAATATTATAGTTCTGAACATTTTAAACACAAGCCCCACAACACCAGTGGCAAGAATTCTGGGTCATGGCAGGGGTTCTGTGTAACTCTTAAATAACACCTTGTGCAAATGCGTACCAAAATCCTCCAAAATCAAATGGTGTTATATAAACCAGCTTTGGCCATAAACTATTTGCCATAACATTATACATAAGTCACTCTTTCATCTTCTTACCTGTGTACATATAATGACAGGATTCTGCTAAGCATATATCCACTAATTAACTTTTAACCATGACAAAAGTAATGGTTAGACGCCTCTCAGTCAGCTGAACCTTGGTGAGTGTTTTTTACTTCTACATTGGTAGCATTATTTATAATACCTACTATTCGGTTTTTCCTCACAAGTATTAATGTCCTGCATTTAGTAAACATGCTTGAACATTTCATGCACTGTTAATTGCTATACCTGATGACTGAACTGTAGTGGAACTTAAGTGAATATCTATTTTCCTTCATATCTGGACCGAAATGCCACCACAGGTTATGCTACACTGTGTGGCAAGCCACTAATATCCATGCTGCTGGACATGCACTCATGTTGGAATCTCAGATGATAAAGTCAGACCACTGACTAAATGTCCACTGCTATATTGCAAAATCAGTTTCTGAGTGGGACAATCCAAGATATGGAGGGACAATATTGTCAACATTGGATTCTGGCTCAGAGATGAGTATGGTCAAAGTCTGTCCATCTAAACAGCTTGCTAGTTGCCAAGGCTCAAGACTAGTGGCAATAGAAACAGACATGGCCCAGGGGAAATCAGTGATCCAGATTATGACACTAGGAGGTTTGCACTTTTCAACAGCCTTCCATATATTTCAGTTACCAGTCATTTTTCGTGTGCCTTATCAGCAGTTTCTGAAGACTGGTCTGGTTTTGCCCCTCATCACCTATGGCAGGCTTTAAGCTAACTGTGACAGAAGATAACTGTGACTCGAGTACACATTTAAGGCACTCTTTTGCAATATCACCCGTAACAGGAAGGTTTGCTATAACAATAGAAATATTTTCATTGGGGAATTGGGCATGCTCCAGCTCACATGTTCTTAGTCTCAATGGAACCTGCTCAGGTTGAAATTAATAATCAAAAGCAGGTCAGTTTGGGCCATGTGTGTGCTGTTGATTCATGTGCTTCCAGAAGAAGCACTGCGCCCAGGTGTGTTCTGCATTCAATGCAGGCACACAGATAACTCTTTGGTGACAACTTATGATGTTGTATGATATTGCATCCATGCATGTGTGTCATGCATACAAATGATTTTGGCTATTCTGCTGTGATGTTTATACCCGTATGCTTCTGTTAAGTATTTGACTGGATACCCTGACCAGCAGTTGCCCACTACTGGATTTTCTGCAACTATTTACTGATTTTCTTCACACTGTGCAAGATTTGGCAGATAGGCAACAGAGTATGATTTGTTAAAGCCCTATTTATGAGAGTCCTATTTTACAAAGATCAAGCAAGACTTTGGTTCCTGCTGCTGCTCCTACTAGTCGTTGGTACACCCTGGTGGCATCCACATGAGCAGGTCTGCTCTCTCTCAGATGAGCAGCATGACAGGTTGCTTGTATCTGTGCATGTAACCCCCATGTGGATATAGCCTTCATGCACAAAAGTCTTGTGAGATCCCAGTGTGGGATCTCCCTTTTGTATCGGAGACCTTTAAAAAAAATATAAAACTGTGTTTGACTTTAGTCTGTGTCTAGGAATATTTTTGTTTGTTGTTGTTGTTTTTTTATTACATATTCTTTACCTAAAGAAGGAGTTGCATGCTCTGGTGATAAGCTCAGCTTACATGTATTGGTTGCCAGATGATTCTGGAATGACCTTGTGTCTCAATCCAGGATTGCCCCAGGCTGTTAGGCTGAAATAAAAGGCTAGTTATAGAGATAATGCTGGTTCTATGAACCCTGGATTACCTCTGTCAGCCAAACAAAAAGGTTGTAGAGAATGGCTTTTATAAGATGAAGGTATTTATATCAAATACTGCATCACACATCACTGCTAAATGTGATCTTGTTGAAAGATCTCAGCATGTTTGTGCGTGTGTGTGTGTGTGTGTGTGTGTGTGTGTGTGTGTGTGTGTATGTGTGTGTGTAAAGTAGTATGTTATCCATATAACATTATGCGCTTATAGACAGAAACTTTACAGACTGTTTATGTAATTCTAGCCATTTTAATTTCTATTTTCCTTTATCTTTCATCTATCTATTGAGGGAGCTTTTGTAAATGTGTCAGTCCCAAACAAACTACTAAATGGTTCACTGGTTTTAGACCACTGTGCCAACAAATACACTGTAATTTTCTATTAAATCCCTGAACACAGACAGGAGAATTTAATATCTTTTTGCCCACAGGCCAGGAGAAGAACGCTTATAAAACTTTACTGTTTACCCAACATGCTGTCGTTGCTTTTTGTACTCTTTTGAACAACAATCCACTGACACACAATAAATAAGATTCACTTTTTATCTACTTGCATGTAACCTAAGCCTTTTGTAATATTCATCATCTATTTGTTGACTGTTTGGATGAGTTTTTGGCCATTAAGTTGATGGATTTCCAAAAGATTAATTTTCCCAGAATTTTATACAGAGGACCTTTATTATTTGCTGAGCTGATGATAAAGAATATCCCCAGACTCTCATGATGCAGAGAAAGAATAAGGGTTACAATAGCTTGCACTGAACCTCTTTATTTAGCAGTTAAACAGCAAGGCAAATTTTGGCTAAGCTTTCCCCCGGGTGAAGCTTAGCCACATGAGGAAAAGAAAAAAAAAAGATCACAAGTCCGTCCGTCCCTACAACATTTCCCTCAGGAAAAATCTTGGTACTAAAGTCACATTAAAGTCACATTCTCACAAAATGATATATACACACACATATTAAATAAGGGACTAAAACTATTCAAAATCCCCTTAATTAAAAGACTATTAGGAACACCTGTACACTCGGCACATTCATGTAATTATTATGAACTGCTGATCTCCTCACTTTTTTTTTTTACACTTATTAGAGCCTTTGGAATAGTGGAATAGTTAACAGGAAAGTAATACATGGAATAGTAAATAGGCTTCAACGGCAAGAAAAAACCCACCTCAGGTTCCACTCCTGCTATTCATTTGTAGCATCAACATCACTAAAGTATCATCACCAAGGCTTGCTAAACTACTACTCTGGATGTTTTGATGGGCTTTGTGTGTGTTTTGTTTTGTAAATCCCTGAAGATTATTATTATCTTAAATACTAAACAAGCTCATCTGGCAGAAAAAACTATGCTCATTGTCAAAATGGGTGGGGGGAATGCATTTTCCCAGTTGTAATTTTGAAGTGAACATTAACCAAGGCTCTTTATCTGCATAATTATATGCATTGTTTTCCTGCAACATGATCAGCTGATTGGATAATTGCAAGGATACAAGCCTCGTGGTTGCTGTTACTGTGGCTGTTGAGTGTATACGCGGATAAGGATGATGTAGGCCTGCATTATTCTGATGATTATCACTGACTTTGCTTATGAAAAACTTTGCGTGTTTTATTACTCTTCACAATGTAGTATAACAGTGACAGTAACAGTGTGATTTGACAGACATTTTTTATCTTAGGAGAGTACAAAAGTGTAATCCGAAATTAAAGCAAATAAAATGAGATTAGGTTGAGTGTGTATAATATGGCATTGCACAGAAACTAAAGTGTTCAAACTCATAACCTGCCATCGGTTGGTAATCCATAACGTCAGAGCTACTACTGCCTTATAATACTTGTTTTGGTTTCAAATAATACTTAATTGAATTTATTAATTCCTCAGACACATGCTAAGGACATAATTTAAATAGATAAAAGAATCAATAGAAAGTAGATAAGATAAGATAAGATAAGATAAGATAAGATAAGATAAGATAAGATAAGATAAGACAAGATAGGATAAGATAAGATGCATTGCAAATAGGTAATATTGCACATTTAAAAATGGTGTTATTGCAGAGTTGTTATTGCAGAAAACTTTAAAATAATTGTTAATGCAAAGTAAAAAAATTACAATAACAGTGTGTATTATGGTGACTGGTACACTGGGAGCAGCTCTGATTATACAGTCTAATAGCATCAGAAAAAAAGATCTGAAGGAGCTGCTCATAGACAAAACTGTTCCATACGGGGGTAAAAGTCGTTCGCCAGCAGTGGTAATAGTTTCGCTACCATACTCCTTTCTCTCACCTCCTGTTCAATGTCAGGAATCCCCAGGACTGAGCTGGCCTTCCTGATCAGCTTGTCCAGACTCTTCCTGTCTGAAGTGGAGATGCTGCTGCACCAGCATACCACACCATAGTAGATGGCTGAGGCCACCTCAGAGTTAAAAAAAAAAAAGTGCTTCAGTAGCTCTCCCTGCACTCCAAAAGACCTTAGTCTCCTCAGCATAAAGAGTCTGCTCTGTCCTTTCTTATAAATTGCTTTAGTATTATCTGTCCAGTCCAGTTTGCAATCACAATCTTCAAATGGCATTGTCTGCATCAGTAATCCTTCTGATAACTAAAGGTCATAGACACTGCAGAAATAGGAAGCATTGAGTTATGCCACTCACTGGTGTTCATTATGCTTAATTAACACGGCCCCCCTTTTCTTTTTTTCTGCTATGTATATCTGAATGGAACATTGCTAAGGTGACCTGCTAAAAACTTGTTCCTTTTGTCTCAGAGATTTCTTATGAAATGAGCGTTCTCATAGAGACAGAATTATTAGACAGTGACATCATGCATGTACATTGAAGTGACCCGGTGCTGCAGATGGTCCGCCTCAGGTCCTCCCCCACTCAGAAACTGCTGATTTAAGGGGACCGTTACACTTAATTAATAGAATGTGCCAAGCTTTGCTGGACTGATGTACACCGCCATATGCTTTTCATGCTGTTGGACTTTCTCTTAACCAGTAGTGCAAACACAAACAAACACACCAGAATAGCTTAATTAAACTTAATAATGCTCTGCCACAAACAAACACAACAGATTTGAAGGTGATTTTAATACTATTACTATTAATATTATCATTAGTAGTAGTAGTATTGTGATGGTGGCGTGTGGGTGTGGGTGGGTGTGTGGCCCTCTTGTTAGAAAGAGTATGATGGCAGGCTTACCCATTCCACATGCCCCTCTTCTAATGCTCCTGACAGCAGGCTTAGCTATCTAAAAAAACATCCTTTCACAAATTGCCATTAAAGGCATTAGAGTCTGCAAATAAAAGATGAGGTCAAGGGCAGAGAGAGAGAGAGAGAGAGAGAGAGAGAGAGAGAGAGTGAGAGTGAGGGTGTCAGTAATCTGGAACTCGATCTGACAGTTTGTGTTTGCTTTTGGGATGAGTTTAGATTTTAGAAGAATCAACTTGAGCAGTTGCCGGGACATGTAGTCATTCAGTAGGGAAAGGTAAATATATTTTCTGATCTTCATGTGAATCTGGTGTAATCAAGTCACGTGTGGGTAGATCAGCGGTAAGGTCTCAAGACACGACACAGATGTCAGATTAAATGCGCAGGTATTTTAGACCTTTCTTAACAGACCTTTCTCTTTTTTCTCTCCCTACATTACCAACACACAGCATCAAGTGAAAAATATAACACACTGCCCGAGACCCAGTGCTTTTATGCAGATTAGCAATCTCGCTAAAAGTCTTTTAAAGGCAGTATTTCTTTATTACTTGACAGGAAAGGGTGCAGGTGGTTAATGGCGCTCTGTCTATTAGTCACTTGGTAATGTCCGATGCTGGAATCTACCAATGCGTGGCTGGGAACAAATATGGAGAGGTGTACTCAAATGCCGAGCTCAGAGTGATTGGTAAGTATTTTCATTTTTTTAAACGTAAGACTCATTGAAAAGTCAACAAATATGGTGTACAAACTGTAAACATACTATAAGTTTGTCTTATCCGTAGTGTAAAATATGGCTGAGTTTCCTCTCAAGGTGGTGCTTATGTTCCTGCTTTGTAGGATGAGAAAAGTGTGCGCGCACGCGCGTGTGTGTGTGTTTGTGTGTGTGTATGAGTTTGTTATGTCTGTTAGAACACTAATTATGGATATTGTTAATGTACCCAGATGAATGAATGTGACAATGCATACATTTTTCCCATTCTCCTCATCTGTCTCTGCCCCCCTTCCACCTCTGATTACTGTTTTGTGATCATTCTGCTCACAAAAAGCCCCCTGTCACTCAGAGGTTAATGTGGCACTGGGGTTAAAGGTAAAGTAAAGGAGACAGGGATTAATTGACATGAGTTCCTCACTCAGCTACAGTAAATCAAAGGGTTTTTGAAAAGCAGAAGGAGTGGTGGAAATGATAATAATAAAAGCTCAGAGCAAGCAAGGAAAAATGGGAAAGGAAAAAAATTAACATGACATTTTCCTTTGTTTTTCCTACTGAAGAAAATGAATGGGTGGTAATTAAGGTGTGTAAATTTAGCTCAACCTCTGCTGCACCATCTCATTTCACACACACATACATATTTCATACTGTGCAAGGCAGAGAAAAGCTGATATTTTGAAAACGATTAAGCAATGATATCATTAATCCTATAAAAAAAAAAAAAACTTTTTGAATTATTCCTTTTTACCATAGACTCCTCGAATTTAACCTGTACCTCTGATGTACTTTTAGCCGTGGCTCCAGATTTTGGAGCAAACCTCCTTAAGAGCCATATTCTTGTGAAGGAAGGGGGTGACGTGCTGATTGATTGCAGGCCTAAGATGTCTCCCCGAGGCCTGATCACCTGGAAAAAAGGCAGCGAGACACTCCGAGAGAATAGCAGGTATTTCAACATAGATCCTTTTTTATCCCTTTTCCATCCGTATAGAAACATTGCTGATACCATTGATGGTTCCACCAATTTGCAGTTTTTACCTGTAAGTTACATGTGAATATTTCCATCCCAAATAATTCATATTGGTGTCATATTTAGTTTGAAGGAAATTTTTTCCTTATACACCGAGGAAATATTGTTCTAAAAGCAGCTGGAGTGGAATGCTAGTACCATACTGAGTGTAAAGAGAGTCCATTTTCATATTCTAATTTATTTATTTATTTATTTATTTATTTATTTATTTATTTATTTATTTATTTATTTATTTATTTTTATGGCAACAGAAGTACTGATGCTGAATTGTAGAATTTGTCTTCAGCTGCAGCCATGCAGGACACATTCGCAAGCAAGAAGTGCAGAATAAGCACTCTAAGCACCTCCATGATATACTCAAGATTCAGGCCTTTAGTGGACTTTATACTATCAGACAGCTGTGTAGTTCCAGCTTTTTTTGCTGTACCTATACAGGATTTTTCAGTGTTTTATTTCTTTGTCTTAAACCCCATTGAGCTGCACTACAAAAAAAAATGTTAATCGTAGCTAGTGAAAACATTTATTCAAATTTTAGTAATACAAAATAAATTTAATAATATTTTTTTAATACTTTAGGCATTTGACTATACTAAAGATATTGGGGGTTTCTTTTGCAGTGTAATGATTTAGGTTCAGATTTTTTTCAGATTTTTTTCTTCTTTTTCTCTCTTTCATGTGCTCTTCAGGCGTCATCGGCCTTGCTAATTTTTCACAGCCGTGTGGGTGTTAATGCAGCCTCATGACCCCCAACACGCTGACCTTATCAACACGCTCTCCTCCCAGTGTGAATTACAGTGGCAGGTAGAGCGTCTCAGATCAGCAGGGCTATGTTTGTGTGTGTGTGTGTGTGTGTGTGTGTGTGTGTGTGTGTGTGTGTGTGTGTGTGTGTGTGTGTGTGTGTATGGGCGTGTATGTGCATGTGTGTATGTGTGAATGAGAGAGAGAGAGAGAGAGAGAGAGAGAGAGAGAGAGAGAGAGAGAGAGAGAAAGGAGGCCACACAGCTGCCCATCGTTTACATATCCAAAGTTGGTGTTGGTGCTTGTCAAACAAAGTGGCTGGGTGTTTGCATGGAGGTTTTTCTGTTGCCGTCCTTCAGCTGTTCTGTGTGCGCACCCAAGAGGAACGATGTGTTTCAAAAACACTCAACGCATGCATATAGTTTTTGACTAGTGTGGGCACATGTTGCAGAGAAATTATGAACTCCTTACATAACCACCCACTTGATTTAGTAAAATACTTTACTACTGAAATTGTGGGAATCGGAAAATTACCATGAATGAACTTTATTTTATGTTGCAGTGTGTGTGTTTTAGGTGTGATGCTGTCATATGCCTGGTAAAGCATAGTTTTTTGGTATTTCATTTGCTCTCAATTGTTTGTGTATTCATCTGGCTAGCTTTGTAAGAATACACATAGCGCATGTAGACAATGTTCAATCTAAAGTAGACAGTGTAAAAATATATATCAAAAATACTGTATGTATTAGCACTACACTAGTGACCTTACTGTAAGACAGATTGGGGTAAAGAATGAATTACACTGTTTAAATACTTATCTCATTTTCATCAAATTTACATAATTAAGGTTGAGACGTCTACACATTTGAATGTCTCCTATTCTACTTTCAGTTGTCTGTTTAAAGCGATTTGGCTCATACCTTTAAAACAGTCTAAGTGTTATTTGATAATAAATAAAAACAAATGTGCTTCTCCATTCTTCATTTTGATGTGATTGCAGTTTCTTTATAATAACTATCATTTCCTATCATATTCTGTGTAAAAAGAAAGGACAGTGTGCAGATTGGCATCTGACTAAATTAAGTTATTCAACAATTTGATAGAATTTAGTGGCATGCTTTCTACTCGCTGAGGTAAGCCAGATAATTCGATGGATCAGGTGAATAAGTTTGCACAATGCTTTCAAAGTTCGTTTTTCTTTGTAGTACAACCTGATATCACATGCTGAAAAGCAGTTTGTTGACACTAATTTATTCTTTTGAATTCAGTTAAAGGTAAAGTTGCTTTTTACTTTACAGTACGGTGAAATTCTTCTTCACCTATCCCAGTGATATTAGGAAGCTGGGCTCAGAGTGCAGGGTCAGCCATGATAAAGTTTTCTTGGAGCACAGAGTGTTAAAGGCCCTTGCTCAAGGGACCAAGAGCGGCAGCTCGGCAATACTGAGGCTTGAATCTCGACCTGTAACCAAGAGCCTTAACTCCTGAGCTACCACTACCCTTTAAAGATATGTATTTAAATTGTGCAAGAAATTAGCCTCCTATTAAAAATGAAGAAATGGATTGAAATGTAGGATATGGGCTAGCTCCAATTGCACAAAATGTTTTGCATTTACTTTGTATTTACAGAAATTATGAGATTTCACTGATTTATAATGAGCTTTCATTTGTATTGTACATTCTTAGATGTTTTTTACCATTTAACAAAAGGTGAAAAGGGTGTTTTTACAGACTCATAGTAAGGTTCAGAAGACCAAGCCCTTTGCTTGTAGGTAATTAAAAAAGAATGCTTGTATCCCAGGTTGTATTGTGGTGGATTAAGCTTTGTCAGAATGCTGGATTGCATTGTCAATACCTGGAACGAAGCCAAGGAACTTTTTGCAGATCTAAGTATATTTCTAGAAAATGCTGACATTGTCTGTTGCATGCACCCATCCACACAAACACTAAACTACGAACACACGCACACACAACCAAACACTCACCCAAAAACACACACATATACGCAATCACCCACCCACCTATCCATGTACACACACATACAACCAAATACCCAACGGCCCACAAACACAGTCACTCAACCGCCTCTCCACTGACCCACAAACACATAAACACACACCTAACAACCAACACAAAAATGCACACACACACAGAGATATTTTCATGGCTATAGGTAATAAGTAATGCTATGTCAAGATTTAAACCTCATTTTTTGCATCATGTAAATGAATGGTTTCACATTAAGTTATATCATTTAATATATTAAGTTTAATATTTTATTTAATGGCTTTGTACATAGTCATTGATCCTGTTTATCCTATGAACATCCATTACACCGCAGTCAAAAAAATACTGCCACCGCTATTGACACTGAAGGCTAATAAGTAGTTGGCTATGCTTTTTAATGCATTTCGGTGCAGGTTGAGTGTACACACCTGTCTGGAAGCCAAGACTAATCAAAGCAACGTGTGTGTGAACTCCTTGTGTAAGATTAATTGCCTTAATTGCATTGAGCTCTACTCAGTGGAGCTGGATGAAGGGAAGTCAGTGTCAATGGCAGGGTAATCCATCTTCATAGCGGCAGCCCCTCCTTTTTCCGCTGCTGGAAAGAAAGGATGGAGCCAGTAAGGGAAGAGAGCTAAGTGGTAGAGGTATTTGCACCAATTTTCTTTCTTTCTTTCTTTTTTTTTTTTTTTTGAGAAGCCTTAGATGACATCAGCTCAAAGAAGAGGTTGAGATGGTAGAGAATGTCTGAAGATCAGTGCTTTCATGAGTATTCAGCACCTCTGCTCGTTTTACAGTTTGTCATTTGTACTTTCTCTTTGATTGAGCTTTTTTTTTTTCTTCAAAGTAGTACATCTATAAGATCTATTTGTATATATCCATATATACAATAAATTCACGCCTAATAATGAATCAAATAGTTATATAATTTATAATTCTATATAATATATACAGAATATAAATAGTTGATATTGAAACAGTTGCCAATTATTTATTATGTACACAAATAAAATAAACTTTTTGTGTAATATTAACAAATATTGGTCATTTAAACTTATTTATAGTTTTAGACTCAGGTAAAAATAAAATGCATAATGCATAATCTCTGTAATATCAATGTAATCTTTTTGATTTTCTTTTTGATTTTGTTACCTTGTGTGGTTCCATATGATGGACTGGCATTCAAGCCAGGGTATTTATCCTTGGCAAGTGTTCCTTGGGAAAAGGCTCTGATGCACTGATGCATTGATGAAAGAATTGAGCTGTGTAAATTCTGGACATCCTGTGTGTTTTTCGTTGAAAATAGCTGGTTTAAACCAGAACTGAACAAGTAGCTTAAGCATGATATGCTGATAGTTATGGGAAATGAATTAATATTAAGCCTAATAAAAGAAGTAAGCTGTCTGCAGTCATACAACCATCCGCTTTGTTGCAAAGTCGAGAATGTTTTTTGTGATTTTCCTAGTTATCAGTGAGGACTGTTTGAGAGTTGGTGACGTGTCACTTGTGCCTGAAAAAGGAGCTCATTTTATTCATGCACTTTTTAATGCACAAATGTAAAATGAGCGGTGCAGTGTAATGAGCTCATCTGACGCAACGACTCCATGCACTGTAGAACCCAGGGGATTAAGCATTACACTGGTCAATTGTGCACTGCAGTTTTAGCTTCTGCTTCATATGTACCGTTTTTTCGAACACCATGCATTGAAATAACATGACTTTCCAGAGTTTATTTTCTAAATAAACAGCATACATTAATGTTGAGTGATTTCACAATCATTATTCAAAGAAACCAAGATTAATCAATCACAATAAGGTGTAGGCCTATAACAATTGTATTCTATAAGGAGTATATTGTTATATAAGTAATGCACACATGAACAAAGAATAGGATTATGTAACACAAACTAGACAAGCATAAAATATACATAAGCATAACATTATCACAGCATAACATTACTACTCACAACAGACAGTAGACAGACAGTGGTGAACAAACATTACATAAAAATCATCTGAAAACAGTCATGTGATGTGGGCAATATGATCAGGTGAGATGCAGTGGCTGATGGACCTGGTAGTTTTGCAATCGCAGCAACCACGACAATATGAACACTAATTTTACAAAAGACAAATGTTTTTAATAGGGAGTCAAAGGTATGAGGTAGAGGCACTTGTGCATTTCATTATTTTACGAACACTTGTATCCAGAGTGCCTTGTTAAAGCTGAAAAACAGCTGAATATGCAGCAATTCAACGTATTTAGTGTATCAGTAAAAGATTTATAGCTTGTAAAATTAGGAGCTAATGCTACTTTGAGGTTTAGTTAAGTCCAAAAGGACAATTTCATGCCTGAGTGAGCGCATAAATAAGTGAATACACAAAAACAACAAGAGTAATACAAGAAACAATGCACAAGAGGGTGGGAGGGGAAGTGAACGCTGTCACACCATGGGAATCAAGGCTCAAATAGCAGAGGCATCAGACGGACAAGCGGATTAACAGCTCCGCAGTCACTATGAATTCATATGACACATTCGACAGCCAATTATCATATCTAATTATAGGCTTCTTAACACTATCTTCTTAAATCAGAATTGGGCCTTAAATTTTAATTTGAATGTCCTTGTAGAATTTATCATCACTATTTATTTGTATGTTGATTTTTGGAGAATAAGAAGTAGCAGCATTCCTTGGGTGTAGCTGTTAAGTATTGCGCGTCTATAAAAAATATATATTATTGTGTAATATTTAATAACAGTTTGGTAGGGGAGTTTGCTAATTCTAGAAGAGTCCTTGCCTTCGATCTAAGCATCAGGCTTCCTCCTGTAACTTCTTATTCACTATTGCCTGTTCCTTGATTAAGGGCTTATTAACTCTTATCCAGAGTGGCTTGGAGATAATGTCATATCCCTCGTTCGCTTCTTATCTTGCTGTCGTAAGGATATTGGAAATTTTCCATCATTGTGAGTTTCCTATTTTGTGCTAAGTAAATACAAGCCAAAGACAAATGTCTCATTCCACTAGGATACAATTAAGTCTAGCAGTTTCTAAAATCTGCGTCTTTCATCATAACAACTTTCTTATGCATTATGTTATTTTATTTATATCACTTGTGTAAGGAGTAAAGCATGTGGTGGAGTGTTATCACTTTCATGGAACTCTAAACATTCACTTGTTCCCATATTCATTTCTCTCTCTCTCTTTCTATCTCTCTCTGTATCTCTCTCTCTATCTCTTCCTCTCTTTCAGCGGATAATAAGAAAAAAATTATTACAGCTTGTTACATAATTAAAAAAAGTACAAAGCACAAAATCACCTGTTCTATAGATTCTCCCCTGTTGGGAAATATGAAGGAACAGCTTTGCTTTAAAATAATGGCTGAATAATTTTTTTGATTGGTGTTCAACATCCACTGTCTCTGCATTTCTGCAGCTAATTAACAATAGGTTGCTTTGTATTTTTTTATCTGCTTTTGCCATACACTTCCCTGTGAATGAGCTGTTACTATTAAAAGAAAATGTATTAGAATAAGAATTTGATTGTTATATATTTTATAGAATGCAAAAACGCTGAAGAGGATACAAATGCAGTTTAAGAGCGTTTATTATACTAAACATGGAAACAAAAAAAACTAAAGGCATACACGTAAATGTTAAACAGGCTTGAGATTAGCAAACAACATGAACAGGGCTAGGCAAGTATGTGAATGAGAAGCAATACAATATCAAGAAATTGGAAGAAGTAAAACATGAATTGAGAAACAAAATTGTCTCAGTAATTGGCAGTGAACAGGACAAGTTACTTTACTAAACTCAAGACGCATGAACGGTGGTTTATCTATACACATAAATCAACACGGAAGTGAGACCAGCTGCGAACGGGATTACACATGAACACAGAGACAGTGACAAGACAGTGACAGGACAAGAGGTGGAAACATGACATGAATGAAAAATATATACACAAATCACATGACCAAAACCAAACTGTGGTGAGACAGGTACTATGCTATGAGCTGGTGTGTATTTTGTGGTGGCTATCTCTGTGTGCAGGCATATGGGTGAAAGGCAGAGTCTCTAAAACTACATCACAATGTAAAAAAAAAAAATTATTAACACCTTCTGACAATTTTTTTTTTTTTATCTGGTTTGCTCTTAAGATGTCATTAGGACAATTCTTGACGATGTCAGCAGTGATTTGTTCTTTAGGGATCTAAATTCTGGAATGCCTGTTATTGAAAACTGCGAATAGCACACAGTAGTAAAACAGAATAAGGATTTTGTCTATAGGTGCAAGCATGACAAGTACATAGTAACTACACAATCAGAATCGGCATCAGGATAAAGACAGCCAGACAGCATAATTGTGTGGAGCTAAGCAAAGAGACTGTGTGTATTGCATGAGATTGCACAAGAGAATCGATCATAGTTGCTCCCTGACCTGCCTAGACTGTGCTCTCTGTTCTCTTAAGAATTTTGGAACCATTCAGACCAACAGCACTGCACTACTTTATCAGTCTCACAAACACTGGACCTTTGTCCTACATTTGTAAAACGTAAGGAATAAAAGATGACACAGTGTGATGTTCTAGATAAATAATAAAGGTTAATGTTAAAGAAAAATGTCATAGTATATGTGGAGTATTAGTGAATACTCCACATATGTTATATATTATATATATATATATATATATATATATATATATATATATATATATATATATATATATATATATATATATATATATATATATATATATATATATATGATAAAAATGTATTCTTTTGTTTCTCTCATTTGAGACTAATAACACAAAAAATATGCCCCTTCTCCTGTCCTAAAGATCTTTCACTTAAAGGATTCTTTTTTTTCTTCATAGTTTCCTTCCATTAAAGGTAAATAAATATATCGTCCTCGCAGAAAGCTGCTGCATATTCATACCAATTTTTCTTTGTTAAAACACAATGAAAATCTGTTATTTTTAGCCTCATATTATATCAGCATCCACCATACATCATGTTCTAAATGCCATATTAAATTTTTTTCTCATCAAGTCATTTAAATTCCTTGCACAGTTTGTAATTGAACATCTGCTTGTAACTGGTGACCGAATCTCTTGTGTACTCATGAAAGAACATCATGTCAGATTAGAAAATGAGGGACAACCTGCTGCCCAAATGCAAGCGCATACACATACCTTCATTGCCATCCAAACATTCTCACCTTGAGAGGATTCGTTTACACGCACAGATGTCTATGTGGCCTTCTTGATTTTCTTTGTTGTTGTTAGGGTTTTTTTTTTTCTACCGTCGTCTTTCACCAGGGACATTTGGACTGTTTAGTCTTTGGAATGTCATTTGAAAGAGAGCAGTTTCTGTTAAGGGAAAGGCTGAAGCATGCCCTGAAGCTACCAGTTTTCTTCTAACATACCTTCTGTTTCTAAAACAGCCTGCTGCATTGCACAAAATAATCCTGAAAAGGCTCTTTGACCAGCAGGTTGTAATTTGATATGGCATGTTGCAAGGCTGTGCTACAGAAGATCCATACATATAGATTTTTCTCTGGAGTCAATTGGTCAATCACAACGGTGGACAGCACATCGACCACTACTAATGTTATGTTTACTGACTTACACGATTGATATCCGCCGTTAATTAAGGGCAAGGAAGAGCACCTCATTTGTTAGGCCAGTTTTTAGAACCAGGAAAATTGCTTTCTGAAAATGAAAATATATGTGTTAACCAGGAGCATTTTTGCCAATGCTTTGTAAACTATATAATAATAAAAAAAAAAAAAAAAAAAAAAAACATTACCTGGTTAAAAATTAATTCAATGTATAAGAGAGGAAAAAAAATGTTTCCTCAGATTAGGTAAATGTGAACTTTAGTAACGATACAAAAGTA
The DNA here is from genome assembly GCF_946808225.1 of Silurus aristotelis. Classification (NCBI taxonomy): domain Eukaryota; kingdom Metazoa; phylum Chordata; class Actinopteri; order Siluriformes; family Siluridae; genus Silurus; species Silurus aristotelis. Next base: position 28,216,637 of record NC_139575.1, read on the forward strand.
GTGAGATTAGATTTATCTTTGGGGAGCCTGGGGTTGATATCATTTTTCAAAGTTAGAACCATCCAGCGCAGCACTGGTAATCCATCTTGGTCCCTGTGCACATTTCAGGCAGCACATATGTGTTGTTTCTAATTCCTAGAAGAATTCCTGTGTAGAGGAAGTGAGAGAAAAGAAAGAGATCATTATCAGTGGGAGATCTCTCTCTCTCTCTCTCTCTCTCTCTCTCTCTCTCTCTCTCTCTCTCTCTCTCTCTCTCTCTCTCTCTTTTCCTCTCTTTTAATTACAAGCACTCTTCCTCTGCTTTCTGAAACTGGGAAAAGACGTAAGCTAAATGAGAAGGCTTAATTGAGATTGCCACCTGTAATGAACTGCATGCACTCTTCAGTTCACTATTTCACCACCGTCTATTTGAAGACATCATCTGTATAATTATCTCTTATTTTTTTCTTTTGCCTTTATGCATTATTAACAACAAGGCTGTTTTTCCGATACGAAGAAAACATAAATGAACGAAAGCATAATAAATTCCCTTAGCATGTCAGACCTCTATTAATGCTGTGTTCTTCACATTATTCTGTCTTAAAGACTATTTGGAATTTATCAAGTCAAGACGTGAACAGGAGTGGAATGGTCTGAGTCAGGAGTTCACATGTTAAATTTGCGCACTGAATAATTGAACAGCACGGAATGTGTTAAGAAAATTAGCTGTGGGAAAGTGTCAGGTCAGTATGCACTTCCTTCCAAGGGGCAGGAGGTGTAAAACATGAAACGCAAAATGTTACATTCATGTAACTAAATAAATTTATTTTTCACTTTGACACAGCTAACCGTCTCATTTTACAATAAGTGTTTGGTGGAAGCACAAATTTGTTTTAAAAAGCAGTAATACTGGATGCAATTCAGGCTCCCAGGTCTGGCTCGTTGGCCTCAGCTTTTTATTACTGCTCTGCTTAGTCTGATTTCTGTATAACCATGGAAACTCATAACACCAAAGAAAAGCTTTGAGCCATGGGTCGATACAGAGTGTATGAAATGTCATAAATGTCATTTTAATTTTGTTCCATAAAGCTTTGGCAAACATACATAGACACAGACACACACGCACCAAAAAATGGTTTATAAACCTGTTAGGATCTTTTCTATTAATTTTATGAAGTTATAAATTGTTAATATTATATGAAGTGGCATTGATAATAATAACAGCATTTTTCAGTGTAATAAATGGATTTGTACATTAAAAAAAAAAAAATATATATATATATATATATATATATATATATATATATATATATATATATATATATATATATATATATATATAATTCTAAGCGGAGTGTATTCTAAGTGTCCTGGTATTTATCATCAAATATTTCCAATCAATTCAAAGACCTTAAAGCTCTTTAGATGTCTGTGAAAAAGGGGCACGGCTCAGTGACACATTATGTTTCTATGTCTGTTTAGTACTCAAATATATATATATATATTTTTATTTTTATTTATTTTTTATTAAATATATTATTTCAGCTTGGATACCATTGCCATTACATTCAACACGGGCTGTAAGTTCTGATCCTGATAGTGTACAGTTTCTGATCCTCAGCTCACCTACATCGCAAGAGTAGAGATTGTCAACATATTTTGTTGGTTTTATTTCCTAAAATATACTAGTAGCACAATTTAATCTAATTTAAGGCTAATCTCAGTCCTGATCAGGCAATTACTTGGTTATGTTTGAATGAACTCTCACTTACACAAGCTTTGAAATATCCCCTGTGTACCTTTCTGCCAAGCAAATAGTGCAGCTCCTATTTTGTAGCTATATTTAGACATGTTTAGGACATGGTTTTTATTAGCATTTGCCCAAATTTAGATCATGCCAGATGCAATGTCTGGTTAAGATGTTCACTTAACGGCCATATGAATTTCAAAGTAAATAAAGTAAATTAATACTTTTAAAGTACAAACTGGAATTGCTACAAACAACTTTCTGCTGACATGCACAAAAAAAATAATAATAATACTAGATATAGTATTCAGTTATAGAGTTTACAATACAGCAATTGTCCAGACAATGGCAAAACAATCAATTCCTCGTTGAGGTCATGAAGACACATGATCATGGTCTAGCTGGAAAAGAATAAATGTCATAGATTTGAGAATATAAATGCACAAATAACATTTGCTAGTCTAGTTAAAATGAAAATAATTGAAATGTTATTAACAAACGTGTCATACATTGTTTATTATTTCATAAACTTTCTAATAATTGTCATAAAGTAATGTTTTTTTCGTGTATTTGTCGTGTCCATAAGCTTTTGGATCATTTTATATTTGAATGTTAATTACATACAAACACTACTTAACAATTATTCATTACTAATGAGTAATTAGCATAGTTTCACAGCAGGACCTATTCACATATGACCAGAATGATACTTATTTGTCCCGTAAACTGCATCATTCCCAGACACTGTGACTAGAAAAGCCTGGCAGAAACTTTGGTATAGACCGCAATATCAGTTTATTCCAAATTGTATATATATATATATATATATATATATATATATATATATATATATATATATATATATATATATATATATACAGTGAGGAAAATAAGTATTTGAACACCCTGCTATTTTGCAAGTTCTCCCACTTAGAAATCATGAAGGGGTCTGAAATTGTCATCGTAGGTGCATGTCCACTGTGAGAGACATAATCTAAAAAAAAAAACAGAAATCCCAATATATGATTTTTAAACTATTTATTTGTATGATGCAGCTGCAAATAAGTATTTGAACACCTGTCTATCAGCTAGAATTCTGACCCTCAAAGACCTGTTAGTCTGCCTTTAAAATGTCCATCTCCACTACATTTATTATCCTAAATTAGATGCACCTGTTTGAGGTCGTTAGCTGCATAAAGACACCTGTCCACCCCATACAATCAGTAAGAATCCAACTACTAACATGGCCAAGACCAAAGAGCTGTCCAAAGACACTAGAGACAAAATTGTACACCTCCACAAGGCTGGAAAGGGCTACGGGGAAATTGCCAAGCAGCTTGGTGAAAAAAGGTCCACTGTTGGAGCAATCATTAGAAAATGAAAGAGGCCAAACATGACTGTCAATCTCCCTCGGACTGGGGCTCCATGCAAGATCTCACCTCGTGGGGTCTCAATGATTCTAAGGAAGGTGAGAAATCAGCCCAGAACTACACGGGAGGAGCTGGTCAATGACCTGAAAAGAGCTGGGACCACTGTTTCCAAGGTTACTGTTGGTAATACACTAAGACGTCATGGTTTGAAATCATGCATGGCACGGAAGGTTCCCCTGCTTAAACCAGCACATGTCCAGGCACGTCTTAAGTTTGCCAATGACCATTTGGATGATCCAGAGGAGTCATGGGAGAAAGTCATGTGGTCAAATGAGACCAAAATAGAACTTTTGGGTCATAATTCCACTAAACGTGTTTGGAGGAAGAAGAAGAATGAGTACCATCCCAAGAACACCATCCCTACTGTGAAGCATGGGGGTGGTAGCATCATGCTTTGGGGGTGTTTTTCTGCACATGGGACAGGGCGACTGCACTGTATTAAGGAGAGGATGACCGGGTCCATGTATTGCGAGATTTTGGGGAACAACTTCCTTCCCTCAGTTAGAGCATTGAAGATGGGTCGAGGCTGGGTCTTCCAACATGACAATGACCCGAAGCACACAGCCAGGATAACCAAGGAGTGGCTCTGTAAGAAGCATATCAAGGTTCTGGCATGGCCTAGCCAGTCTCCAGACCTAAACCCAATAGAGAATCTTTGGAGGGAGCTCAAACTCCCTGTTTCTCAGCGACAGGCCAGAAACCTGACTGATCTAGAGAAGATCTGTGTGGAGGAGTGGGCCAAAATCCCTCCTGCAGTGTGTGCAAACCTGTTGAAAAACTACAGGGAACGTTTGACCTCTCTAATTGCAAACAAAGGCTACTGTACCAAATATTAACATTGACTTTCTCAGGTGTTCAAATACTTATTTGCAGCTGTATCATACAAATAAATAGTTAAAAAATCATACATTGTGATTTCTGGATTTTTTTTTTTTAGATTATGTCTCTCACAGTGGACATGCACCTATGATGACAATTTCAGACCCCTCCATGATTTCTAAGTGGGAGAACTTGCAAAATAGCAGGGTGTTCAAATACTTATTTTTCTCACTGTATATATATATATATATATATATATATATATATATATATATATATATATATATATATATATATATATATATATATATATATATATACACAGTACAGACCAAAAGTTTGGACACACCTTCTCATTCAAAGAGTTTTCTTTATTTTCATGACTATGAAAATTGAAGAGTCACACTGAAGGCATCAAAACTATGAATTAACACATGTGAAATTATATACATAACAAAAAAGTGTGAAACAACTAAAAATATGTCATATTGTAGGTTCTTCAAAGTAGCCACCTTTTGCTTAGATTACTGCTTTGCACACTCTTGGCATTCTCTTAATGCCTACTTTGAAGAACCTACAATATGACAAATTTTCAGTTCACTTTTTTGTTATGTATATAACATACATAATGTTATGTTAATTCATAGTTTTGATCCCTTCAGTGTGACTCTACAATTTTCATAGTCATGAAAATAAAGAAAACTCTTTGAATGAGCAGGTGTGTCCAAACTTTTGGTCTGTACTGTGTGTGTGTATATATATATATATATATATATATATATATATATATATATATATATATCCACCTGCCACGCCGAAGGGGGCCAAAGGGGGCGTGGCAGGTGGATTCCTGACAGATAAACTTGTACTGTATGTATTTTTATAGCATGCCTTCATCAAACAAATCGCGGCAACACTGTTGTGTAAAAAAAACCTTCAAAAACACGTGCATGCACATTCTCATTTATTAACGCACATCATGTACATGAAGAAATTTCAAGCACGTTCATATACTGCCGCCATTTTGATTTTCGTTTATCCCGATCATCGGTTACCTCAATGCTTTTTGGCGACCCCCTAGGACCTCGACATAATCGGGTTCCACTGTATATATGATTTTGTCTCAAATGTAAAGTGAACAAGCTTTGGCTGAGAAATCTATCCTGTCCTGCAAACAACCTGAAAAAAATATATATTTTAGCAAGTAAGGCAGAGACATTTTGTCATTTGTGCTTTTGTCAAATGGTGATATTATTGAATTCCTAAACAATGTTTGTTGCTGCGCTGAGGTTAAATTTCATATATGCTGCTGAATTTAATTTAGAGGATGTCTTTGAAGAAGTTACCTATAATACTTCCACAGGCTCCCAAATAAGCATAGATGGATTCTTTTAACCAATTAAGTCTATTGAGAAGCAGACTCTGACATATTGTTATGTGCTTGTCAGATATGTTATGTAATGAATGTTAGGGTGTACGAGGCACTGAGACAGCCTGATAAAGACTAAAAAAATCAATATCAATTACCTGGCTATTGGAGAACTGTCAAGAGGGGAACAGTTCTTTCCTTCTTTAGTTTTACAACCAAGTGATTTGGTTGTTGGGGTTTTTTTTGTGTGTGTTATAAGAAACTAAATAATCTTATGTGACTATAATTGGGGAGTTAACCTTGAGGTTACAGATAGGCAAAAGTAAAGCAGGTGCACAAAACATAGCCATCTGTGTAATGGCTGAAATCCTAAGGATTTTCGTTACCTGGTTAAATTATTTACTCAAAACTATTCTGCAAACAAAAGCTTTATGAAGCAGTCACTGTACTTTTTAGCAGCATAAATCAATTTCTTTTTCACTAATCTTTTAATTTTAGACTTTTATTATCAAATGGAATTTTGGTAACCTTCACTTAACTAGCCACATTGAGGCAAAAAATCTTTAATTTGTGTGAATGTATTTGTGTGAGAATAAATATATATATATATATATATATATGCTTAGACTGCTGCCCCCGCGACCCGAATTACGGATAAGCGGGAGAAAATGAATGAATGAATATATATATATATATATATATATATATATATATATATATATATATATATATATATATATATATATATATATATATATAGTTACAGTTTGGTTGAATTTCAGCACGGCTAGAAGGAGGAAATGCAAAATATAAAATGTATTAAATTAAGTAAGTGAGTAAATTAAGTTGGCAAAAAATTTAATTGATAAAATAAAATTTTATTAAATAGTTTACATTTGTTAGACCTTATTTGGGTAGTACAGATACTGTATGTATGCAAGTGTGTGTGTTTTACATTTAATATTTCATTTACCAAAAATATGCTCTATTTAACTGTTCTATTATTTCAGCATAATTTCAGCATACAAACAAATCTCTTTGTTCCTTCTATCCTTCATTCATAGGTCATAGGTCATTCTATCCTTCATTTATAGGTCATCAATTCAAAACATGAAATCAAACATGCATATCGGACAATCGATTGTAATTTACTGATATTTATGTCTACACTGATCAGACATAACATTATGACATTATAACATTATGACAGGTGAAGTAAATAGCACTGATTATCTGTTCATCATGGCAGCTGTTGGTGGGTGGGATATATTAGACAGCAAGTGAACATTTTGTCCCCAAAATTGATGTGTTTGAAACAAAAAAAAAATGGGCAAGCGTAAGGATTTAAGCAAGTTTGACAAGGAATATATTTTGATGGCTGGACAACTGGGTCAGAGCATCTCCAAAACTGCCGCTTTTGCAGTGGTCGATATCGATCAAAAGTAAGAACCATTGGTGAACCAGCAACAGGGTCATGGGCAGCCAAGCCCCATTGGTGCACATAGGGAGTAAAGGCTGACTTGTGTGGTCTGATTCAACAGGTGAGTTTGTTTGCATTGCAGTTTGTTTCATACGGGGATGCATAGCTACAGACCAGTCAATATTAGGCAGGTGGTCATAGCTTTTTGCCTGATCGGTGTAGATGTGTTACAATTAGACATGTCACCTTGTGTTGGCGATGTTTGGTGTTAGTGGTGTTTGATGTTTTAGTCTTAAAGTTAGGGTTTACATTTTTATACACCAAAGAGTTGATGTGGCTGCAGGCTTTCATTTCAACCAAAAACATGAAACACCTGATTCCACTTCCAGAACCCCAAAAATTAAGCAAAACAATAAGCAAGATACAAAAGAAGACTAAGAGTGAGCAGAGTTGCAGTCTAGATATATTTATTCAACACTTCACCAACAGAGACACAAGGGGGTACATATAACAACAAATCAATCTAGAGTGGAAGAAAAAACACCTGAACATGAATGAGATGCAATGTGCCACTTGCATTCACTACTGTGATACATTTCTATTTTGTAATAATATGGTGTTTCTGGCAGCACTGTTTGCATTTGCTAGTGCAGCGAGATGCCGATTTGTCCTTCAGGTTTCTCAATTTTTTTCCCTATATTCATTTAAGCATCATTAATGTTCACTTTAAAGACACTGACAGAAAAATAACAGCAAATATAGTAAATGAAGCAGAAACACAGGGGTAGTATTAAGAGGAACATGGCAGTATTGTGTCATAATCCCATTGGGCAATTAACCAATAACAAGACAGAAATAGAAAAAAAAAGTTTTTATATAAGCACATGGAACATTAAAATTCTTGTTTCTAAGACATAGATTTGCTATATCTCAGCAACAAAATTCATTCACACTTGTACTGTACCAACTTATATAACACACTGAACAGCTTTAGTAATTTTTTGAATTCTTATCTTCTCATAAAATCTTGTCATCATTTTTCAAAACATGGAAAAGAACAGCAACTTTTAAGGAAGACATCTGTGTAAATTTTACTGTTACTCCTAGACCCAATTTACAAATATAATCTTGGCCTCAATCTTATCTTGCTTTTTGGCATCGATGTTAGCGAGGGACTTGGCGTCCCCTTGAGCTCACCTGAATCTGATAGCTGTTTGATCTGTTTTGAATTTCAGATAAGTATGAACTTCGGCTCCAATCCTACCTATGTCGGAAGTGTGTGTTCACACCTCTTGCAGTTAAAGCACTCATAGATAACCTTCTAGACCTGAAAGAACTATGCAGTGTAACTTGAGCCCAGCTTGATCAAATGTTTGAAGGGGTAAACATAGCTCTAAAATCTTAAACAGCATTCCAATATTTCATAGAAAAAACAATGTTATGTTCCCACCTTGGCTAGGCCTAGAGGAGTGTGGGAACAATAACCATTTAGTTGTTATGGGTTGTTTGGACAAAAAGCAGGACCAGATTTTAGAGTAGTTATTGTTTTAATGGTCAAGTGCAGTAAGGTAACAAACAGTTTCCCAGAGTGTTTCACAGAGTCAAGAAGACTAGACTCACACTGGCAAAAGAACATGGACAGTGCCAAAGTAATAAACATAAGAAAAAGGTCTACTCTAGGCTGTATTTTGGAAGCTTAACCTAACTAACAAACAGCAACAGACTAGCTGACTCCTCTAGGCTATGCTACCAGAAAATACAGTGGGTGAACGGAAGGCTCCGCCTCCTCTGGTCGGGCTCTTGCTCATCATTTGTCCTTTTTTCCAAGCCTCCATTATAATTACCAGGTGGCTCCACCTATAGATAGTAAAGAGCTAAAGACAGAGCCAACAAAAGGGGGGGAGGGGGGAAGCAGTAGAAAAACAACAGCAGACACGTAACAAACAACTATTAAAATTCTTTGAATGTCCTGTAGTTACTTACAAATAAGTGTCTTCATAGTATGCACAAAGATGACAGATACATTTGTTTATGAATATATAACTAGTTCCATTAAGTATCATCATGCTCTTGTTTCAGCTAACTCAAGAGTAATACTGGATTCTTATTTAACACTGCCGCATCAATGGAGCTTCCTCAAAGCCCCATTGGTAATTTGCAAGCTTAATAATAGTCTTTCTCATGTAAGCTGATGATACACAATTATAATTATCAGTTATGCACTATTCAGCAGCGTAGCTACAAAGAAAAAAACATCAAAGATCCTAAAGCATTGCCGAATAGAACCTTGTTCTAAACTCTGGAAATACAAAAACAAAGATATTCAGTATAAAATCTATATGCAATATGGTGGATCATTGTTTAAAAAACATGACAGAAAAACTTGTACATGCTTCCCTGACCTTCATATTGGTTAGGAATGTGTTGATGGGTAGCTGCTGTGCTTCCCTTTTTTACTTTTCTTTTGTGTCCGTCCTAGAAAATAGCCGACCTGGCTACTCCAGTCTCCTTAAAATCTATTCATGAAACTGCTACAGTCTCCTCCAAATGCATTGGAATGACAAAGACAATTCTTTTGTTCCATCCTCAGTTAGTGTTATTCTTCTTAGCTGACCTTTTGAATGTCTGTTTGTTACTATACCAGTGGTTTCTTTCTTTTTCAGGACATTCCAAATTGCTGTATGTTCAATGATTGATTTTTTTTTCTCGCTCGGTTTCAGAATGGTTTGCTTGTCTTGTGCAGACAGTTTTCTGGTCTTCATGTTGATTTAATATATTTAACAACAAACAACTCTTCACAGGTGAAACCCAGGGCTGAAATCAAGAGTAGACATTTGGAGCTTTTAATTGTTTAAAACAGTCAGTCTCACATAGAATACCTGGGCAACAAGTCACACCTGTGAGTCACATTACATTCTAAATAAAAAATAGGGTTCAAACTAAAAATGGCATGTTTTAAGTTGTTAACACATCTGGAGTTACATATCAGGAAGCTGACATTTTGCTCTATTGGTTCATATGCAGGTTTGTATCTCGAACTCATATAGGGCAAATAATAGAATTGGCCTGCTATTCCAATACTTTCAAAAGGGACTATAACAGTAACTACTATTTATTGATTTAAGAGTAAGAGGAAGGACAGGATTGACCCATTTTCTAAGCCTGTGTGCATATTTTGTAAATCATTGTTGGCAGTGTTTTCTTGATGTGGTAGTGGTCTGTATAGAAAAAAAAAGAAAAAGAAAAAGAAAGACATCCCAGTGCAGGATATCATGCAAATAAAAATTATTTTAAAAAAGCAATGAACGTATTGCCAATTCCATGCCGATTCCATTTAATCGGAGCACTGATTTATACATCTTATCTACTATGTTACACCATAGTACCTATGACTCTGTAGTACTGTATCTCTCAAGATGAGTGCTGTCACCTCCGATTACCATCATGTGCAAAAAAAATATAACCACTACAGAAATGACTCATATGAATTATTAATTTGTAGTCATACTGTATGTACAGTTACCAGACACTTTAAAAGGAACACCTGTACACCTCCTAGTATTCTCTGATTTTCATGCACGTCTGTCTGTAGTGTTTACACAGAATGGTGCCCAAAAAAGAAGAAGAAGAAAAAAATGACAGAGAAATGATAAAAGAGGGAAATTTAATATTGGCCAGCTATGATTAAGCTGACAGAAAATGCACAGCAACTCAGATAACTACTCTATGGTGAGCAGAAAAGCATGCATAACACAGCAGATGGGCTACTACATCAGAAGACCACATTGGGTTCCAATCTTTTTTAGCCAAGAACAAAAATCTGAGGCGACAGTAGTCAAAGACTCGCAACTAAACAGTTTAAGATTGGAAAAAGACCAAGCAGAATGTCTGATGCCATTTAACACTTTTTTTTTTTTTTTTTGCAATTACTTTGCCAAATATGTGTTTACTACAGTATCTCAAAATGTGATTATAATGTATCAGACTATGGCAGTGAACTTAGCATTATTTGCTTCAACTCATATTAAATGTAGCAAACCAAATCTTATCACACATGTGCAGTTATCTCACAATTGTCGTGTGATTGTGTATAATTTCCTAGTTATTTTAGAGGCTTAAATAATGATGTAAACAATTTAGTTATGACCATTTCTCTACATGTGTTTATTTCCACCTTGCTTTTGACACACAAAAAAATCTGAATTAACAAAACTGAAACACATCAATTCAGGTTGTTTAAAGTTGTTTAAATCACCTGCAGCTACACCGAAAACAGACATTTTGTAACATAAGAATTCATATTCTAAAATAGCACATGAATATGTACATTGTGCACTCAAGGACTAAGACTATGGATTCAGATAGACCATGTATGTCTGTACATATTCACATGAATAACAGCCTCAGGTGCTTATAGAAGGAAGTAAAACCAGAGAGCATGTGCAGTTAGCTGTAGCATAGAGGCAACAAATTTAATTTTAGCACCTTCTTAATAATTTCTGTACAATTAAGGTACAGCAAATATTTATTTTGATCCAGAAATTAGGTGTGATTTCCATGATGGTGTGTTGTTTGCTCCACTAAAAAAGACTTTAGCAGCAAAAATCTTAAGATTACTAGCAGGTACATAATATAAGTAGCATGCAAGTTCTGCTAATTATGATATAGGCTGTCATGTTTTCCAATGATCTCATCATAGCTGATGAAATTATAATGAAATTAGCATGTAGATTCACACTCTGAACTGGTGTTTTAGACTCAAATCATATTGAAGATGTATGTCAGTTCTGAATTGGATTTGCTTTTATAGGTTATATTAAGTGGAATAGATATTACAACCCGGCATCGGATAAGCGGGAGAAGATGGATGGATGGATGAGATATTACAAGTGAGTGGCAGGCATAAGAGCTTTCGAAAGTTTCTAAACGATACAACCCCTCAGGGCAAGCCCCTTTTCAAAGATGTAGGGCTGATGATAGTTTTATTATTTCACTTGCAATCTAATTTTAGGAAGCTAGCCATCAGAAACAAATTACCATTTACTCATTTCATATCAGGGGCCATAATAGCTCAGCAGTTAAGGTTCTGTGCCAGAGTTCCCTCCAGGAGAATCCTCACTTAAAAGTTGTTTTGGATCAATGAAAGTAAATGGGATTTCTTTTTTTTTTTTCTTCTTCTTTTTTTTTTTTTGCATGGGATAAGATTCAGTTTTTTCAAAATTTAGTCAGAAAACTGAAGGGGCAATTACAGGAATAGCCCCTTAAGCTTCTGCAATTTCACTTCACAGTGGGGAAGTTTCTTCTGACACCACACTTATTTTTGGGTCACCAAAAGAAGAGAATATCGCTATTCAGGAAATGTGTGTGTGTGTGTGTGTGTGTGTGTGTGTGTGTGTGTGTGTGTGTGTGTGTGTGTGTGTTTTACACTACACAACATGTTCGGGCCATGTGTGGGTATCTACTAAAATATGTTATACATGTGCCCGTAAGCCAGCATAATCCAGAAAATGGTACTTGGGGTCATTGTGTTACTGTGGAGGAAGATGCATTAATAATTCAACAATTCAATATAGACTTGGCCATATGTGTGTGTGCCTCTCTAAAACATTACTGCTTTCTAGGCCTTATTCTGGTGAATGGGAAAATCTTACTCCATAGCATGTTCTTCTACAGTCTATGTTGGAGCAGAATGCTTAGAGACTCTGCCTCTTTTTTAACAATTACTGATTCTACCATGAAACAGTTTGTGAAGTAGATTTTTTTTAATGAATATTTTATATATTTCATATTACATATTTCATATTACATATTTCATATTTCACATATTCAGTATTTTTTTTTTTAGTTTACAGAAAGGTAACAAGAACATGATGAAGCATGCTGTTTTATATAAATAAAACAGTACATCTCTGAATTGTATGATTTAATGAATTACTATGAATTTCTATGATTGACATATGAGAGGACATCATTAATATAATCTAGTCCTTAGCAGGTCAACCTCAGATAAACAACATATGACATAGAGTATTGTGCAATATTTTATTTATTTTCTTTATGCATTTTCAAAATGCAAAGTTAGCAAACAGAAGAAGAATATCTATATCAAAGCAATATTTCTTGTGACTTCAATTGCACACTTTGTACACTTAAAAAAGTCAGGGGTTTTGTAGTATCAGTGTCACATTTATGATTAACCAATTACACCAAGCAGGTGTACATGATCATTAATTTCATATGTCAAGTCAAGAATTTTTTTTAGCATTTCAGCTATATATATCTGACACAGTACTGGGCGTTTTCCTATCCACATAAAGTGCTTCGTGTGCAACCTGGTGCAAACATACAACACAAGACACAAAATAATGCCACCAGTGAACCCACTGTATGTTATACAGTACAGTGTGCAAAAGAAAACTGTATATAGGAGTGTACTTGTAAATAAACACAAAATGCTGTGCAAAACAGCAATAGCAGCAGTCAAATGGATGTGCAAGAAAACAGCATGTAAACAGTTATGTAATAATAAAATAATATAATATGGGTGGTGCTGAGTTCAGAGTTGTTGCAGCTTAGTAACACACAGCTAAGTGAGTGTGTGCGTGTGAGTTTTAGATCAGTTCTGTGTGTTGAGGAGCCTGATGGCTTGAGGGGAAAAACTGTTTCATAGTCTGGATGTGAGGCCCAAATGCTTCGGAACCTCTTTCCTGGTGGTAGGAGAGTGAAAAGTGTGTTTAAGGGGTGTGTGGGGTCGTCCACAATGCTGTTGGCTTTGCGGATGCAGCGTGTTGTGTAAATGTCCGTGATGGAGACTCCAATGATTTTCTCAGCCGTCCTCACTATCCTCTGTAGGGTCTTGTGATCCAAGATGGTGCAGTTGCCAAACAAAGACAGTGATGCAGCTGCTCAAGATGCTCTCGATGGTCCCTCTGTAGAACATGGTCAGGATGGGGGGAGGGAGATGGGCTTCCTTCAGCCTTCTCTGGAAGTAGAGACTCTGATGAAACCCTTGTTTGAGTGACCATGTGAAGTTCTCCACCAGATGAACACCAAGAAATTTGGTGCTCTTGAAGATCTTCATGTAGGGACTCTCCCAGGCAAAGCTTTCAAAGAAGACTGCTGTTTTAGGATATGCAGTCCAAGCTATTTTGAAGAAACACAAAGAAATGTGCAATGTTGTATACTTTTGAGCAGTGGTCAGCCAAGGAAACGTTGTGCAGCAGATGTAATACACATGATGCTTACTTCCTTTCAACATAGGAATTTGTCCAGCAGTGCTATCAGTAAACTAGCAGAAATCTGGCAGAAAGGTACACCAGGTACACCCAGGTACACCCATCTACTGTTCGGAGAAGTCTAGCCATGGAAACAAGGATAATCAATTCAATTATGCATGAAAACATAGCAACTGGGGTGCAGAAAAATGGTAGCAGGTGCTCTGGCCTGACGAGTCAAAAATTGTAATTTTTGGCTGAAGTAGAAAGCAAGTTTGTTGAAGGGCTGGAGAGCAGTACATTAATGAGTGTTTTCAGGAACAAGTGAAGCTTATTGGAGGTTCCTTGCAAGTTTGAGGCTTCATTTCTGAGGAAAGACATGTAACAAATGCTTCTTTAAATATATATATATATATATATATATTTAAAGAATAAACATTGTTTGGATATGTTTGCCGATAATGCACAGCTAGACATTGGGGAAAGCCAAAAGCGGCAAATCAGCACTTTGTATACCAAACTTTTCTGAAGTTAGATCTGAGGCCATCTGTCCAATCGCTAAAGCTTGGCCGGAATTGGGTCATGTAACAGGACATTATCCCACACGCACCAGCCAATCTACAACAGAATTGCTGAAAAGAACAGAATCCAAGTGTTACAACGGCCCAGTCAATATCCAAACCTCAACCAGACTGAAATGCTGTGAGCTATAACCTGCGCATATACAAATGCCCTGCAGACCTGCAAGAAAAACTGTAAACAAAGCCAAAATTCCTTCACAATGACGTTATGCTAATAAGATTATTTCAAGATATTGCTGCTAAAGGTGGTTCTACGAGCTATTAAGTCATAAGGTGTATTTAGTTTTGCATGCATGGTTTATGCATGTCAGCTTAATCTTTATAAAAAAAAATAATAATGAGACATTGTATTTTGTCATGTTTTGTTCATCTGAGGTTATATTTATTATAATAATAGTTATGGTTCAGTATTCCTGTCATCTGGAATAAGTCTCAAACCTTCCCTGCTCCAAATCATTAAGCTTCCACCTCAGTGTTTGACTGTGGTTTTGAGGCAGTCTGATCACATCTTCTCTCCTGTTCTTACATACCGTTAGAGCCAAAAATTTAAAAACTGGACTCATCTGTCCACAGAATTCGTTTTGTCATTCAATATCCAATTCTTAAATGTGTTTTTGCTGCATAAACGAAAGGGAAATGCATTTACCTTAGAAACTATAAAAGACTAGGTGTATTTTTATATATTTTTTTCAAGCCATAAAGGGATGTTTAACTGTGTGTATTGTTTCAAATTTACATGTTCGGCATGTAAAACTCCACTTTCTACGGTTACTAGAGTAGTGTTAGACACATCATCATCATGGATATATGGCATGCGATACTTTTGGCTTAAAATATGGAATTTTGCCAGTTGAAGTTGGAAAAGATAGAAATGTGCTATAAAATGTGTTTTTTCCTGGATCAATTTTTGCTAAAAGGTTTACAATTAAACCGAACATTTGGCCATACTGTGGCTACAATTTCACATGCTTGATATTAATTTGTTCTTTATAGAGCTGTTGTATGAAAGCACAACACTCCCAATTGTGTGATTATACTGAATATTCTATGGACATTTAGTAAAATCACAGTGCACATTTAGATTATGATAAGCGTCCACCAGACAAATCCCTATGAATGGGCTGTAACATTATTAGAAAGTACATATTAATATAAACCTTAGATTACTGCCTATACTGTACTGTTACAGTAAATAAATAACATTTCAACCATTCAGAACAGAGCTTTCCACAGGGTTGTATTAGTTTAAATAAATGCATATATATGGTCTGTGTAATTAAGGAAAAAGTATTTCGTGTTACATGACCTAAATCTTTCATCTTTGTTTTATACCCACTTTCACCTACTGTCAGGAATATCTGTTAGCATGGGGAAGCATGATTATAGTGTGGCTCATGAATATTGTTTATATTGCTAATAAACAAGATTAATATAATATAGTTGCATTTCATTTTGATGAATTGTTGAAAAATTAAGTCTAGGCCATTAATGTAAGGATTGCAAATCTTAATGCAAATAGATTTCTTTCTCCTACACCTAAAACCTCTTGTGTTTAGAAAATCCAAGGTCATATGGAGCCTTGATTGCTATTAAAGCAAGTGGAAAATATCTGATGGGGGGAAAAAACTTTTGAGTGGGTGGGGGTGGCTACAGAATGGAAAGACAGTGGTCATCTGAACAAAGGTGAGAAGGAACACAGGTTTATAGCTTTAATTTACTCCTAGCAGTTGTGAAAGAAGGGGAGCGTGGAGTGAAAAACGGCCATCAAATGATCTACAAACAGCAATGCTATTGCTCTTTATTTATTTATTTTTACTTTGGTTTTTTTTTACAGGTGCCACAGTAAGATGCATTCAGATTCAGCATCTTAAATTATTACATTTATGTGTACATTTACAAAATTTGGCAGATGGCCTTATTCAGCGTGACTTACAGAATTGCTTGTAATCTAAATTAAAAATATATACTTGTGCTATAACATTGATGTCAGGTTTAAAAAAAATACTATAGTCACTGATATTTTGTATAGTACAGTTGTTTCAAAATATGTTGACAGTAGTACAAATGCTACTATAGTAGTACAAAAGCTGGTTTTGAGTAGGTGGCATGGTTTCACAGTGGGTAGAATTGCTGCTTTAGAATTCCAGAGTTCTGTTAAATCATGAGCTCAGGCTTAAGTTTCTGTTTGTGTGGACTTTCCTGTGTTTTTCCTGGGTTTTATCTGGATCCTCCAGTATATTCCCCCTGTCCAAAAACAGGCAGGAGAACATATTGGCAATGGTTAATAGCCCATCATTTGTTTGTAAATGCTGCCATTAGATGGACTTTGGAGTGAATTCTCTTACTCAGTGCGGTAACCAAAATCAAGTGAATACTGAAGATGAATAAATTATTGTATGTCACGCTAAAACATAAATAGTTACACATTGTTTACATATTTAAAGTACATACATTTGTTTGGATTTGTGTAAGATCCACATATGGAATTGTACTGATGCACATAAATCACAAAATCACAGAGTACAATGTTGTTGTTTTTTTACCAGCTTCCATTTAAACATAACCTTACAGTTGCTCTAAGTAACAGTATTTAAACTATTATTTAAATAGTGATGAACATAACATTTTGTGTAAAATAGACAATGTGATTAATAGACGATTTCCAGTTATTTTGGGAAAAATGTCAGTATATGCATTGTAATGTAATTTAAAAGCCCAAAAATATAAATGCAAATGTAAAATAAATGTTGGTTTATTTTCCAAACATTTAAAGCAGGACATATTGATAAGATCATGAATATATTTATAAGGAATGTGCAAATAGGTTTGATTGACAGTTGGATGACTTCTGTAGGTATTGAAGACAAGTTATTATGGATAGAGCTAATGAACCTTGTTTCATTCCACACCATTTCTCACATTACAAGATCATAAAATTTGTCATTAAACTAATTTTGAAAACTGTTCACTGTTCACTGAGGAGAAGGGCCTTAATCCAGTTTTGCACCTTTGTGTCTATGTGTGACAAATGGTAAGCATTCTAGCAAAGTCTCATTGGATTGCAGGAACACTTTATATATCGGGACAGCTATATATTTTATCTTTCACTGTGCCACAATGTTATTGAGTTTTGTTATAAGAAACCGGGTTCAGAGTTTAGTAGGGACAAGAAAGCTCCAAACCTCGCAGAGTATCTTTAATATTTTTCTAGCATTCTGTCATAGTTAGAAATGATACTGATGCACACTAAGGGGGCAACCTAATGCCTGTGCAGTAAGGAGGGTGTAATGCAGAGACAAAATTAGTGCTTAGAATACAATATTCCTATCAGCTTGCAGCTAAAACAGGAAGTGGTCATGGTCTATACTGAACGGCAATCAATCAAGTAATTAATTCATATTAATTAATGCCTAAAATACAGTCAATCAACAGAAACTTTTATTTGATCACATACTACAATATTTTACATTGATATATTATTAGATTGAATACTATTAAATTCCAACATGCTAACAGTGTTTATACATAATATACATAAATATATACAGTGCAACCTCGATACTCACAGGAGATACGTTTTATGACCCCTCGCGAATAACAAAAAATCTCTCCATTTTATGGTTCCTGTTTCATGGTCCTGTTTTATGGTTAATGTTACTTCGAACTCCCGAGTCACTCGCGGCTTCTCACGAAATATCAAATTCTCCGCAAGTTACTCTTAGTCAGGCTCAAAATGAAAAGTCGTGAATTATCGATGTCTTATTGAGTGTCAAGGTCATATGTTTGTACAGCATTTATTTAAAAATCACCTTGCATACTCTTGTGCATTTTTTGTGTGTGAAATTATTCTTTTTTGTGTTTATTATGTATGTAATGTAATAATGAAGATGGCAGATTTAAAGCAGGAAAACAAATCGAATGATAATCCAAATATCATAAACATAAAACAATTGTGGGTCGATTAATAAACAACTTAAACTGGGCAAAAACAACAAGAACACGAACCAAAACAAGGTCAAAAACTGGGAAAACAAATCCCAGAACAAAGGCTTGTTAAACAGCAGGGAACAGGGCCAACTTAATGTATAACTTTACTGTGAAATGAATGAATCAGCGTTCTTTTAAACTGTTGCTGTTATGAGGGTTAGGGTTAGGGTGTGACTGATTAGTCTGAGGGTGTGTTGGGAGTTGGAGTCCAGGGCAGCCATGTTTGAAAGCTTTTATGTCTGATAGGAAATGGAGTTTCCATTTTCCACCTGACACTATAAATACATTTCCCTAGTCTTCCGTTGCGTTATTCAAAATAAGGCACCTCCACTTTCAACTGATTAAATTGTGAATGTCAATAAAATATAGCTGAAGCTTACACATTTGCTTAATTACTTTAATACAATTGTGAGTCCATATATTTCATTTAACCTGTCAACTATTGATGAGTTGCATCTGCTAATGAGTCAAGCACTATATTATACAGTACTGCCCTCTACTGTAAAGTTATGAGCTATCATTATTTTTGCTTTCTTTTTTTTTTTACTTCCATTAGTGAAAAGAGATAACATGAAAAATTAAACAGAACTCTTTCTTTTGTGGTTGTGTATTTACAATTTTGATAAATGATATCTTATTTTGCAGAATGACTGTTCTGGAGAGCGGAAGTCTGCGAATATCCAATGCCATGAAATCAGATGCCGGCCTCTACACATGCGTGGCGCGCAACCAGTTCGGCGTAGCAAGCAGCTCAGGGACGCTGCTGGTGAAAGGTTTGGTTTGATGCATACAAATGATTACAGTTGGCACTTATAAGATTTCTATCCCCGTTCTCATTATTTGAAGCCGTTTTGCATGCTATCAGCCCTGCACTCTTCTCCTCATTCTGTTCAATATAAATTACAAAATAGAATACTTCCACACTATGATCTCATTATATGAAACCGCAAACATTCCGGCTGATTTTATGGCGTTTGTTAGGAGCAAATGCGGCATGGCTAGAAAATTTTAGCAAATAAGGCAAGTGTTTTAACTCCTAATGAGATAAGATCGGAGTATACTGTCACAACCACAGCATGTGGGAGCCTTGGGGACCCCGGATCTGATTCCTGTCTTGTCTCTGCTTTGGAGATGTATTATGCAGCATTAAATATGAATGAAAGTGCTCGGCACCGTGTGTGTTGTGAATCAGAGGAGGGGAAAAGGCGTTTCAGGAAGTAACTATCGCACCGGTTGAAAGAACGTTAATGCAAGATAATTATATCTCATAACCTTAAGTTTTATGCTATCAGAGACAGGTGCCTTCCTGCATTGCTCCTTCCTTATGCCTTCACTGTACTTAAATATTCCGTAAAACAAGAGCACTTCAGATATAAACTCAATTTCAAAAGTCAAATATTTTTCACAACTACATATTAATTCATGTCAAACCAAGTGCTATTAAAGCTCGAAAATCAATTTTGCACTATCAGTAAACATGTAGTCATGGAGTTATTAATTTCATGTATGACAAGAGGAAAAATGGAGAGTGTGACCAATATTGACTAAAACACAAAGTGAAATGATTACCTTGGCATACATGTCAGTGTAAGTGATGTCATTTTGGCAGCAATATGTCACAGCTCTTAGTCTCAGTGAAAAGTAATTGGTGAGCACTGATTCAGGAAGATAGATTTAGTCAATAAAGAGAGCAAGAATAAAGAAGCTTGTTTAATTAAAGACACTAAATTCTATACTTTCTAAATGTACCCAAGTGCAAGTTCAGACTTTATTTTTCTCTCAACAATACTGTAGATGTCAGTTGAAGAGAAATGTCTTTATAAAGCACTTGTCATAGTTATAAATTGCTGAGTGTTATTTTAGTTTTAAATACGTAAAAGACCATCAAAACAGCTTAGTAAATAGTACATAACAAAGGTTTATGCACTTCAGTGTTCAATTACTCAAAATTTAAATAATTAGCTTTGTTCACTGTACAACAGGGCTGTTTTATTAATTGCACCCTGTCTACATTCTATTTTTGTTAAAAGGTATTATATGTACCGGAGTTTCTTCTTGGGATAAATAAAGTACATTCATCTACCTACCCAACCATCCTTCCACCCAATCATCCATCCAGTTATCTCTTTCTTTCTTTCATCTATCTATCTATCTATCTATCTATCTATCTATCTATCTATCTATCTATCTATCTATCTATCTATCTATCTATCTATCTATCTATCTATCTATCTATCTATCTATCTATCTCGTTCTCTCTCTCTCTCGCTCTCTGTCTGTCTGTCTGTCTGTCTGCCTGCCTGTCTGTCTGCCAAGGTAACAATAAAAGACTTATTGTTTACAGCTGCTATTACATATGTAAACATATATGTAAATATTAACATGTTTTATAGTGTACCACAACATTAAACATAAACATTTGGAACATAAATTTAAACTTGGCTAACAAAACATTATTACTGATAGCAAATTGTTGTGGTATAAAAAATATATATAACCAGCATAACACCACCTTAACAGCCCAGCCTGAATAACTTTATTCCATATACACCGACCAGGCATAACTTTATGGCCACCCGTCAGGCATAACAATATGTCTACCTGCCTAATATTGTGTTGGTCCCCCTTTTACTGCCAAAACAGTGCTGACCTATCAAGCATTAACAGCATTAACTTCTTCAGCAATTTGAACTACAGTAGCTTGTCTGTTGGATCGGCCTTTGCTCCACATGTACATCAACGAGCCTTGGCTGCCAATGACCCTGTTGCCGGTTCACCACTGTGTTTTCCTTAAACCAGTTTTAAAAGAGATACTGAAAACTACAGACAAGGAACGAACCCACAAGAGCTGCAGTTTTGGAGATGCTCTGACCCAGTCGTCCAGCCATAACAATTGGCCCTTGTCAAACTCGCTCGAATCTTTTCATTGCCCATTTTTGCTTCTAACACAGCAACTTTGAGGATAAAAAGTTCACTTGTTGCCTACTATATACCACCCACTAACAGGTGCCATGATGAAAGAGATAATCAGTGTTATTCACTCACCATTCATAAAGTTAAAATGTAACAATGTTATGTCTGGTCGGTGTACAGTACTGTTCACCTCAAGAATATTTACTGTCCATGTTTCAACTAGAATATTTATTATAACATGTAAGTCTGGAATATTGTTTCCAATAATTATAGACACTACAGACACACAGATCACATTCTGTTATGATCATAGATATGTCATACCCAAACATGGGTCACCTTGATCAAAAACAGAAGTAAGACAGGAAGATCTGATTCAAAATGGCTATATTATATTATATTATATTATATTATATTATATTATATTATATTATATTATATTATATTATATTATATTATATTATATTATAATTATTATAATATGATTATTATTATTATTAGCATTATTATTAATATTATTATATTTTCTGTCTTAGGAATTTAGCTGAAAAGATGAATTTTGCTTTTAATCCTGGGCTCTAAAATATATATCGAATGTGTATTTTTCAAGGTACATGATAGAAAATACATTTACTATTCAATCACTTTTCTACTGAATACTGCAATAACAACACCCTGAAAGACACTTGTTTTTCTTTGCTCCATTCATCTCAATTATCCTTCTTTTGACATCACTTCATCAGTTTATACCTAAAATACATCCCTAAATGACTCTCATGCAGAGAACTTGTAATGCATTTGAAACAAAAAAAGATAAAGTGTTGCTGGTAATCTATCTACACACAAAGATGGATGTGCTTCTTTCCCTGAATTAGCACAATAATCTTTGGAGCTAGACTTGCTAGACAATTACATGGGACAGTCTAGCTCTAGCCATTTGCTTTTTTTCTATCATCCTATTTGAGTGTTACAGCATCCTTGGCTGATGTACAAATACTTGCTCATATTATCTACTTCCTCTGTGTCAGTATCAATAATGCAGAGGCAACACGATGGGCTAATTTACATATGCAATTTCATTTAGGATCTGCAACCATGGCGTGTGTGTATATCAAAGCAATTGGTGGCCCTTATGGGACATGACAGCATATATTTAAATTGACTGTTGCTGTACAAGGGCTGAAATACCTGTCACATCAAATTCTTCCTAGATAGGTCTGTGTAAACTCACCACACAGATATGCATATACTGTAGGAGAACACATGCCATAGCAGTGACAACAAATGATACAACGTATCAGTTCAAGTAATATCCCAATTATCCCAATGCTAAGAGGATATTAACCAGATTCATTAGTCTTAATTAAAATTAGATTTTTTTTCATAGACAGAGATTAACAAGGGGCAAATCACATGACTGGTATTTTGCCCTTTTAAGTAAAAGCCTGTCGAAATCTGTTTTGATTTCTCAACCTTTAGTCTCTTTGTCAAATGACCACATTCAGTCTGAAACAACTTTTCAAATTACTCTGTGTAGTAAAAGCCTCTTCAAATACAAAAAATATTTAAAAAGCATTTACTCAAGTTCATTTCTAGGTTTTTTCTTCTAAACAGCAAAACCTGGGCAATTAAATTGGATTACGTTTGTGAATGTTGTATTTTCAATAGAGAAATTTAGGAATTTATGTCTTGCTCTATTTGAATTCAGTTCACTTATCCCCAAAGATCCTCCAAGACCCATTAGCTGAGGTAGGTCCTTTTGTCACTTTTACACTGGGGTAACTTTAGTGTTGAAAGTAAACTAAAGTCATTATTTGTAAAGGTCAATATTTATAAATGAGATAGGGGAAATTTATTAGGGTGAGTTAAATTCTAGTGATTATAATGAGCTCCATGTCCCAGCATCCTGTACAAACAGACCCGCCTTTAGCAGAATGCACTAAATGTTCTATCTTGCCATTACACTACCTGCAGCTGGTTCTTAGCAAATCAAGGAGGCTATTAAATTCAAGTGCTTTCTCGCGATCCTTGTGAGGTCTATGATTGTGGAATAGAGGGTCATTGGGCCATGGCAATGGAGAGGTTGGTGAGTGAACTGGTCTGGTGCATTAATAGAACAAAATGACGGTTATTCAGGAAGTGGTCTTGAGTTGGCAATGTCGAAAGGGGTCAAGTTAAAATATGATCAAGGTCAAGCCAAAAGAAGAAAAAGCTGGAGGTCATGGTTCTGACAATGACAGACTCAGATTGCTCTAAGACAAAAAGAAGAGCTCACAAGTAATATTAAAATGTATTCCTGAATTCCCCAAGCAGACTAAAGCCACTAAACCTAAAACAGTGCTATGGCCGTATGTTTCAGGCATTGTATTTGTAGATTAAAAATGGGAGTTGTTAGTGAAATCCTGTTAAATATGTCAGTTTAACTAATTATGGACAGCATCATGGGGGCTAGAATAAATGCAGATTAGAAGGTTAAAATGTTTTTAGGGCAATTGAGAAAATTGCATTTCAGTGTTGCTGATTTTCAAGAAGAGAAGCTGCAATTTGATGTTTTCCCATTTAGGGCATATATATACAGTGAGGAAAATAAGTATTTGAACACCCTGCTATTTTGCAAGTTCTCCCACTTAGAAATCATGGAGGGGTCTGAAATTGTCATCGTAGGTGCATGTCCACTGTGAGAGACATAATCTAAAAATAAAAATCCAGAAATCACAATGTATGATTTATTAACTATTTATTTGTATGATACAACTGCAAATAAGTATTTGAACACCTGTTTATCAGCTAGAATTCTTACCCTCAAAGACCTGTTAGTCTGCCTTTAAAATGTCCACCTCCACTACATTTATTATCCAAAATTAGATGCACCTGTTTGAGGTCGTTCGCTGCATAAAGACACCTGTCCACCCCATACAATCAGTAAGAATCCAACTACTAACATGGCCAAGACCAAAGAGCTGTCCAAAAACACTAGAGACAAAATTGTACACTTCCACAAGGCTGGAAAGGGCTACGGGGAAATTGCCAAGCAGCTTGGTGAAAAAAGGTCCACTGTTGGAGCAATCATGGAAAATGGAAGAAGCTAAACATGACTGTCAATCTCTCTCGGACTGGGGCTCCATGCAAGATCTCACCTCGTGGGGTCTCAATGATCCTAAGGAAGGTGAGAAATCAGCCCAGAACTACACGGGAGGAGCTGGTCAATGACCTGAAAAGAGCTGGGACCACCGTTTCCAAGGTTACTGTTGGTAATACACTAAGACGTCATGGTTTGAAATCATGCATGGCACGGAAGGTTCCCCTGCTTAAACCAGCACATGTCCAGGCACATCTTAAGTTTGCCAATGACCATTTGGATGATCCAGAGAAGTCATGGGAGAAAGTCATGTGGTCAGATGAGACCAAAATAGAACTTTTGGGTCATAATTCCACTAAACGTGTTTGGAGGAAGAAGAATGATGAGTACCATCCCAAGAACACCATCCCTACTGTGAAGCATGGGGGTGGTAGCATCATGCTTTGGGGGTGTTTTTCTGCACATGGGACAGGGCGACTGCACTGTATTAAGGAGAGGATGACCGGGGCCATGTATTGCGAGATTTTGGGGAACAACCTCCTTCCCTTAGTTAGAGCATTGAAGATGGGTTGAGGCTGTGTCTTCCAACATGACAATGACCCGAAGCACACAGCCAGGATAACCAAGGAGTGGCTCTGTAAGAAGCATATCAAGGTTCTGGCATGGCCTAGCCAGTCTCCAGACCTAAACCCAATAGAGAATCTTTGGAGGGAGCTCAAACTCCGTGTTTCTCAGCGACAGGTCAGAAACCTGACTGATCTAGAGAAGATCTGTGTGGAGGAGTGGGCCAAAATCCCTCCTGCAGTGTGTGCAAACCTGCTGAAAAACTACAGGAAACGTTTGACCTCTGTAATTGCAAACAAAGGCTACTGTACCAAATATTAACATTGACTTTCTCAGGTGTTCAAATACTTTTTTTGCAGCTGTATCATACAAATAAATAGCTAAAAAATCATACATTGTGATTTCTGGATTTTTTTTTTTAGATTATGTCTCTCACAGTGGACATGCACCTACGATGACAATTTCAGACCCCTCCATGATTTCTAAGTGGGAGAACTTGCAAAATAGCAGGGTGTTCAAATACTTATTTTCCTCACTATATATATATATATATATATATATATATATATATATATATATATATATATATATATATATATATATATATATATATATAAATGCCAAAAGTATCCTTTAAAAGCTTTATGGGAAGTCAAATTCTGCCGTGATGGATACGAAGTTGATCATGAATATGCCAAATGTGAAAAGAAATAGTGTTGCAAATTTGCAATACGTCAGAGTGCTGAGTATGGTGGATGTCATGAGCAGGTAAAGTACAATATATATTGCAGAGTTGCAAATCAAGATTTCTATATAGATGAAGTAAGAAAAGCTGATCAAAAGATGCAGAAACTGAAAAGTCAGCTTGGGCACTAGAAATACAGTCAAAAAGTCACATGTCTTGCATTTTTTTGGCAGTTGTCATTAATTTATACATTTATTTATGTTTTGCTCTGCTCTAGTCAGGTATGATCCTACCACAGGAACACCGGGCATGAGGCAGAAATAAATCTTGGTATGGTTGCTAGTTGATCACAGAGTACCTTGCACAGACACAAAAATATGAATTCACGTCTAGGGGCAGTATTACAGTTCACCTGTTGGCATGTTTTTAGGACATGTGGGAAAAACCAGAGGAAATGAAAACAGAGAGAAAATGTGAAACTCAAACTCAGGTATAAAGTTGTGCCACTGAGGAGCTCTAAGTCAACAATGTTAGCTGGCATGCTACCCACTGTGCCATTGCATCAGCCAAATGTGAACTGTTCAGCAAAAACAGGTAGTAATACTAAAAGTGTTAAAATAATAATGTCAGCAAAAGGTTTTTTCTTTAATGTATTTTGTTAGCATTATTGGCTGGGATTTTTTTTATGTATAAGTGGTGCAGAAAAATGCAGTACAAAACTGTGGGTAGCAATAATTTTTCTATACAAAGTAGAATAAGTATAGATATTGTTCAGGAGAAAGGCCAGCCTTCAAGAAGCACAATAAAAGCAGCAAATTGGGAGCACTCCAAAGCATTGTGTGAGGAGAGAATGGCGATACATATAACAATGGAAGGTATAAAAAAGGTGATAAGTTGTGCAAAATACTCTGTGCAACATCTGAAGTAATATGTAGTTGATTAAAAGAAAGAAAGCATTATAGTTGGTATGTAGTAAAACAATTAAAAAGATCCCAATGGCTTTTATCACCGCTGGTGTTTTATAAACTATAAATAAGCTCAAGCAGTAGTAAGGAGAGCCATTCATGCAGAAAAAAAAAACATTTTGGAGACAACTGTGCTTTGCAATTGGCAGGTAGTAGAGTATAGACAAAAATTAGGAAGATAGCATGCATTAGAATGAGTTATACTCTTGATATAAATAGTAATTGGGAAATAAAAGCTGTAGGGTTAGTGGAAGTATTCACTGAGCAAATAGTGATAGCAATTTGACAAAAGAGAGGATATTTACAGTATAGGACTAAGCAGAAGAAGAAAATCAATACAAACTCATTATTAACCACAGGTATTATACTCTATAAATCTAAATATCTAATTGCATGTAGTTCAGTTTATTCAAAATGTAAAAGTTCGATTAAAATGTTCTTTTACACAGATAAAACAAGCCTTCCATTTTAGGGATAATATTTATGACCGTATGATTAAACATTTGAGAAAAGGATTTCTGGCATGTACTTTACTTATTCTATAAAATATGAGTAGGACTCCCGTACACATGGAAACAATGGGTAATAGTGCAAATTTAGAAACCAGGTAAAGATACTTGCACTTAAAAGACTAGTAACTACAGACCTATTGCTCTAACAATCTTTGTTACAATCATGGAACTCCTGGCTTTATAGCAAGCCTTTCTTGTTTTTTTGTAGAAGACATTATACATATTTTGTTTTTAGAAAATGTCACTTGCTAGAGCTGATGGAAAAATAGTTAACAGTATTTTAGAATGATGATTGACATGCTCAGAAATTATTCAACAAACATAATGATCAACATAACATATGTTTTTTAACATAATGATCAATGAAATCTTCTCAAACTAGATCCAATATTTGACAAATCTTTAATTGTGACCGATTTGTATATTCATTTTACTTAAAATGTCTCCCCTTGTTATTAATTATTTAATATTTATAAAATTATTTTACACCCTGAAAATGATTCTTTTAAAAATGATTTTCTTTTGAGATGTCATGTTTTTATAGTTAATATGTTACATTTTTTAGTGGTTGTTTTAATTGTTAAATATGTTACATGGCTTCTTGAAAAATTCAAAATTAAGCTCTGCTGAGGAGAGGTCAATGCTGAAATTGTCTGGGAAGACAACGATATTTAGTGATTAAAATATATTTTTTTGTTACAGTTTATAATTTTTTTATATCTAAGTAAGGAAAGGATGTCACGAATAAATGTGTGTTGCGTTGAAGGTTCAAATAAAAAAATATAAATATAATAAACATAAATAAGGTTTTTATGTTTATTTATTTATATATATTTTTTTTTAATCAAGCAGAAATGCACGCTGCATCAATCGCACATTAATAAAACTTGTGACATTAAAATGAATTTGTGTTAGCGTGTTATTAACGCATTGTATCTATATATATGTAGAGAATATTTTACAGATACATTATCTGGTGTGGACAGTAAGTTTTAAATCAGACATTTTTTAAATGTGAAAATCAAGAAAGACTTTTATATCATTAGCCATAATTTCCTCTCAGATTATATTCAAAATTCTGACATTTCAGTGGATGAAAAGTACTACCTTTGAGAGCAGTTCTATACTCAGCCTCTGTCTGAGTGCTACAAAGCCTGTAGTGAAGTCAGCTTTTTGAATAGATCTCATTTATAAAATGCAGCAAGACCTTTGGCACATTCAGAAATAAAAGGACCAAACTGTGCTTTTCCTTTTTCTTTGCATCAAGAGTGCACATTCACGTTGTGTAGCTTTAATTAGTATTTTGAATAGTAGTGTGTAAGGTTTAATTTCCAACATGTTAAAAATGAATTTTAGGTGAAATATAGGTGTATCCTTGGTGTTACCACGCAAGTGAGAAGAAGACTTTTTTTTTTTTTAACATTTAGAACTTTTCTCAAAGTACTCATTAGGGGTCTAACAGTACCATCAAGTAACATTTGTTTAATTTCAGTTTGATTTCAGAAAAATTTAAACAAGAAAAAGAATGCTTTCTACATTTCCAATGTAGTAAAAATTTCTGTTCACTACAATAAAAAAATTTGGTCTAAAACTTTAGGATTTTCTCCCCCTGAAAATGTACTAAATACTGACTTGGGGAAAGCAAGCAACTAAAACAAAACGAGCTCTTTAGCAGAACTAGTGCTCCAAAGTCAAAATTCTCAATTTCTGTGTCCTTCAGTGTTGTTTGAAAGCTAACAAAGAACTGCTGTAATGTGGTCATGCAACCAGATAACATATAATGCATGTTGGAGTTATCTGTTATCAGGCTTCACAAGTGCAGATCTTGCAGGTTCTCCTTAAAAGATGTGAGCATGTGACCAGCGTGCTCTTTATATCTGTGCAACTGCAATACATGCATAATTAATCAGATGCTGAATTCCACGGTCTGAATCACACATTTAGAAGATGCATAGAGAGAGCATTTTTGTCATGATGTATTATAACACCCAGTAGTATTGTAACAACCAGTAGAAGAAAGGAATTACAGTCGAACCCACTTATCTCGACCTCGGTTAACTTGCCAACCCTATTAAGTCGACGTTTTTGAAGTGGAACCGCCAAATTCTCGCTTTGTCTTAGCATTTTTTAATCGGTTATGTCGATTCTTTTATGTCGACGAACCCTAATATCTCAAACACAAGGGGGGGCAAATTTGCCACTTAACGTCGGTTATCTCGATCCGCTTGACCAATCGCCGGCTTTTGCTACGTCATTTTGCCATCTCACTACCGTATTTTCGCGTATATAAGACGCGTCTTATAGAAGGTTTTACGTACCCCTCACCCAGGGTGCATCTTATATACGCGAAAATACAGTAGTGAGACGGCACTGTGCAGCCGCAGAAAAACTCACGGAAGTGGCGGAAAAATCAAGCCTTACAGATGCTAACGGTGTAGGATAATTTTCAGAGCTGTGTCAGAGTGAAATGACTCGAGAATTAAATTTTGACACCGGTTAGCTTTTTGTAAAAACGAACTTCACCCCGCACGTTTTTTATGATTTTGTGAGCGATCTTTGTGTTTGCAATGTAAGAGAATATAATAAAGGTTTGTTTTGAGAATCGACGGTGGTTTGTATTGTATACTGGTAAATCTCTGCTGTTAGTTGG
The DNA here is from genome assembly GCF_946808225.1 of Silurus aristotelis. Taxonomy (NCBI): domain Eukaryota; kingdom Metazoa; phylum Chordata; class Actinopteri; order Siluriformes; family Siluridae; genus Silurus; species Silurus aristotelis. The sequence goes on from NC_139575.1 coordinate 28,246,551, forward strand.
TGTACATATGCCCTTTTGGTGTAAACAAGCATGTATGTACATTTTTATAGCATGCCTTCATCAAAAAAATCACGGCAACGCTGTTGTGTAAAAAAAAAAAAAAAAAACACGTGCATGTACATTCTCATTTATTAACGCACATCATGTACATAAAGAAATTTCAAGCACGTTAATATACTGCCGCCATATTGGTTTTCGGTTATCTCAACGCTTTTTGGCACACCCCTACGCGGGTGACATAATGAATAGAAAGTTCAACTGTATTAGGTAAACCCAAGTCAATACAGCCAATATAATTAAAAAAAAAAGGGTTTGGCAGAAAATAAGGGTCAAAAAGTAAAGTCAGAGACATCTATAAACTGATTATGAGCATAAGGACAGATGACAATTCAGAAGCCAAAACTCACATATAACCTGTAAGGTAGAGACCATATGTTATACCTAAAATGCAAAAAAGTAAGGTAACTTTGTTTAAAAATAAAGAAAAAATAAAATTTTAAGACAATAAAATTCTCTGATACTTAGGGATACTTAAAGACAACAAAAAATAAAAATGCTTTACCATCCATCACTGGTTACAATGATAATATCTCTATTATTAGGTAAAAGATATTTATTTAATATATTAGCTCTTTAGTAATTGTCTCTCTGTTGTTTGTATATATTTTCCAAGCAAGTACAAATTCCACATTGTAATCCAATTGCAATTCAGTCAACTGCCTTTTAATCCATCATATTTTATATTTTTTGCTTTTATGAAATGACTGAAAGAAGTGAACAATTCTATAAATGTCTTCCAGGTAACTATAAGCCAAGGTGATTTATATATACATCGCTTTGTACTTATTTTTTGGTGATGCTTCACTGTTCTGTGCCCTTTAGGACTCACTTGTTATAATAGTAATAACCAAGCTAAAAGAAAAGCCATGACAAAGATGATTACTGCTTTATAGGGGATACTTGGGGTTGGTTGACTTTTATCCTTTTTTTCTACATTCGATTTGTGTGATCACAGCTCAAGCTGTGTGATGTCTGGTGAGCTTTAAATTGAGCACTCAAACCTGTGCTTTTGAATTATCAGCTTCTTGTAGCAGTGGTGGAACCAGGTGAACATTGTGACAGAACATTGCATGTTTATTCTTTTGGAAAGGATTTAGACTTTTACAAGTGAATAACAAAATATCAGTCATGGTATTGGATATCGTTATTATAATTGAATATCATTTTATAATTCAAATTTCTTAATTATTATAAATATTATATTTAAAGACACCTCTTTTCAGGTTGCATTGCTATTTACATTAGATTTATTTTTGTCTTATGTTGTTTTTTTCCACTGATTATTTTAGGAACCCTCAATTAATTATAAAAGACTATTTATTGAATATTATTGTAATATATGTAATATTCTGTATGAGGTTTACCAAAAAAAATAAGTAAGCTAGACATTAATTTAATGGAAATCAACTGATACATATAGTTTTAATTATAATTCAGATGAATGTGTTCAGGAGTGGTCAAGGTTTTGATTCCTAACACTGAAATCATCAGAATTTCATAAAGATATTTAGAACATGTTTATTTACAATAACACAACAATTCACCTATTTTTCGGGTAAATAAATAAAGGTAGCCATAGCGATCTTTGGACCATGAAATGCACCCTAGCAACATGTTATTATGACTTGAGACATAAGTCAAGATAGCTACAATAATAATTGCTAGTAAGTAGTCAGTGTTTTATGGCTTGTCAACATGTTCCTTTCAACCTTTCAATTGAACAAGATTACTGTGAGGGTATTTTTTCTGCTGACACTTACAGTGATCATTTGCCTCCTGATAAATTAATGGGATCTGACAAAGAAACAAAGAGATCCCACTCTGTTCCTTTCATTTGAGCTGCCCACAGTGAGCAGCATTACACTGATAGCTATCAGTCAAATTATTATACAGAGAACTGGCGGAGAGTTCAGCATTAAAAAGCCGGAGTTAAACATTGAGTGTGTCGCAAATAAAAATGGAATTGAGGAAAAGGGAATTAGGTAAACCGTGCATCCCTTAGTTAGCTTGGCCCCTCAGACTGGGATGAAGAAGTCATTCACATTGAACACAAACTATGTTGTCCCTGAAACAGAAATGCACAAAATGCTCAAGAGAACCCAATTCCTCCTATAGTTATAGACTAGTAACAAACATCTTCAGCAGAGTAGGGTTAATAAAGTAGAGATGAAAGGTATCTGGGACAGGAAAAGAGGAATCACCTACTGGCAAGCTCCAGCAATAGTCTTCATGGTCCTATTTGATGCCTTTTCTTCTATTCCTGGGCAATGGCTACACATCCATCTTTAGGAAGTGACATTAGAACAATGGGCTGCACTCCAATGTCACCTATTATGCTGTTGTGACAGACATTTGGAGTGAGCTTTCGTCCTCAAAATAAAGGCAGTGATGCCTCCTTATTGTGTTGGTCACAAAACCCTGATAGCCTGTTCCTGATAATGTCTAATATCAGAAAAAAAGAGACGAGTGAGATTGTTTCATTATGTCGGGGAAGACGAATCTTCAACCCTAGATTGAAAGCCTGATTCTGGCTGTGCAAATTTATCCTTGTCTTGGGGCATTGTCTGCCATGCATAATTTTTTGCCAGGTGAAATTCTGTTCAAACATGCATACAGCACCCTCATGAGGTAGAAACATTTTCTGCTACAGACTACAAGCTGTAATGGATTTAAATCTTAATTCACATTCACATTCTTTCTTCTTCACTTGCATTGCAAAACTAGCCCTACAAGGGGTTGGTGGTTTTCATAATTTTTGAAGTGGTACTTTTCTGGGAAGCTATGACTCTAACACATGCTGCTTCTGTCCATTGTCTCTCACTGATTACTTTTCAATAGGCTCATTAGCACTGTCTTTGTTATGCTCGACACTGAGTAATTGGCCCTTTTGAATAATGCTGTTGTGCAGAGTAACTCAAAAGTTATTTCCCATTTGTCTTGGATTTCATTCTTTTTGCACCTACAACCTAAAACGTAATAAATAAAAAAAATAATAATAGTTATAGTATTTCTTAAATTTCAACAGAAAAAAAACAGAATAAGAACTCCACAAATGTTTTACAGTGTACCTTTTACTAACCTGTTCAATGTTAATCAATTGCAACTCTATATTGAGATTATACTGACCACAAAACAGAATTCTGAACTCTGCTTGAATGTTACAGAGGCCACGATCATCACTACGGGTCCCTCAACGCTGGATGTTACAGTGGGTGAGAGCATTGTTTTGCCCTGTCAGGTGACCCACGACCACTCACTGGAGGTCAAGTTTACATGGTTCTTCAATGAGCAGCTCATCCATTTTGGCAGTCATGGAGGATACTTTGAGAAAGTTGGTAGTGTAAGTATTGACACACTAACGGGTAAATCACATGATGATTAGAATTGATATCTTCAATTGATGTTAGTAGGCTATATACTGTTAACAGCTCTAACGCCTTCAACTAGAAATTAATTTCTCTTTCTTTACCTTATTTAAGTTGGAAAAAAAGCTCGCTTTTTTAAGGTACCTTATAAACATCGCATCTTACTTATAGTCTGTGATTATATGCTATTGCGCATACTGTCATACATGGGCTTCTAAAAAAACACTGCTTGAAGCTTGAGTAGTCATCTGTAACGTGATATACTTGACAAGTTGGTACAGATCATTTGCATAATATACTATATATTTTATTCCTCCTATTTAAAGCTATAAAAGATGTACTTAAAATAATGTACTTGTAATGTAACCCTTTGTTGAAGGACACCTGACCATCATGCCTATTTTTGGAATGTGTTTGTATTTTCTTGTATTTTACAACTTACAAAGTGAGTGCTATGAATTCAATTGACAAACATAGAGCCCTGACATTCAAAGAAAAGTGAAAGGCATAGAAGGACTAAATCTGGAATGTATTGTCTAAAAAGCACATGGCGGTGTGATAGTAGGATGTCTACAACCTTCGAGCCATATACCATATATGATGCGTTGTTTGCTATTGTAACAATAAAAAGTGTAAGTAGTTTGTAAGTACCTGGTAAGCGACAGAAGCTTCACCCACACCTTTATTGTAAAACAATGAAGTTGTAAATGTACTACACAGTCAAAGACTGCAGTTAATAACAGCACACCCCAGTAACTCACTAGTTGACCAACAGACTCAGTCCTCAGAGTACAGGAGTTTAATGTTACTAATTAGATTCACATGAAGGTCATTACATCTGTGCCTATTTATACACCACTGGCTAAGATAAATCGTTCTGAATGTTCTGCATGTCTGAGCATTTGTTTTCTAGTGCTTACCCGTCTGCCTGCAGTGACCATTGGGGAAAATAATTGCTTAAAATTTAGGATTTCTCAAGGAATACAGAAAGGTTATTTTTGGGTCGTGTATCGCTTTGGATCTGTGTATCTCTGTTTTTACCCCCCTTTAAAATTTATATGAATGGATTGCACCAACATGGCAAGTATACCATGTTACAGATGACTACTCAAGCTTTGAATAGTGAGCTTTATCCAGAGTAGACTTTTAGATGCCCATCAACTACATACATTGTGAATCACTGTGCAAGCAAGCACAGTGGATGACCCAGTGTAAGTATTATAAAAAAAGTTATTGAGAGTACTGCCCAAATATTTGGGGTTTTGCACATGGGCATTGTCATGCATTTCACATCTTAGCCATCAAATTAGGAGTTTCCTTTCCTAAGGTCTAATAGTATTTCTCCTAATTAGAAGAGTTTTGTATGGACAATTAATATTCCTTACTCTTATCTGTAGTTTGGACACAAACGCAATATAACAACGCGTGGGATTCCAGAGAGAGGCATTTTGCGTATGGAGGGTAAATACCATTTTACTTAGGCAAGAAACCCAGTTAAGACCTCCACACTGCAAAAATGCTGACGCTATTCTGGGCCAGTGTGAGGCGAAAATGAAATCTTATTGGTTAAAGAAACAGACCCATTGATAATTCTCTTTATAGATAGACTGTACCAAAATTTTCTAAAATATAAAATATTTACAAATATTACAAAAATGTGCATGGTCTAAAAGTCTCTCTAAGGATAATATATATATATATATATATATATATATATATATATATATATATATATATATATATATATATATATATATATATATTATCAGGAAAGGTAAAGGCCATGACTAGCATTTGTCCTATATGAGTGTTTCTTTTTTAGATAATGCACATTTTTGTAATATTTGTAAATATTTAATATTTTAGTACATTTTGGTACAGTGTTGAATAATATCACATATCCATTGCCAACTGCTCTGCATTGCTTGGGTATTGCCATTGTCCTCACTGCTTAGCAAATCATGTTGACACACAGCACTACAGCAGTGCATAGTGCATCTTAGAAATTTTGGAGCTGTGCAAATTGGTTCCTCTGTGACATATGCTTACCCCATTGTGTAAGTATTTGTGTTTCGTTATGTTTTGGGGTGTTTTGTTGTTTTTTGCAAAAAAACAAGTTTTATAGAACCTACTGAACCAAAGTACCTAGAATTACCCACTTTATTGCACCGCATATAGTTTCTTCTATATGGAAATGACCTATCGAGGATTCTGTTACTGCAGTTTATATAGATGTTTAAACTCGGTGATGGTAAAATATCATTATCATTGGATGATATGAGTGGAATAGGAGGTCATAAAATGAAAGAAAAAATTGAAAGTTATAGAATTTCGATGATGTCGCATTAGGGGGTTTTCATGCTCTAAAGAAGCGCTTTACTACTGTTGGCAGCCAAGCTTCATTTGTGGCCCTTTTTACTCACAAAAGTACCACAGATATAAATTATGATGTTGGAAATTGAGAGCTTCAAGCAGCGAGAGAGGTATTGTGATATTGGAGTGAGCAGAATATTCTTTTTTTCAGAGAAATCTTAATGCTGAAACTTCCCAGTAGCATTGCCACCTTATAACTTCATTGTCCACAGTTCTTGACATATTGTCTGTGTGAAGCACTTTTAGCGTGATTTCCCACCTTTAATATCATGCCAGTTGATGTACTGAATACTGTTAATTGTTTAAAGTTGTAAGTATGTGGACTTCTGTATGGCCTTGTAATCAGTACTCCTTGTATATGAGACCCTTTCCAGGCCTTACTACAGACTCGACACCTAGACTAACACTAAAGTAAATGACTTGTCTTCACAGAATTTTGAACAAGCATCAATTTCAGCTCACAGTTAATGATTATTCTCCATTCCACACTATCACAGCTAAAACTTTATAAGTAATGTCTGGAACTGAGGCATACGCTCCTTATCATTGGTTATTATACTTTGCTATAGATTGCAAGTGTAGGTCTTTGTATGGATAAGATTTATTTACTACTTGGATAAGGAAGAGGAACTCATTTTATAGGAACACTCAACATGTTTTTGGTTTTCACAAAGAGGACTCAGATCATCCTGTTAGATGGGACTGGGTGATGTTTTCTGGGTGCTATTTTGAGCACTGTTATCTTATCCTGTTGATCTTCCTGCAATTATCCTCTACCATATCTGCCTTGATATAGTAATTATATTTTGTATTGTATTATGTATGTTTTACTTTGTATAGCACTAGGTCTGACGAGCATTATTCTTCTAAAACAAAGCCAAACCAGATTAAGGTAACTCTAATAGAATCACTTATACGAGAGTTTCCTCATTATGCCCAAGCACTGACAAGCTCAAATGTGTTAATAAAGAGTATGATTAAGCCACATGCTTTTATTCATATTTCATTAAATTTTCATAAATCCATTTTCCTTGTGTGACCAGCTTTGTCTTATGTGATTCATCATTGTGGTCCTTATCCTTGTGAAAGCCCAAGCAGACTTTGGCATGGACACCAATGACATGACAACTATAATAACTATTTAAAGAGCAGTTGGACAATTGACACCACTTTATATTCACCATCCATTCTATTCTGAATATTTTATTCATGCAATTATCTAATCAGCCAATCAAGAACAGCAGTACAATGCTCAAAACAATGCAGATAAACACCAAGAGCTACAGTTAAGGTTAACAACAAACATTAGCATAAAGAGAAATGTTATCTGTATAACTTCAACTATAGAATGGTTGCTGGTGCCAGATGGACTGTTTCGAGTATTTCATAAATATTGCCCTCCTAGGATTTTCCCACACAACAGTCATTATGGTTTACACAGAATGCTTATGTCCGATATGAACATTAACTGAAAATCCTGTATCCTGTACCTGTATCTGCATGGCTTTATTCACTGTGCTGCTGCCACATGTTTAACCAATTAGATATCTTAAGAAATGAGTATGTGTACATGTGTTCCTGTTAAAGTGATCTGTGGGTACAAATGGCAATTACTCTGTTTTTAAATTCAGAAAAAGTCATGAAAGTCTTAAGGTTTACAGTCAGATCAAAGTAAAAGCATATTTGTTGCTGGATCCAGTATACCAGGCTCATGTACCAGGTTTCAAATGCCTAGTAAAGTAAGCCATTGCAAATACATTGTAAAATGGAAAAATATTCATTCAAGCAGTTGGCCCAAATAAAACATCTATAACATCTTATCTTACAGTGTTACAGTCTAGTTGCCTTTACTTACTACACAATTGGTTTCACTGTCTTTTCTCAGCATTCTTCTGGAGACATCATGATACGGAATATTCAGATGAAACATGCAGGGAAGTACACCTGTGCAGTGCAGACCAAGGTGGACAGCAGCTCTATTGCCACAGACCTGATTGTCAGAGGTACCATTCAAACTTGTGCTATATGATTATACCACAGAGGACCAGTTTTGTTCCTACAGAGAGTTAAGTTCCACTTCTAGTTGAGGATAGCTGGTCTAGTAATTTAGCATGTATTTAGACATAAGTATTTGATACTAACAAGATGAGATTAAGCCTGGAACAACCCTCGTCAGGGCAGACATACATTTACTTATACAATTTTTAGTGCCATGTTAAGATTAAGTAAATATAAAAACTGAAGTGGATAAATGTTATTAATATTTTAGAGGTAAATATTTGTTTAATGGTAAATACTAGGAAATAGCCTGTTTTATTATTTTTTTTATTTAATGTTTTTTCTTCTGAATTTAACTATTATCACACAACTCATAAAATCTGACTGAGATAAATACAAGCCATACCACATGCACTATGACTATTTGAACACTGCTTGTGCATGAAACAACAAAGCAGCACATACAAAGTCTAATGCGGAAAGGAAATTAATTAAATTGTAATTAAATACAGCTAAATGCTTTATGAAGTTTTTTAGTTAGACTCTTTTGTTTTAGGTTTTTATATAAAGTCATAGCACACCATTAGAGTGTAGGTATGATTGTGTATTTATCTTGTTTTTCTTCAGGTCCCCCTGGCCCCCCTACCAGTATTCATGTCGAAGAGCTCACAGATTCAACAGTCTCTCTCTCTTGGAAGCCTGGTCCTGATAATCACAGTCCAATTAACGCCTACACTATCCAGGCTAGAACCCCCTTCTCACTGGGATGGCAAGCTGTCACCACAGGTAGGGTCCCTAATCAGACTACATCTGATAAAATCAGCACATGTTCTTCCATCCTCTGAGTCCCCTACAATCAGGGAAGAATGCTGTTTGTTATTTGCTCCCTGTCAAATGGTACATGATTATTAAGTACAGGATATTGATGTACATGGTATTTTTTGAATTTATTTTAAGCTTGATGGTGTGAATTATGGCAAGAGTTTATCATTAGTATGCTGCGGGTTTAACCATCATAGTAACATTCTGTTAGCAATAGCATAAAATAATGGCAGCATGAAAAGAGTGCATGAAACAAAAGCTACAAAGATTTATTTACATTAATTAAAACTGTAAATTTATTCATGTGTTTAGCATTCTCAATTTCACACATACCATGTATACTTATTTTTGGTGTCAATTATAAATAGATTTTAGTGTGTATCATAAAGAATTTTATTCACTGACTATCACTCAAGTTCTTTTGTTGTTGGCTTTTTTTCGATCAATGCATGTTTATTTTGTTTTCAGTTCCAGAAGAAGTCGGGGGTCGCCGTCTGACAGCTACAGTAATTGAGCTCAGCCCTTGGGTGGAGTATGAGTTTCGAGTGGTGGCAATCAATGCACTGGGTACAGGTGAGCCCAGCAAACCCTCCAAGCAAGTAAGGACCAAGGAGGCACGTAAGTAATTTAAACATGCACGCTAGCTTTTTGTAAACATCCCACATATAGTGACTACAGTGATACAGATGATAAGGTGATATGCACCTGTTTTAATTTATTTCTTAGACATTTATTTTACTGCAACACAAAGAATAAAGATAAGTCTTGGCGAAATATTGTTTGTCAATTGTATGCTTGTAATATGTGAATAGTTAACAATAATGTCACAGAGCAAATATTTTGTTATCATTTGCATCTACTAAAAGCCAAGCTCACTTATGGTAAAAAGCTGAATGCAGACAGCGTTCTGACAGTTTTACAGAACTAACAGTGGAGCAATACATCCAATTTCTACTACGAGAGCTACTTGCATAGTGGGATGACAGTCTGTGCCTGCTTTTTAGTGGCATTGCTAGTTTACTGCAAACCAGATCTTTACTTCTGTATCCAAAAAATACAATTCTTCCACAGGGAGAGTCATTGTGTTTAAGGGGCTCTCATTCCCCTTATAGGTTACACTCTAGTTTGAATTCCTGTCTTCACTAAATTGTCTTGCAGAGCATGCCCTTAAACAGGCTACCGAGAGGACAATTTAAAGCCATAAACATTGCTCATTGGACAGTGATTATATCCAGTGACTGTCACAAGGATACAAACTGCAGTTCTGCAACTGGCCCCCAAGCTTATTCAGGCTTAATGCTTTGTTTGTATCAAACTATAGTAAAATTTCTTTTCTACCACAGGAATTTCATTTTCTTTTGTATAGGTTTATCTTGGATAGAGTCAAAAAGGTAAAACCCTCTGTGGATTGAATTCATCCATTAACCCAAAACACAGATTTCTTTTTAAGCATTGCCATCCTCGTCCTAAATCAAATACTTTGGACTGCCAATGGTGTTTTTATGATGCAAATAATTGAACATGGTCAGTGGCATCAGAAAACTGCCATATTTGGATGACTTGCTCCTATGTGTTCCCACCTAAGTTCGGGAATAGCACTACCCTATTGCATTGACTGCCTAATATAAAAGCAGTCAATGCAATTCATCAGCATGCGGCTAGATTTTCTGAGCGTGCAAGCCAAAATTGGCATATAAAAGTGTAGCAGCCGTGTGCAGTCCTGGCATTTTTTTAGCATGCTAAAACCGATGATGGCCATGTTTACTGCATTAATCCCCTTAGGCTTTCTGCAGCTATAGCCTTTTTACAAATGGGTTATCAGCATATGACTGAATTGTAGTGGCCGCATTTCGTGAAACTTATCCTTTTCTCATTGAGTCCAAGCCCTTCTTGCTTCAAACCTGTTCTGAAACATTGTCATTTGTTGGTCTACTCAAACAATATTGAGATTGTCAACTATATCAAACATAAATGAAGCACAAGAATTCCACTGCAGCACAGACATTTAATTAATAGCCAACATTTACCTACACACACTGCTAATTTGTGTGTCGTTTATAAATAAGGAGGTATACCCAGAAGTTGTTACCCATTAGCAGTGAAGGTTGTATTAATGTTTAATAATTACAGTTTAATAGGTTGCCAGAAGTTATTACAATAGTTAAACTGACAAGCTTTAGCTTTATTAAGTGTGCTTTTGTTTTTTCTGTTTCCTTCAGTTCCCAAGGTCACTCCAGCTAATGTGAGTGGAGGAGGTGGAACTCGATCAGAATTAGTTATCACTTGGGAGGTAAAATACCATTCTAACATCAGTATGTGTTCATGTATTAAAATAAGTAGGCCTTGACATACTTTTTTTTTTACATGGAAAACAATATTAGTGACAAGTAAAGAAAAGCTTTTGGGATTGGGTAAATACAATTTTAGTCTCTTCTGGTTACTGTCTTTGTAAGGAATATTAAACTGTTCTGTTTTTGAAGTGCTAATCATGGAAAATGGTATCCATTACTAACAAGTTTGATAAAATTGTCATTTTCCAGCAGCATTTTTTGTTTGACGTATTAAGATTTATGTATGTACATGTTTATGTGAACTGTTTTATAAAGTAGCCTATTTTGTCAGCAGAACATGTTCACAGTGCTTCATTACATTTACATTTCATAATTTAGTTAATGAGAATCACCTCAGAGCCTGTATACAATATTACTTGCATTTTCAGCCTACTGTATACAAATATTTGTAGATCTAAAAACACTGTTTGGCTTATTCCTATCTATGTTTTGAACTCTGCTTCAATTACTTTTTGAATCACTCTTTGCCTTTTTCTTATCTGTAGTGAAAAAGGTAATTAATTTATGAATACGTTGTATCTTTAAAAGGGTATGAAAAATTTGATATAATAATAATTGTACTACCAAATATTGCTGACCTCTTATTGAGTCTTACAGTGCTTATAGTGCCCGCCAAGTGGCCTTACTTCCACACATACATTTCCTATTCATTTTCTGCATAGACCTTTTTTCTGCAAAAAATGATTTCTTGAAAAGTGGAAATAAAAAAAATGTAAACCAGGACAAAATTTAAGAGTATAAGATGGTATACATTTGAGCCTTGTATAAGTATTCATCCCTGAAAACATTTAATTATTTGCAACCTGAAATAGAAATGGACTTATTTCAGACCTTTAGATTTTTTGGAATATGTATTACATTTCCAAGGTTCAAAATATTTTTGTCACACAAAGCTTAAATAAACAAAGACTTAGACATTAAGTCAGTTGCTGCAAGTCTCCTGCAATATGTCTCTGTCAGCTTTGCATATCTGGATCCTGACAATTTTCTGGCCATTATTCTTGGCACAATTGAAGATTGGATGGAGATTGCTGGTGAACAGCAATTTCTAAGTCTTGCCATGGATTTTCAATTGGATTGAGGTTTGAGCTTTAACTGAATCATTCTAGAACATTCAATTTCTTATTTTCAGTGCAGATTAGGAACATTGGGTTTATTCATTAATCTTTTAGTTAAGCTGTATTTAAATTTTGTGTAAGCGAAAACCAAAAAAAAAAATGTTCTACAACAAAACTCCATAAAAGTGCACATGCAGCTGGATGCACTTGTCAGGTGACAAATACAGACACAAATGCAGATGAGTAACAACTTTATTGGTCAAGTTTGCAAATTCTTAAAATTATAAGACAAAAGTAAGGTCAAATAACAGGTAAGGGTCAGCCAATAAACAAATGACATAAACTGGAACACACAATAGTGAAATTTGAAATGCAGAACAGGATAAAAAAAAACAAAAAAACAAGCAGACTATGACACACTAACAAATGATACAGCAACAAATGGTACAAAAAAAAAACAGAGAACATTGTGATTGGCGAATGTATTGAGAGTCTTTTTATTCACTGAACATTGCAATTGGTGTGTGAGTTGGGAGCTGAAGTGATGGCCAGGTTTAATTTTCCGTGTTTTGTATTAGGTGAGGTAAGGATATTGATTTCAGTATTGACATGACAGAACAGCCCAGAAGAACAGCATCTGGGTTAGAATTCTTTTTGGGCTTTCTCCTACTCCATGGTCATAGGTAGTCCAAGTGGGATGCATGGAAATCTTGACATAAGAAAACTTGGGGCTCTTGGTGATGAGACCTGGTGTTACTGGCTTCATTTGTGAAACAAGGATTTGATGTGGCATTTTCAATGTGAATTTTACTTTATTAATTCTTTGTTAAAACTTGAATAAGCCGGTATAGTGTGTTCAAATTGTTAATGGGCTTGTAAGTTGTTAGCGGGCCACACTTGCTACCACCACCTGAAGCATTCAAATAAACTGCCCCAATCTGCTTCCCCTACTTGGCTTTCCATGCAATTTAAATGGCATGGCTAACCTTCAATCAGATGTTCAGGTACTTTAGCATCCGACTGGACACGATGGGTGATATAGAAGCACTTCCTGACCTAAGTCAGTTCAGATCAGAAACATCATTTCCAAAACCACCTCACTGAGCCAGGGCTGTGTGTTCATTCCACAGCTGTTCACTCCGCTGCCTCAGACGTCATGTTTTCCAGATGACGTGATAATGGTGGGTACATCTCATTAGCAAGAACAAGTCAGCAAAGCAAGTTCAGGAGAGCACAAAGTGACCACATTCCATGGAGGTTTTATGAGCCCCAAATTTCTTGATGGTCACCTGTTTAACATTACCTGTTTCCTCAACCCCAGTTCTTTAGCCAAGAACGCACAGAAGTATTTATATTTATTGAGAAAAGCTCATTCCCGATCTCCCCATGTTCAACCCATTATACAGATGGACATTCGAAGATTCCCTGGTTTTTCAAACTAACAACTGCCTTGTTTGAAAAACGCACTATTTTGAAAACTCTGCAATGGATATTGAAGTCAGCTGTGAAGATAACCAGGGTCTCTATTCTGTCTATTACAGTCATTCACAGCACACACTGCAGCCACAAAGCAACCAGCATTGTGGATGTCACCCTGCACCCCTCACACAAAATCACTCTCCTTGTAAAAAGTATCAAAGCTTGGGGCCTGACAGTCAAATTAAATAGTTATTTCTTCCACCAATCCATCAGTGTAACTTTTGCATACTGTTTTTTAAAATGCTGCTAAAAACACGAATCAGGATTCTATTAGCCAATGTTTTTATCTACAGCATTTAATATAACATTGTAGAATTTTTTTACTTTACACTGGAACTTTGGCTTGTTTGGCTACACTCTCTACACACTTTTTTTTTTTTACTGTGTACTGTAGCAGCTGCTAAAATGACAAACTTAACTTGACATTGTGTTGGGCTGCTACAGTAATGGCACAATTTCTCCTTCTGATGCCATTGGCATTACACAGGGGATGGTATGATTTGGACGCATGGGTTCTGGGGTGGATTTCTACAAAACAGGGTGGCAGTGGCTTTTATTTTTCCTCAAATCCTAAGCTTGATCACCATTCCAGCATTGATATGATACACAAAATAAATGATCAGAGTAAAGGCTAAAATATTGAACTGTTTGGTATTTGGACTCATTTCGAGTCCTAAAACATTTAATTATAGATAATATTAATGATGATGAGTGAGTGCTATCAACTGAGGCATTTGTTTACAGCTCACGCTTCAGATTTTCCCATTTGAGCTGTGGGTCTCTGCAGGTCATTGCTTTCCTGCCTAATGCCCCCTTACATCTTGACTGACTTTTGATTAATATCGAGTGTCAAATTTGTTCTAAACATATTACTGGTTATCATGATACTTCTGATGTGACAACTGGGTGCACGAACACATATTTTGGGGTTTCAGAGTTTTATAAGTTGAATACTTATGCAATCACACTTCTTCTCTCCTAAATCACTAGTGTGGGCTATTATTTGGATTCATGATGATTCCATGATATAATAACATTTCAGTTGTTTTCAGGATGTAAACACTACAAAATGTACAAAACTACAATATTTAAGGCAAGAGAATGTTATGTAACTCTCTCTATTTACTAATATGTACTCTTGTGTGCTGCAGCCTGTTCCTGAAGAACTTCAGAACGGCCCAGGTTTCGGCTATGTGGTGGCTTTTCGGCCATATGGTGCCACAGGGTGGATGCAGGCTGCTGTACCATCTCCAGAGGCCTCTAAATATGTGTTCAAGAATGAAAGCATCCAACCATTCTCCAAGTTCCAGGTCAAAGTTGGGGTCTACAACAACAAGGGTGAAGGGCCTTTTGGGCCAGTTGTCACAATCTACTCAGCTGAAGAAGGTACACAATTTTTTGCGCAAATTCCAAAATATTCTAACCTTTATGATGTATGCATTACACAGGCTGTTTTATACTGGCCATCTGTTTTACACAGGCCAATTTTGAACAGGACAGGTAATAAAAAAAATACAAATGTAGCACTGTTTAATTATTTTACTCTTGGATGAAAAAGAAACGGAATACTATCTATATATTATATATTTTTCAATTAATTTAAACTGAGCCAATTTCATTGGAAATAAACAATTTCACCTTTTTATAGGAAATGTCAATGATCCATATGTATAACAGCTAAGTGGCCTTGTTTAAAGCCAAGCACTTGATCACTTTTTTTCACCTGTAACACAAGGGAGCCAAAGTAAATTTTGTAATATTGCCTCCCAAGAAACTGTCATATTGTTAGGAGTCTAAACCCAGATGATTCCACATCCATCCATCACACGTTTCTAGGGTGGAAGGATGGCATCCTTTCTGTCCTCTGTCAATCACAGTTACACTACCTGTCTGCATTAGCAGCAATTTGAAAAGATGCAGAGTTTGGCTTTATATGTCTCAAAGAAAGCATGTCCATCACCCTTTCCTGGTTGGTAGATATCATGGGATAGGGGACCGTTAACTGTATATAAAGATTGTTGGTGTTTCTTTGTAATGAAACTGTAATGTTTTCTTATTTGATCTCAGAACCTGCCAGAGCACCTACACGCATACGAGTTCAGAGCCTTTCAGCATCAGAGGTGGAAGTGACATGGAAAACCTTACCATGGAGTACCAGCAGAAGGCGTGTTCTTGGCTATGAGGTATTGAAAATAAAAAAGAAGTTCATTTGAAAAACCTATTGTTGACATTATGACATATTCTCAGAAGTACAAACAACTGTTTGATAACAACCCGGATAGTCTGCATTCATGGTTTTCAAATGAATTTTTCTCATTTCAATTTGTCTGGGGACAAAACAGTTTTCCACTGTGCCCCAGTCCATTTTATATAAGCTTTGGCCCAGACTGGACTGCAGCGTTTCTGAATCATGTTCACATATGAATGCTTTGTTGAATGATAGAGCTTTAAGCTGCATTTGTGTATGAGACACAGAACTGTGCTCACAGACAATAATTTTTGGGGGTGTTTTTGAGTCCATGCAGTGATATCCATTAGAGAATCATGCCCGTTTTTAATTCAGTACCTCCTGAGGCTTAAAGATCATAAGCAACCATTATTCATCTTCACCCTATTCACTTGCACAGAGATTTCTCTAGATTCTCTAAATCATTTGAAGAAATTGTGTACTGTGGATGATGAGATATTCAGAGTCTTTGCAATTGTGTGTTGAGGAACATTATTCTGAAATTGGTCAAAAAATTGTAGACAGTTTTTTCAGGTTGGTGAACCTCTATTCATCTTTATATCTGAGTGACTCAGCCTCTCTAAAATACATATTTTATATTTCACATCTGCAGGTTTGTTTTTTTGTACCTGCCCACAATATTTTCCAGCAAATGCAGTTTGTACTATTCCGAATATATAAACATACTTAATTACTATATAATTTACAACACAATGACCCTGACCAGACAGTTACTAAGGATGCTCTTAATGCATCATGCAGCACCACCTAGTGATTTTGGAAATGTAGCATAATTTTTCCTTCGAGCTTCATATCTGACTTCTTGCTCATGCAAGGTGCAGTAGAGATTCTCCACTAATTTAGAAATTTCCCCCAATCCTGATATATTCCTTTAGTTTCGACTCAAGTAAAATTTCTGGAAAACCTGTAAAATCATTAATTCATTCATTCATTTTCTCCCGCTTATCCGTAATTTGGGTTGCGGGGGCAGTAGTCTAAGCAGGCCCCCGCCTTCTACTGCTGCCCAATCCTCACAGCACCATCCCTTACGGTCCCTCCTGCAGGTGGTGAGCCCACGGGAAGGCGGCTCCACGTCACTCCGACGTCACGGACCTTGATATTTCCCTCGTAAGGGACCCCCAGAGCATAGAGGGTTAAGGGCCTCGCTCAAGGGCCCAAGAGTGGCAGCTTGGCGATACCGGGGCTTAAACCCCAGACCTGTGAAATGATATTCAAAAAATTATTACAATTTTAATAATGTATTTGTATTTTGTTATTTTAAAGTATGTATACCGTATATTAACTGACCATAGATCATCTATTATAGTGCACAAAATGTCTATCATTTTTCTCCTTCCCTATGTACTATCCCTGCCCAGATATTATTTGGGTGGAGGACCATTCCCAGTACAGCAGTGAAAGCTGCACTGTGTATCATGCGCAGAAGATTTGCAGGGGTTTTTAAGCACCCCTGTGCCATTGCTGGGTTAAAACAGTCAATCAAAACTATTCATCTAGCAGTGGTGCTGTAGCTATAAAACTGACTCAGTTATAGGAGCCTTAAATTGTGGGTCCTGTAAAAGATGCTCTCTTGTCTAGAAGTTTACATCTACAAGGTAGATGTATTTAATAACCTTGGTGTTATAAAAAAATTAATTATTCAAATACATTTAATAAAAAAAAAATTCATTCTTTATGTAAGGTATATTACGTTTTATATCTCGAACCACATACCATACTGCTTATGTGCCTGTACATTGGACATAACAAACAGTGGTGCAACTGTGTTTTGCTTCCAACCAGAGAGTTACTCATTTTCACTTTCCCTGCTGCCTACACATCAGAAAAAAAATCCATGTTTATGTTTGTGACTAGTCTGCAGTATTTTGTGCTACACCGAGTGACTAATAAGGATTTAAATCTTCACTGTGTTCAGGTATTGATGGCTGTCAAGTTCTATACACATGTTAGTTCAGCAGATAGTTGGTCTAATAACATGCTGCATGTGGACTCATCTAGTCTCTTTCTTGCTAGTCTTTTTCACATTTTTTCTCCACCATTAGCTTGATTCAGGCTATTGCTGAATTTAGTGATGCTATTCAGTGTAATAAAAAATGTAATGAAATATTGATTTTTTTTTTTTTTAAACCATACATTTGACCAGAGAGTACTGGCCTCAGTTTGCTGACTGCATTCTTTATGTGACACAAGGCTGCAAAGGTAATGCATATTAAAGAGAGCACAGTAAATCTTCCAAAATGAACTGGAAAAAAAATATAGAGAATGTTCATGAAATGTTTTGAGAAAATAGAGCATGTGTTCTGAACTCTAGAATTCTTTCAGTACCAGACCACACTAGAACATGCACAATATAATCTATTTCGGCAAGATTTCTTCACTCTTATTTACAACAGTGTAATAGCATTAACCAAGGCACCAGGTGCAGTATCCATTCTGTACTTCAGGAGTAAAATGGTGAAATAGAGGTTTTAAAGGTGAAATGTTCATGACATTTGTTTGCAAATGTAACATTGAAATGTATAAAGTATAGAGACCATGTATGTTTAGTATACCTCTAGGATAAGATGATAAAACTATTAAGGGACACTGTAAGCAAGATTTCTAAAATGATTTTGTGTTATTTATGCAAACCAAATACAAATGTATGGGTAGGTGTAAGATTAATTCTGGCTTTTCATCTCTTTCTCTCTCTCTAGTTAAGATACTGGGAGAAGAAGGAGAAAGAGGACATGGCTAGTGTGTTAAGGACGGTGGGAAATCGGACATCAGCTATTATTCAAGGGTTGAAAGGGAGCAGCACATATTATATTACAGTGCGAGCCTACAATACAGCTGGAGCTGGACCACCAAGTACAGTAGTGAATGTGACCACTAAGAAACCTCGTAAGTACAGAAATTTCACATATATTGATTCTTTATTGGGCAATTAGCAATAATTCGTTTCATTCATAAAGTTCTAAATGCCCTTTTTTTCTGCATTTCTAGCTCCCAGTCAACCTCCTGTAAAGGTAATGTGGAACTCATCCAACTCCAAGATCATTCTGAATTGGGAGCAAGTAAAGGCTTTGGAGAATGAATCCGAGGTCATGGGATATAAGGTATCTAATTTTTCAGCAGTATGTATGGAAATAAATATAGAATCCATTCATATGCTTATGCAGAGGCACCCTGCTGTCAGGTGTGTGCATAAATGAGGTTGCATGATGTGTGATGAAATGTAAATATATTTAGAAAGACTGGTCTTTCTTTAATTTAGAATATTTTTATTTCCTTTATTGTTCTCAGATCAGTCTGATTTAAATAGAATGTTAATTATATAATTGGGAAAAATATTTTTTATATATTAATAAAAATACAAATAAAAATATTAACACTTTCATGCTGATTTTTTATTTAGAAAAGATATTTTAATCTGGGCTTTCCTTTATTTTACTTTTGTTTCCAAAGTATTCGGGTTTTAATTGAAATTCCCTGAAATTTGTTTTAGGTTTTGTACAAGCAAAACAGACACAGTCGTCCTAGAGTGATGGAGACCAACACCACATCAGTGGAATTGTCTCTGCCTCCAGATGAAGAATACATCATTCAGATCAAGCCCTTTGGAGAAGGAGGAGAGGGCAGCAGCAGCAAACAAATCATAATCCCCAGAATATCTGGTATAAATTTTCACATGTTTTTAGAAAAAGGAGAAAATTATTGAAACACTTCTATCTAATCCTCAATCTGTCTAATTTCTTGCTGAACATGCTTCATATTTCTTATGAAAAGTAGAACTGCTCAATTAAAAAATTAATCATAAGTAACAAATTAAATTCAGTAGTCGACATTTTTGTAGGAAAATAAAAGTAGTGTGATTCAGCACAACATAAAACAGATGGACATTATTACTGCACAGTTAATTATTTTCCATGTACAGTACTGTTTTCTTCATCTTGTACCACAATAGTTTGTCACTGATTTTTGGGGTTTTTATTCTATAGCTATTATTATACAACAATATATTAGTGGAATATTAAATACCATGCAGCCAACACTATCCACACTTGATTAAATAACTGAACAGTGCGATTTATTCTCAGGCTATATTGCTGGCTGATTTGGGAGTCGAAATAAAACCCTATTCAAAATATAATGCCCTATGTTTGGATATTCCTTAAATTGCGGTTTCCACCAATATTACAATAACTATGCCTAGTGTTTTGACAAGATTATCCTCGCTGGGCTTATGTAAATGTGAAACGTGACTTTTTTCAGTTTTGTTCAAACATTTTTCGGTTTATAACATATGTATGATACTATCACCTAAACACAACCACACACACACGTTATAATGAATTAATAGTTGCAGTTAGGTTAAGGTGACAAAGTTTTTGCTAAAATTCCTTTTCTTTTTACATCTCTAGGTCCCAACGCAATTGGATCTGCATCCAGTGTATCTACTCTCTCAGCCCTCAGCACAATAGCGCTGTCACTCACAGCCCGGACGTCCTTATGACGCAGCGCAGTCCACATGCTTGAAACGATATGTTCTTGTTTAAAAAAGGAGACTCTGAGAGAAAAAAACCCTAAAATGGGTTTGCAGTTTGCAATGCTGTTAAGAATAGGCTGGCTGGTCTTGAATTTGTCGTTACCAAAGCTGATAGTACTCAAAAACTGAATATATATATATATATATATATATATATATATATATATATATATATATATATATATATATATATATATATATATATATATATATATAATGCATATTTTGTATGCCATAACAGGCTTTTTATTTTATTATTTTATTTTCTTTGCTTTTATTTTGGAACAAATCAAATAGACTTCGCTGATTAATAAAAGAAAGAGGTGTTAGCCTTTGGTGAGGGCTACAAAGAACCTATGATATGACACAGTCCACTGAGGTTTTGTTGAAGTGGCCCCAGATGCCCAGGATGTCTAAACATTTACTACACTGGAGTTTTTGCACTGAATTTGCTTCTGAAGGAAAAGAAAGAGGGAAAGGAGTCAATAAATAGAAGTATGAAAGAATGCTGACCGTGCTGCTGATAAAGGCAGCCAACTTTAAAGGCCATTGTTTTTCCATTGACTTCTGTTATTTCCCATTTGATCGGCATACTTTGGCCTGTTGCTAACATTGTACAAGCAGACATTTCTGTGTCTTTCCTATTATATCATTTTCTGTTTCTATGTTTTGTCTGTTGTTTGCCTTTTGTGTGCCTCGTCACATGTTTTTAAACTCCTCAGGTCCTCAAAAAGCCTTAACTTATATTTGCTGTCTCCCAGCAGGCTATGCTAATGCGGTGAGAGATTGCACAGGATTGCATTTGGTAGAAAGCTGGAGCTTAGTCAACTTGGATTTTGGATTTCCATTTTGGGTGTTGGGGCCATTATTACTAGTCCATCACTTCTATTTTTCTATCTTGTACCAGTTATCCATGGCTTACGGGCAATACAACGTATCATGTAGAAGGGCCATGGACCACATTTAGATATACTTAATCTGCTGCTGATATTTCAGTTCTCATTTTTTTCAGTGCCACTTGGGATCAATTCCTTATAATATCTAGCTCGTAATCTTTGTGAGGTGGAGGTTAGTAAAATGTAGGCTACTTTAAAATGGTTCTGAGACAAAGATGAACAAAAAAAATGTATAACATGCTTTTTGTATACTTCAGATTGTTTATATTTAAGGAAACAACAGCAAAAACTAAAGTTTCCTAAGAGTTGTTCTTGTTTTTTACATAATGAAAAAGATAAGAACTGTTTATTATTGTGGATAAGTGTCGCTTTGCATGTTGGTGTATTCTTCTTCATCTCTGTTCCTTTGGTATTGATTGAATGGCTTATGATCATGCAATCATGAGTGCAGAAATAAGAATTATTGTCACCAGGGATTTGTGTATATATGTATGTGTTCCGTAGCCATCTTTCTGCCTCGCTCTCCGTCCGTCTGTCTCACTGTCTTTCTTTCTCTCTACGGTGCTTTCCAACAAAGTACTTACTATTAGAATTATAAAAACCATAGATTATTTTATTTGCTGCTGTTTGTTTATACTGGGTCACAGAATAAAGGGGTTGTTTTTAACAGTTGATTTGTTTCTTCAGTTTATTTCATTTATATCTGCTTTTGTGCTGATTCAAAAGCAAGAAGAAACAGTTTGTGGCTTACTTATATGAAGAAACATGTTAAATAATATAGCCCTATTTTAAAAACCATTAAACTAACAGAAAACAAATGTTCACTTCTATCCAACACCACAAAAATAAGAACCTTCACTTTTTTATATTTGCATAAAAGTGAAAAGCACAAAGAGTTTGAAGGCATTAGTGAGCACAGCTTGTCTGAAAAGAAAATGGAGAATATGCAAACAATTCTGTCTGTCATTTAGGGTGCACAGCAGGTGTCAGGAATTCTTACTTTACCTTACACTGGTATATTGAGCAGCCCAGAGTTTGAATTTAGATTAGACTTTTGCCTTGCTGCATAGTTTAGTAATGTCTTTCATTTCTCCCTTCCCAATGACAGTTTAGGTATTGTCTAATAGTGTTTAGAACTTTTACCAGCAGTTCTTATAATCAAATAACTGGACAAATAATCCTCCAACATTTCAGAAATGTCTATAAAGTTTACATCTAGGTTTTATGTGAAAGGTTACATACCCCCATGTATGGCTAACACACCAAAAACAATAATCAATAATATTTACTTTAACACTGTACAGTTATGATATTATGTAATTTCATAATTGTATCAACCAAAAGGAAGCACAGCAATTTCTCTATATAATTTTTAATAGAATTTCTTTTAGTATCAAAAAAATCAGGTATATTATTACCTGAGATCTAAAGATGTAACCAAATATGGTGTAATCTCCAGTCTTCTACAAAGGTTTTTAATTTTGAAGCATAGCTGAGGATTTGCACTCATTGAGTCACAAGACGCATTAGTAAGGGCAGACATTGATTTTATTAAGACTCAAATTCAAACATTGTGAAAAACGCAAGATTTATACAATTTTATGAAATGTAGACAGGGAAAAGTAAAAAAAAAAAAACAAGCATACAGTGGTGGGAAAAAGTGATTCCTGGTTTCTTATTTTCTTTGCATCTTTGTCACACTTTAATCTTTCAGATCAACTAATTTTAATTTTAGTAAAAGATAACACAAGTGAACACAAAATGCAGTTTTTAAATTAAGGTTTATTATTAAGTGAAAACAAAATCCGAAACTACATGGCCCTGTGGAAAAAAGTGTTTGCCCCCTAAACCTAATTTTAGGCCACCTTTAGCACCGACAACTGCAATCAAGCGTTTGCGAAAACTTGCAATGAGTCTGTTGCAGCGCTGTGGAGGAATTTTGGTCCATTCATCTATGCAGAATTGTTGTAATTGTAGGGTTTTCGAGCATGAACCGCCTTTTTAAGGTCGTACTACAGCATCTCAATAGGATTTAGGGTCAGGACTTTGACTAGGCCAATCCAAATTCTTCATTTTGTTTTTCTTCAGCCATTCAGAGTGTTTTGGTCCTGCTGCAGAACCCAAGTTTGCTTCAGCTTGAGGTCACAAACAGATGGCCGGACATTCTCCTTCAGGATTTGTTGGTAAACAGCAGAATTCATGTTTCCATTTATCACAGCAAGTCTTTCAGGTCCTGAAGCAGCAAAACAGCCCCAGACCATCACACTACCACCACCATATTTTACTGTTGGTATGATTTTCTTTTTCTGAAATGTGTTACATTTACGGCAGATGTAATGGGACACATAACTTCCAAAAAGTTCAACTTTCTAGTTAGTAATCAGTCGACAGCGTAATTTTTCCAAAAGTCTTGGGTATAATCAAGATGTTTTCTGGCAAAACTGAGACGACCATTTATGGTCTTTTTGCTCAGCAGCGGTTTTTATCTTGAAACTCTACCATGCAGACCATTTTTGCCCAGTTTCTTTCTTATGGTGGAGTCATGAACACTGACCTTAACTGAGGCATGTGAGGCCTGCAGTTCATTGGATGTTGTTGTGGGGTCTTTTGTGACCTCTTGGATGAGTCGTCGCTGTGCTCTTGCGGTAATTTTGGTCGGCCGGCCACTCCTGGGAAGGTTCTCCACTGTTCCATGCTTTTGCCATTTGTAAATAATGCCTCTCACTGTGGTTCCCTGGAGTCTCAAAGCTTTAGAAATGGCTTTATGACCTTTTCCAGGCTGATAGATCTCAATTACTTTCTTTTTCATTTGTTTCTAAATTTCTTTGGATCTCTGCATGATGTCTATATTTTGAGGATCTTTTGGTATACTTCACTTTGTCAGGCAGGTCATTTTAAAAGATTTCTTGATTGCAAACAGGTGTGGCAGTAATCAGGCCTGGGTGTGGCTAGAGAAATTGAACTCAGGTGTGATAAACCACAGTTTTAACAGAGGGGCAAACACTTTTTCACACAGGGCCATGTAGTTTTGTATTTTGTTTTACCTCAGTAATAAAAACCTACATTTAAAAAGTGCATGTTGTGTTCACTTGTGTTATCTTTTACTAATATTTAAATTAGTTTGATGATCTAAAATTTTTTTAGGGAAATAGAAAGATCTATTTTTTTGCATGTTTGTCACACTTTAATGTTTTAAAGTGTTAGATTCTAAAACATTAAAGTGTGACAAACATGCAAAATAAATAAGACATCAGGAATCACGGATATCACTTTTTCACACCAAGTTTACCCCAAAGTCCAGTCATTAAGTCCAAGAAACAATATAATAAAAAAAAGAAAAAAAAAAAAAGTATTACGTCTAAAAAGCAATACAACAAATAAATCTTCTGTGCAAAGTAAATAAAAAAAAAATTAGAAAAAAAAAGTGAGCATTGGTCTTATATCCTACTGTGAGAGAGGTTAATTAATACTTGTTGTCACTGTCCTGCCTAAAAATAATTCTGACAAGCGTCAAAAATTTAGGCTGACCTTCAGTGGGTTTGCTGCTATGTTCAATGTGTATTGTTTACTGTCTATTAAAAAAAATGCAAAATAAAATTCTGTAATCATCAACACAACATGAAAACAAAACTTAAATAACATCGCTGGGAATACATTGCTGAACTTACAGTACCACACAAAAGTGAGTACACCTTCTCAAGATAGCATATATATATATATATATATATATATATATATATATATATATATATATATATATATATATATATATATATATATATACTATAGAAATTTGTATAGCAGAACAAATTTGCTGTCCTCTAAAAATTAATCATCATAAAGCCATTATTGCCAGAATTAGACAACTAAAGTGAGTACACCCTAAGTAAACATTTCAAAACTGTGTCCAAAGTGTCAACATTCTTCCTGAGAACAGAATTCACCAGAGCTGCACAGGTTGTTGCTGGGATCCTCTTCCACTCCTCGATAATGATATTACAGAACTGCTGAATTTTAGATACATGGTACTTTTCCACCGTCTGCTTAATGAGACATGTGTTTAATAGGGTACAGGTCTGAAGACATACTTGGCCACTCAATCACCTTCACCTTTCTCAATAAGGCAGTTGTCATCTTGGCAGTGTGTTTGGGGTCATTATTATGTTGGAAATCTGCCATTCAGCCCAGTTTCTGAAGGTAGGGCACCATGTTCTGCTTCAGAATGTCACAGTACTGTATCTGCTGGAAAACATGTTTCGCTCAATGAACTGCAGCTCCACAGTACCAGCAGCACTCATGCAGCCCCAGACTATGATGCTACCACCAACAACACTATGCTTGACTGTAGGCAAGACACAATTTTCTTGGTACATCTCACCAGGGCATTGCCACACATGCTGAACACCATTCGAGCCAAACAAGTTTATCTTAGTCTCATCAGACCACAGGACATGGTTTCAGTAATTCATGCTCTTAGACTGGTTGTCTTCAGCAAACTGTTTGCAGGCTTTCTTGTAAACCAGTTTCAGAAGAGGCTTTCTTCTGGAAAAACGGGCATGCAAATCGACTTGTTGCATTGTGCGGCGTGTGGTCTGAGCTGACAAGCGAACCTTCCACATCTGCAACCTCAATACCAGTGCTGGCAGCACTCATGCATCTGTTTTTTAAAGATTAGCTGCTTCACCTGACTAACAGGATGGGGACTCGACATCCTTATTCAACCCTTATGAAACCTGTTCCAAGTGGAACCCCTCTTGGAAATCCTCTGTATAACCCTGGCCACTGTGCTGTAACTCAGTTTTATTGCGTTACCGATCTTCTTATAGCCTAGGCCATCTTTGTGGAGAGCAACAGTTCTAATTCTCAATTTTCATTCTTTGCTATTAAGTGCCATTTGAAAATCCAGTGGTCAGTATGAGAGAATTGTACTCAAAGCACCAAATTTTAACTGCTCTAATATAAGATACACTAATTTCTCTGGTCGAGTCAAACAGACAAAAACACGAATATAATGAATAGGAAATGTGGCTTTGCACAGTTAAACAACTTACAGCTGTTATCACTTAGGGTGTACTCAAATTTATTGCCAGCTATTTAGACAATAATGGCTGTATGTTGGGTTATTTTCAGAATACAGTAAATCTATACTGCCATACAAGCTGCACATTGACTTCTTTAAAATATATCCAAGTTTCATTTCTATAGTATTGTACCTTGAGAAGATATACTAAAATGGTTACTGAAATGAGAGAGGTGTACTTAATTTTGTGAGATACTGTAACAATGCTATAGTTATCAAGAATATTGAGTTTGACTGTACCTGTAGGCAAGGTTAAACTTTACATTTATATATGCTTACCTCAAGCTCTTTTTGCAAAATTGGCATCCTAAGTTGGCCTATTTCCCTAGTCAAGACTGGGTTTATATTCTCCTGCCTCTGCTGCCTCCTCTTCTTTTTCTTACTACACATAAAATACACAATTGCCAAAATGTGATTCATCTTGCTCTATTTATTTACCACTAGTGCATGCTGATGATGTTTTATTTTTTATAAATTTATGATTTAATAGGTGCCATTAGTGGAAAGTCTACATACATGCTGTACCCAAGTTTATTAAATTCATGTCCCACAGTGTGATTTGTATTGATCTTATAAAATTGCTGAAATTGCACTGTCTGTATTGTCTGTAGAAGGCATAAGACAAGGTGGCTGGCCTTGGCACAACTAAACACTGAGCAAAGAAACTGGGGAACAGGGCCCCTTATAAACACACAAGAGGAGACAAAGCACAGGCGGCAATAATGATACTAGTAAATAAGAAAACACAACATTGGGGAACAATGAGGGCCTCCAGTGGCCAAAACAAAAAGAGTCTAAAAATTCCAAAATCCTGCCAGATGTTGGAAAAGAAGTCATTGTGTGCAGCCCGCATTATAGTTCTTCTCAAAAGTGATAGGTGAAGCTCAGCATTTTGTACATTCTCCGTTGTGTTGTTAATGCATTATTGTCTAAAAAATACCATAATGTATGAAAATGAAATAAAATTTATGGCACATGATATCTGGAGGGCAATACATCTTTTTGCTGAACAAAATTGTACAACTTAAATAAAGACAAATACAGATATACTGTATATTATATAGTTAGTATATATAACAGTTTACATTATGCCTAATTATTAAGTATTTTATTTGACATATATACCATTGCAAAGACATGTGAATTATTGGTTTATTTGAGTTAAAAAAAATGTTTTAGTTAATCAATTTAATATTTGACCATTTAAATTTTGAAAGGGTAAAATACATAAGTACAGATATCCATACAAATTCCTGCCTCATATACTGTATTCCACGGTTAGGCTTCCAATTCACTATGACATGGGGAGGTGCTGGCTCAGTGGTTAAGGTTTTCGGTTATTGATCACAAGGTAAGGGGTTTAAGCCATGGTATCACCAAGCTGCAACCCTTGGGGCTCTTGAGCAAGTCCCTTAACCCTCTGTGCAACACAACTGACCTTGTGCTCTGACCCCAGCTTCCAAAATTTTACTGGGACATTCAAAGAAAGACTTTCATTGTGCTGTAAAGTACATGTGACAAGCACAGAACCACCTGTCATAAAGCAGGAGGTGACTAAATAAATGCGTTATGTAGGGACATTTTTCCTTCTAATATTCTTCTGAAGAAAAACAAAAACCTTAGATCTCCTCCAGACTTTTTACTACCATATAATGACAAAAAGTTTAAATTATTGCATTGGGCCGGGATATAGAACATAATTGACCAAATCTACAGTTGTTCAGTATATACAGCAATGCAGTACAGCAAGACGGCAGCCTGTTTTACTCATAAGTTCTTTCTGGCTGAACAGACCATGGTTCTGTCTTTTGTTAATGTCATTCACAGGCTATTTTTGCTCGCTACCTATCAGGCTGGACCTGCTGTCCCAGATAAATGGGTTACTGTGGCAAAGCAGACCACAGACATGGAAACCATGGGTCTGGCCCCTGGCAGAGATCCCAGCATCCTGACATGTTTGAAACGGGTCAGAAGAATGTGCATGCACCATCTGCTCACTGACTGCATACAAGCAAGTTGAAAGTTTTCGGACTATGGTATGAAACACAGGGCATGAACTGCACAAACTAGAACTCTTTAACTCTGGATTTACCCTAAAGGCTTATGTGACAGCATTGTCTGCAAACAGACATTTAATGTATTTCACAAGGGCACAGAACATCCCAGAAAAAAACTATGGTCGTTTAGTGGGGTTTGGACTTGGTGCTTAGTGTGAAACTTTTTTGTGGAGCTATTAAAAGATGCAAATATGGTGTGGATTACACTTAAGACAGCTTTTCTGCTGGTAATTACTGTAGCTAGGTCAATTACAATTGTTCAGCATGGAATATCCTGGGGCACAGATCCAACATCTGTCACATTGTAGCTGAACCCAGCATTCCTGCTAAAGATACTGCCACCGGAGAATATTAATAAACTTAGCAATTTATCTGCTTTTGAGGATGAGAATGTACCTGTTCATCCCTGTGTCCCCTAAGGGATTCAAATGACTAACTACACCCCGATGGAAAATTTAACATAAAGCATCTTAGTATAATGTTATATTAAAACGATTTACCTTCTGTATACCTTTAAGGAGACTTATTGGAGGTATAACTCTTCCAAAAATATTCTTTGGTTCATGTTTTGATGATAGTGATAGATGATAGTCTCCCTCATATGCATAAATAGGTTGAGCACTAGTAACCCATTGGATATTATTTAAATAAAGTTCATGCTCATCCATTAAGTAAGCCATTGTGCCATGTGGATGGAGACATTGTCATCTTCAAGGGACTACACCCATGACTACACCTATGTTTTATCATCGGATAAAATTGATCACTTAGAATGACTGATTCTTCTCTCTAAGCAACAAGTGGATCCAAACCATCTCAGTAAAATGGTGCAAAGTATCTGCACTCATTATGCATTTGCATTCATTTGTCACCTGTCTGTGTTCAGAGACTTGTGAGAACACCATTTGGATCTTCTGTGTCCAATTACATGTTAGTCCACTGGATGAGGAAGTAATTGAATAGGCAAACTAAATAGCAACAAGAGGTCCCTTCCTCCATTAAATGTCATTCAACAGTGCCTGCTTTCCTTCTCACTCTGGCTTCCCCATCTCCTCAAATATTAACATGATATGTCAAAACTGCTTTTTTTAGTTTAAATTTCTCAGGGGCAGGCAGATATGTGAGAGGCAGCCATGCTGCCATGAATTTATACAGGGTTTTTATAAATCTCTAAATCTCAAGGAGATCTCTGTCAGAAACTGTCATGTCTGGATTTGGAAGCAAACTCTCTTACCAGTTTGTTATTAATCTGGACACTTCAGTAGTGGAAGTCATCAACGTTGGGTAAGGAACTCCCACATAAATTATCTGGAGCTGCTGACAGTGTGGTTAGCACTAAAATACTTTTTTTGCCTAAATTAGAGCATAAAAATATATGCCCCATGTTATGTGTTATAGTAACCGAATAAATGGAAAGTGGATTATTAAATTAATTAAACATATGCATATAATTCATGCAGATTATAAACTAAACCATGTGGAAACAAGTAATGTTTAACACTAGGCTGCCCTGCTCGGTGAAGAGCAACTTGCTAAACTTAGGGGAGATGGGTGTGAATCCAGGGAACATTGATGGATGGGAAAACGCTTTGATTTAGATACTAGTACATCATTGGGAAGCATTTACACATAGGGTTATTTATATAGAGACCAAGTTATTATATATGGAGGTAGTTGCTCAGTGGTTAAGGCATTGGCCTTTGGATTGGAAGGTCACAGGTTCAAATCCCACCACCACCAAGCTGCCACTGCTGGGCCCTTAAGCAAGGCCATAAAAGCCTTCCCTGCTCAGTTGTAAGTTGCTCTGGATAAAGGTGTCTGCCAAATGCCATAAATGTAAGTTAATTAATCTTAAGAAAATTGTTTATCTCTAATAGTGCTGCCAGCAGACTTTAAACATTATTTTACAACCAAGGCATTTTGCCTCATATCATACAATCAGAAACCACAAGCAAATTCTTAAATAATATGTTGCTGTGATGCACAGGGTACAGCCTGTAATAGTGGGGAAAAACGTACAATGCAGAAAATATGATGTCATACAAAAACCTAAGTACATAGATGTACCTTAATACATAGATGTATTTGGAAATCCATACTGGTTTATAATTGAAAATATAGTCAAAACACATTTTCTATGATGAATAAAAAACATGTGTAAAAATATCTATACCATGTGCTTAAATATGGTATTCATACACAACACAACACATTTTTTACATTTAAAAACGTGTTATTTTCAGGATATTTGTTGCTCACATTTAATGACAGGATTTTTCATACCTCCAGTAAAGGGGAATTCATAATGCTAATAATGCTTTCTAGCAACATTTTGGGGAACGTCCCCATGTGTGATGGTCAGTGTTCACCAGTAGTGGATGAAGTACACAAAGCATGTACTTGAGTAAAAAAAGAGATACAGTAGGTAAAATATTACTCCAGGAAAAACTTTAACTATTACTTGAGTAAAAGTACAAAAGTATTTGCCTTTAAATGTACTTAAGTATCCAAATACTATGATTTATTATGGCTATAATGTTCCTATTATAATTCTTAATCACAAGACTGTTGCTTAATCAACTCAGTTTATGTGAAAAGACTAATGTTACTCTTAGCACACAAATCTATTAATAGAATAATATTAATGAGTTAAACACTGATTGATATCTAATAAAATAACGTCCAAAGCCTTCTTTTCAACAACATAAAGAAAGTAGTTGAGTAAAAGATAATTGACATTGAAATGTAGTGAAGTTAAAGTCTCCACAAACGGAAAACCTTGAGTAAAGTACAGATATGCTAAAAAATACTACTGAAGTGCAGTAACAAAATACATTTACTTTGTTACTGTCCACCAGTGGTGTGAATGTTGGGGTATTAATCTTGTTTAAAAATCCATCTGTAATTGAGTTTTAACCTGGTGGCAAAGGCAACCTGGTTTGGATTACAATGTCCTGGTACCTAGCAGAGTTAATGATATCATCAATCTTCACAAGGGTATCTGGAGAAGTAGCCCTTAAGCATCAACTTTCCTTTTTGATGGGATTTTTTTCCCCTTGCATTCAGCGTGTGAATAAAGTATTTTTATGTTTGAATTTAGTTATATTTGAAATAACTAGACATATCCTCACATTACAGAACAAGATTCATGGCAACTGCACTTCTTTTGAATAATGTTCATGTCTGCGACAGTTATTTTTGATCACCATTATAGACTAAATAAATAAATTTTTAACCCTGAAAAAAAAGTAAGCTAATTAAAATACAAAATTAATTATGCTTTTTCTTTTTTAATAGTATAGTGTTGGCTAACCCAGCCATTATGGATGCACAAGCCAGTGCACTCTTAGTGCCGGTCCCAAGCCCGGGTAAATGGGGAGGGTTGCGTTAGGAAGGGCATCCAGCGTAAAACATGTGCCAAATCAAATATGCGGATCACAAATGAGAATTTCATACCAGATCGGTCGAGGCCCGGCTTAACAACGACCGCCACAGGTATCGTTAGCCAACAGGGTACCGGTGGAAATTGGGCTACTGTTGGCCAAAGGAGGAGGAGGAGAGGAGGAAGACGTCTACGGAGACGGCAGGGAAAGGAGCAGTGTAGGAGAGTGGAGGTTCGGGTTGGCACTTTAAATGTTGGTACTATGACATGATGGAGAGGAGAAAGGTAGATATGTTGTGTGTTCAGGAGACCAAGTGGAAAGGGAGTAAGGCCAGGAACATTGGAGGTGGGTTTAAACTGTTATCATGGTGTGGATGGAAAGAGAAATGGTGTAGGGGTGATTCTGAAGGAAGAGTACAGTAAGAGTGTAGTGGAGGTGAAGAGATTTTCTGATAGGGTGATGATCGCGAAGGTGCAATTTGAAGGGATGATTTTAAATGTCATCAGTGCCTGTGCTCCACAAGTGGGCTGTGAGATGGTGGAGAAGGAAAGATTCTGGAGTAAGTTAGATGAAGTGGTAGATGGTGTACCTAGGAAAGAACAATTGAGGATTGGGGCAGACTTTAATGGGCATGTAGGTAAAGGGAACAGAGGTGATGAGGAGGTGATGGGTAGGTATGGTTTTAAGGAGAGGAATGTGAAAGGGCAAATGGTGGTAGATTTTGCTTAAAGGATGGAAATGGCAGTGGTGAACACCTATTTTAAGAAGAAGGAGGATCATAGGGTGACGTATAAGAGTCGAGGAAGGTGCACACAGGTGGACTATGTGCTATGCAGGAGATGCAACCTGAAGGAGATTGGAGATTGTAAGGTGTTGGCAGGGGACAGTGTAGTTAGACAGCATCGGATGGTGGTCTGTAGGATGGTTTTGGAGGCGAAGAAGAAGAGGAGGAGAGTGAGGACTGAAAGAAGAATAAGATGGTGGAAACTTAAGGAGGAAGAGTGTAGTGTGAGGTTCAGGGAAGAGGTCAGACAGAGGCTCGGTGGTGTTGAAGAGGTGTTGGATGATTGGGCAACCACTGCAGGAGAGATGAGGGAGGCAGCTAGAAAAGTACTCGGTGTGACATCTGGAAATAAAAAGCAAGACAAGGAGACGTGGTGGTGGAATGAGGAAGTGCAGGAAAGCATAACGAGAAAGAGATTGGCAAAACAGAAGTGGAATAGACAGAGTGATGAGCAAAGTAGGGAGGAGTACAAGGAGATGCGGCAGCTGGTAAAGAGGGATGTGGCGAAAGCCAAGGAAAAGGCATATGAGGAGCTGTATAAGAGGTTGGACACTAAGGAAGGAGAAAAGGATTTATACCAATTGGCCAGGCAGAGGGACCGAGCTGGGAAGGATGTACTGCAAGTTAGAGCAGTAAAGGATGGAGAGGGAAATGTCTTGACTAGTGAGGAGAGTGTGTTGAGAAGGTGGAGGAAGTATTTTGAGCAGCTGATGAAAGAGGAAAATCATAGAGAGAGAAGGTTGGACGATGTGGAGTTGGTGAAGCAGGATGTAGACAGGATTAGTAAGGAGGAAGTGAGAGCAGCGATTAAGAGGATGAAGAGTGGAAAGTCGGTTGGACCAGATGACATACCGGTAGAAGCGTGGAGATGTTTAGGAGAGATGGCAGTGGAGTTTTTGACCAGGTTGTTTAACAGGATTTTGGAAGGTGAGAAGATGCCTGAGGAATGGAGAAGAAGTGTGCTGGTACCGATTTTTAAGCATAAAGGAGATGTGCAGTCTTGCAGTAACTACAGGGGAATTAAGTTGATCAGTCACACCATGAAGTTATGGGAAAGAGTAGTGGAAGCCAGGCTAAGAGAAGAGGTGACTATCTGTGAGCAACAGTATGGTTTTATGCCAAGGAAGAGCACCACAGATGCCTTTTTTGCTTTGAGGATGTTGATGGAAAGTATAGAGAAGGACAGAAGGAATTGCATTGTGTATTTGTGGATTTAGAGAAAACGTACGACAGAGTGCCAAGAGAGGAGTTGTGGTATTGTATGAGGAAGTCAGGTGTGTCAGAGAAGTATGTAAGGGTGGTGCAGGACATGTATGAGGACAGTGTGACGGCAGTAAAGTGTGCAGTAGGTACGACAGACTGGTTCAGGGTGAAGGTTGGACTGCATCAAGGATCGGCCCTGAGCCCTTTCCTGTTTGCAGTGGTGATGGACAGGTTGACGGACGTGGTCAGACAGGAGTCTCCCTGGACTATGATGTTTGGGGATGATATTGTCATTTGTGGTGAGAGTAGGGAGCAGGTAGAAGAGCCTGGAGAGGTGGAGATATGCGTTGGAGAGAAGGGGAATGAGAGTCAGTAGGAGTAAGACAGAGTACATGTGTGTGAATGAGAGGGAGGGCAGTGGAGTGATGCGGTTGCAGGGAGAAGAGCTGGAAAAGGTGGAGGAGTTGAGGTACCTGGGGTCAACAGTGCTAAGTAATGGAGAGTGTTTTAGAGAAGTAAAGAAAAGAGTGCAGGCAGGGTGGAGTGGGTGGAGAAGAATGACAGGAGTGATTTGTGATAGTAGGGTATCTGCAAGAATGAAAGGGAAAGTTTATAGGACTGTGGTGAGACCTGCGATGTTGTATGGATTAGAGACAGTGGCATTGAGTAAAAGACAGGAGATGGAGCTGGAGGTGGCAGAGCTGAAGATGTTAAGGTTTTCGTTGGGAGTGACGAGGATGGACAAGATTAGAAATGAGTTTATTAGAGGGACAGCGCATGTAGGATGTTTTGGTGACAAGGTGAGGGAGGCGTGATTGAGATGGTTTGGACATGTGCAAAGGAGGGACATGAATTATATTGGTAGAAAAATGCTGAGGATGGAGCCACCAGGTAGGAGGAAAAGAGGAAGGCCAAGGAGGAGGTTCATGGATGTGGTAAGGGAAGACATGCAGGTAGTTGGTGTGGAAGAGGCAGATGTCGAGGACAGGGTGGTATGGAGACGGATGATCCGCTGTGGCGACCCCTAATGGGAGCAGCCGAAAGAAGAAGAAGAAGAAGAATAGTATAGTGTTGGCTAAGACCTAAGCCAAATGAACACCCAAGATGTAAGATAATAGAATCAGAACTAGTGTTTTAAAACAGTCAGACAGATTATTCAGCAAATACAACAAATTACTTAGGTTAATTTTTTACAAAACAAACCAAAAATACTAAACACAATAGCTCAGCACATACAGTGGGGCAAATAAGTATTTGATACACTGCCGATTTTTCAAGTTTTCCCATTTACAAAGAATGAAAAGATATGTAATTTGCATCATAGGTACAGAGACAGAATCGGAAAAAAAATACAGAAAATCACATTGTATAATTTTTAAATAATTCTGTTTCATTTTATTGCATAAAATAAGTATTTGATACAATAGAAAAATAGAACTTAATATTTGGTACTGAAACCTTTGTTTACAATTACAAAAAGGTCAGGTCAAGTTTCCTGTAGCTCTTGACCACTGTAAGAATTACAGACTGCCTCAATCCAGATTCCACCCCATACTATATCAAATTCATCTCATCCAAAAGTAGTTACGTAGTCTGATGAAGAATTTCAGTTGTATCAATCAGAATCATAGACTTAATTTAATCAGTCTGGGAGAAGCAACAAGCCATCAAGGACTATCTCTAACCAAAAGGTATCTGAGACCATGATTATCATTTAAACAATACCCCATCCTGACCTGCTAGGGGGTCGGCGCCAGCAAAGGTGTGAATACTGGTGATTATTCATGTATTATTCATGATTCATGTATTTTGTCACTGCTTCGCTGTTAAAAACTTCTTCATTACGATCTTCGTTGTCCTCATCATTTTTTCTTACACCACATTTGCACACAATGCAGCAGGGATTTTGGCCAACTCCTCCATACAGGTCTTCTCTAGATCTTTCAGGTTTTGGGGCTGTCGCTGGGCA
Source organism: Silurus aristotelis (assembly GCF_946808225.1). NCBI lineage: Eukaryota > Metazoa > Chordata > Actinopteri > Siluriformes > Siluridae > Silurus > Silurus aristotelis. The sequence goes on from NC_139575.1 coordinate 28,282,205, forward strand.
ACACGGAGTTTCAGCTCCCTCCATAGATTTTCTATTGGGTTCAGGTCTGGAGACTGGCTAGGCCACTCCAGGACCTTGAAATGATTCTCAAGGAGCCACACCTTAGTTGCCCTAGCTGTGTGTTTGGGGTCATTGTCATGCTGGAAGACCCAGCCATGACCCATCTTCAATGCTCTAAATGAGGGAAGAAGGTTGTTGCCCAAAATCTCGCAATACATGGCCCCATCCATCCTCCCCTCAAAATGGTGCAGTCGTACTGTCCTCTTTGCAGAAAAGCACCCCCAAAGCATGATGTTTCCACCCCCATGCTTTACAGTTCTGATGGTGTTCTTGGGATTGTACTAATCCTTCTATTTCCTCCAAACACAGCGAGTGGAGTTTATACCATAAAGTAATATTTTTACACCCGTAGTTTCCTGAAATAGCTTTCTGACAGAATATTCTGGACAAAAGATGGATCCACCGGATGTGTTTAAGCATTGGGCAAATCAGGGACCCAACCTTAGACGGTCGACAATCTAAGGCAAACCAAATGGTTTTAAATAACCTACTAAAACTGCTGTCCCTCCAGCCCCTGAGCTCTGCTGGGGGGGCTGCCCAACCTCAGCTATCCTGCCTGACTGGGGAAGCCGCCTCGCTCTTCCGACCTGCTGAGAACACCGCTATGCCTGTCTGCCCTGCCAAGCATGCCCCCAAGCCTATCCCGACCTCCGCCGAGGGCGGCACTCCGCGCCAGAGTCCTGCCGAGGGTGGCGCTCTGCTCCAGAGTCCCGCCAAGGGCACCGCTTCATTCCAGAGTCCCAACCAAGCAGCAAATACTTGCTGATTACGTTGCTCCACCCCCGGGTTTCTCAAGTGTTTGCCTGGCCCCTGGGTTTTGCTGACAATGTGGTCCAGACCTCCGCAGAGGGCGTCGCTCCGCCGCAGACCTTAGCAGAGGGCGTCGCTCTGCCTCAGACCTCCGGAGAGGGCGTCACTCTGCCTCATCACATCGGCCAGAAAGTGCTTGCTGGCTTGCCCCACGTTTCATCGGGCCTTTCCTAATATCCAAGGCATTACTGCCGGTGGCACTCCGCCTAAAGTCCCGCTGTGTCCACCGCTGGCACCCGACTGTACCTCTCCAGTATTTCCCTCCACCAGACTGCCACATTTGCAAGCTCTCTGACAGAATAATCTGGCCGTGCACCGTATCCCATGAGATCACTGACATCCCAGCTCTCTTCAGGTCATTGACCAAGTCCCTTCCGTGTAGTTCTAGGCTGATCCTTCAAGGATCATTGATACTCCAGTAGGTGAGATCTTGCATAGAGCCCCAGTCCGAGGGAGATTGACAGTCATCTTAAATTTCTTCCATTTTCTAATAAATGCGCCAGCAGTTGTTGCCTTTTTTTAACAAGCTGTTTGTCTATTGTCCTGAAGCCCATCCCATTGCAGGCCTACAATTTTATCCCCAGTATCCTTAGACAGCTCTTTGGTCTTGCCCATAGTGGAGAGGTTGGAGTCTGATTGATTGAGTGTGTAGACAGGTGTCTTTTATACAGGTGATGAGTTCAAACAGGTGCAGATAATACAGGTAATGAGTGGAGGATAGGAGGGCTTATTAAAGACAAACTAACAGGTCTGTGAGACACAGAATTACTGGTAGGTAATCTGTCAGGGTTTTCCACGTGTGCGTGCGTGTGTATATATATATCTCTCCCTCACTCTTGTTAATAATACCTGAGCGAGCTGTACTCCAGCTTCCGCCTCCTGTTTCACTCACACCCTGACATAATCAAATACTTATTTCATGCAATAAAATTTAAATGAATTATTTATAAATCAAACAATGTATTTTTCTGGATTTGTTTTAGATTCTGTCTCTCACAGCTGAAGTGTAACTATGATGAAAACAACAGATATTTCCGTACTTTGTGGGAACTTGAAAATTCAGCAGTGTATCACTGTTTGTGAACATGGGTAAAAAGAAAAAAAAAAAAAAGACCAAACAAAAAAAAAAGATTATGAATAAATACATTAATAAGCAAGTATATAAGCAAATTAACAAAAACAGTATTCTTACACTGGGTTAGGAAACCCCTGTAATACAAAGGAGAATAACTAACCTCCAATGATTTTTAAATAGGGGTCCTAAATCTTGAAAAAGGTATTCATAAAAAAAGTGTGACATGCAAAATATGTATTCATTAGGAATGACATCCATAATAATATTGCACCACTAATTAATATCTAATAAATTATCATTAGCCCATAACCTTCTATCAACAGCATACAAAACAGAATTAACTAAGACATAAGCAGGCTTATACACAGAACTAAATTAAGTGTACATTTGCAAATAACTAAACACAATGCAATCACCCTATCTGACTTGTACCATTAATGTTCTCGCTCCAAATTTGCTCTACTGTGTAAGACCAACTTGCCAGTCTTTTTTTCAGGGCCACTTTTTGTCACAAAATAGCTGGGAAGCAGTGGCATTATTTTGTTTTGTTTATTTTTGTATATTTGTATTTAGATAACGGTGTTCATTCTTGTGTTCACACCAAATTACGGATGCAAATATACAATGTGGCAGAACGTTAATATTATTTATTTATTATAAATATTAATTTATGTTAAATATTAAATAAACTCATGATCAAAACAAGCTCAACAGTGCATCCCATATTTATAAATACTACTGATTGATTACAACCCCTGGCAAAAAGTATGGAATCACCCCTCTCAGAAGATTGTGTAATTGTGTAGAAAAAAAAAAAAAAAAAAAAAGCACATATGCCACAAAACAATTTTTACTCAACAATCCAAACTTCTGGCTGTATAAAACACTTAAAAAAAAAAAAACAAAGAAAGATAACTATAGTCAATTACAACTGTTTTTACAGATCAAACAGAGGATATGGAATCACAAATCTGAGGAAAATGATATGGAATCACCATGCACTTTGCATTTCTAAAACAAACACCTGTATCTGATTACAACTGCTAATTAGTCTGCAGTTAAAAAAGAGTGCTTGCACACATTAGTGACGTGTTGAACCAAGATGATTGACATAACTCATGGCTCCAACACGAGAGATGTCAGTTGAAACAAAGGAGAGGATTATCAAATTTCTCGAAGAAGGTAAATCTTCACGGAATGTTGCAAAAGATGTTGGTTGTTCCCAGTCAGCTGTGTCTAAAATCTGGACCAAGTACAAATCAAAAGGAAAGGTTGTAAAAGGGAAGCGTACTGGTAGACCAAGAAAGACATCAAAGCGCCAAGACAGAAAACTTAAAGCAATATGCCTTGAAAACAGAAAATGCACAACAAAACAAATGAGGAACAAATGGGCAGAAAGTGGAGTCAATGTCTGTGACCGGACTGTAAGAAATCGCCTAAAAGAAATGGGATTTACATACAGAAAAGCCAAATGAAAACCATCATTAACATCTAAACAGAAAAAAACAAGGTTTCAGTGGGCTAAAGAAAGACAATCTTGGACTGTGGATGACTGGATGAGAGTTATATTCAGTGATGAATCACGAATCTGCATTGGGCAGGGTGATGCTGGAACTTTTGTTTGGTGCTGTTCCAATGAAATTTATAAAGACAACTGCCTGAAGAAAACATGCAAATTTCCACAATCATTAATGATATGGGGTTGTATGTCAGGTAAAGGTATGGGTGAGATGACAGTCATTACATCTTCTATAAATGCACAAGTTTATGTTGAGATTTTGGACACTTTTCTTATTCCATTAATTGAAAGGATGTTTGGTGATGGTAGCATCATTTTTCAAGTCAAGTCAAGTCAAGTCAAGTTTATTTGTATAGCGCTTTTCACAACAGACATTGTCTCAAAGCAGCTTTACAGAAAACAACAGTGAAGGTGAATGGTGTGCGTTTGTCCCTGATGAGCAGCCGTGGCGACAGTGGCAAGGAAAAACTCCCTTAGATGATATGAGGAAGAAACCTTGAGAGGAACCAGACTCAAAGGGGAACCCATCCTCATATGGGTGACATCAAAAGTTTGGTCATAAATCTTTCAACAATACAGAACAATTTGTGATCATCATAGATCCAGCATCAGCTTCTCCATGCCAGGGCCTTTAAACACTCTGCATCTACTTCTCCATGATCATCCATAGGTCCATAATCTTCACGAGGTGGGACGTGACTGGAGCTGGCCAAACCTCAGGAAGCCTCGGGATGGGGAGAGAAAGAGAAGCAGTGGAGAGGAATTAGCGTAGCTGCTGTTCATGATATTAACAGCACAAGTTGATAATGTGCATGTGATCAGATGTTCTGGAGCACAAGGTTGTGATGTGATGTGTGTGATGTGTGTTATGTGTAGGCTTTGCTAAAAAGATATGTTTTTAATCTGCACTTAAACTGGGAGAGTGTATCTGAACCCCGAACACTGTCAGGAAGACTATTCCAGAGTTTAGGAGCTAAATGTGAAAATGCTCTACCGCCTTTAGTGGACTTTGCTATTCTAGGAACTACTAGAAGCCCAGAGTTTTGAGATCTCAGGGAGCGTGACGGATTGTAGCGTGTTAAGAGACTGGATAGATACATGGGAGCCAAACCATTTAGTGCTTTATAAGTAAGTAGCAGTAGTTTGTAGTCTATTCGAAACTTAATAGGAAGCCAATGTAGGGACGATAAGATTGGGGTTATATGATCGTATTTTCTTGACCTAGTAAGAACTCTTGCTGCGGCATTCTGAACTAACTGAAGCTTGTTTATTAATGATGCAGGACATCCACCTAGTAATGCATTACAGTAGTCTATTCTAGAGGTCATAAACGCATGGACGAGCTTCTCTGCATCAGATATAGATAACATTTCTTAGCTTAGAAATATTTCTAAGGTGAAAGAAGGCTGTTTTTGTAACTTGATTGATGTGATTTTTAAAAGATAAGTTGCTGTCTAAAATAACTCCCAGGTCTTTTACCGTTGAACTAGTAGTTACAGAACAACCGTCTAAATGCAGGCTGAGATGCTGGAGCTTCTGTGTACTATTTTTTGGGCCGATGAGCAAAATCTCCGTTTTATCAGAATTTAATAGCAGAAAGTTATGGGTCATCCAATCTCTTATTTCTTCAACACACTCAGTTATGCGAGCTAATTGAGCTGTATCGCCTGGTTTGGATGAAATATATAGCTGGGTATCATCAGCATAACAATGGAAGCTAATTCCATGCCTTCTAATAATATTTCCTAATGGAAGCATGTATATTGTAAAAAGCAGGGGTCCCAGAACTGACCCTTGTGGCACGCCATAATTTACTAGCATTATCCTGGATAGCTCTCCATTTAAATCTACGAAATGGTAACGATTGGACAGGTAGGATTTAAACCAGCTTAATGCCTGTCCCTGAATACCGATGTAATTCTGTAAGCGATCGAGGAGAAGATCATGATCTATAGTGTCGAACGCAGCACTAAGATCTAGTAAAACTAATAGGGAGATGTAGCCTTGGTCTGAAGCTAAAAACAGGTCGTTAGTGATTTTAACTAGAGCAGTTTCTGTGCTATGATGGGGCCTAAAACCTGACTGAAACTCTTCAAAGATATTGTTCTCCTGCAAGTGGTTACATAGCTGGGCAGCGACAATCTTTTCTAAAATCTTAGACATAAATGGGAGATTTGAAATTGGTCTGTAATTCGATAGCGTGTTTGGATCCAGATTAGGTTTTTTAATGAGGGGCTTAATAACTGCTAACTTGAGGGATTTAGGGACATGACCTAACGATAGTGAGGAGTTAATAATATTTAAAAGAGGCTCACCAGCTGTATATAACACTTCCTTCAGTAGTTTAGTGGGAATTGGATCTAACTGACATGTTGTTGATTTAGCTTTCATAATAGCATCATACAGCTCTTCCTGTCCTATACATGTAAAACAGTGTAGTTGTGGGGTTGTAAGTACGATTGTGTCGGGAGATGCTGTCAGAGGTTGAACTGCCACAATTGTTTTTCGAATGTTATCTATTTTTTCAGTGAAGAAATTCATAAAGTCTTCACTACTAAACTGTGATGGAACACATAACTGTGATGGAACACATTTTTCAGGATGATAATGCATCGTGCCATAGGGCAAAATCTGTGAAAACATTCCTACAGGAAAGACATATAATGTCAATGGCATGGCCTGCAAATAGTCCGGACCTCAATCCAATTGAAAATCTGTGGTGGAAATTAAAGAAAATGGTCCACGACAAGGCTCCAACCTGCAAGGCTGATCTGGCAACTGCAATAAGACAAAGCTGGAGACAGATTAATAAAGTATACTGTTTGTCATTAGTTAAATCCATGCCTCAGAGAATTCAAGCTGTTATAATAGCCAGAGGTGGTGCAACAAAGTACTAGTAGTGTTTTTATTTGGTGATTCCATATAATTTTCCTCAGATTTGTGTGATTCCATATTTTTTTTCTCTGTTTGATCTGTAAAAACAGTTGTAATTGACTATAGTTATCTTTCTTTGTTTTGTTTAAGTGTTTTATACAGCCAGAAGTTGTTGAGTGAAAATTGTTTTGTGGCATATATGTGCTTGTTTTTTTTCTACACAATTAAACATTTGAATCAACATCTTCTGAGAGGGGTGATTCCATACTTTTTGCCAGGGGTTGTACATAACCTACCATATCAATGTTCCTATTTTTCCTCCTAAGAAAAATTTATTACTATTCTGTTGTCATAAATTTCCAATATTATATTACAATTATCATAGCGCAAAGTCAGGAAACTGTTTTAGAATGAGCCAGTATAAAACTGCAAAGGGCATTCTTTTTAATTGACACTTCACTTTATGCACGTATATGGTGCTGGAAGTTATATTTAGAAGGTTACGTGCCCCTTCTGATGGTGTAAGTGAGATGTTACCTTTGGATGATGAGTCTTTCTTTCTCTATGTCAGGAACATTCAGGAGATTGAGCTTCTTCATAGTTGCTGTTGCATATCAATTAGGCATACATGTTTTAGGAAACATGCTCTGATCCTTCATGCACTTATTTCATTAAAATAAAAATAAAAAATAATGTTTATTTTTCGCACAAATACATACAAAACTTTAGATCAGTACGTTGGTTACTTCAAAAAATATTTCTGTATTTGGCAATTTATTTGTATTAGCATAATTATTTGAATAATAATTTTTTCATTAGGTTGGAGGGTATTTTATTTATTTGCTCTACAAACTGATAGCTTGAAAGACCGAGTTATATAAGTTCAGCAGATTCTTTCCCCCACATATTTCTATTTGAGTTTAGTCTGCTGCAAAAATAGAAAACTTGATTTTGTGGTTTCAAAATTTATAAAAACTATGGCTAATCCATAGACAGAACAGCCAAACAAGGTTTGGGATTACACTAGGTGTCCTCTTTCATACACATGATCAATTAGCAAGGATTGCTCAGGGGACAGAGAAATGCTATCCTTACCAGTCAGGAGAGCAGGGTCACGATCCATGTATCTTACTCATATGTGGATGGAAATAACACACTTCCCTATAACAAAGTTTCAGATTTCAACTGAGAGTAAGTACTCACATAGGGAGCTGCTGATGCAGTGGGATCTGACAGTAAGCATCACAAGATGCACTCTAATGTACTGCTTCAGATGGTAGGGTTGTAAGAGTTAAATGTGTACATTTCAGTGTAAAACAATATACAATATTTAAATAGGCAAAGTATATTTATAATGTAATGCCCTTATTAAACGTGTAAATAGTCATGTTTTGCAAGAATATTCTGAACATATAGCAAGGTGTTATTGGGGAAAGAGGCTTCAACACTAAATCTGATACTAAAAGATCAGAGTTGGGAAGTAACAAAGTATTTGTTACTGTACTTGAGTAGATTTTTCTGGTATCATTTCTTTACTTTACTATTTATTTTTCGGGCAACTATAGCTGTAACAACATTCTTCCATGAAACGCAAACATTACAAATTTTGTTGACCTCATTTGAGAAAAAAAAACCTTACATATGAGATTAATAATTAAAAAGAACAGTAGGTCAATAGATAATTTTTAAACCATTATAAAAACAAACACGGACACAAAGAAAATATACTTCATTAACGCCCACTTGTGTACCACTATTCCCCATACACCACTGTTAATAATTTGCTCATGCAAACTAGAATGCTAAACATAGCTAATTGATGCATGAAAATCTCCTAGAGACAAAATTCAAATCTGTCTAATTCCAATCAGTGAAGTTAATAATGTTGACTCTTTAACATGGCCAAACCATTTTCTCTAGTAAAGGAAATATTCAAAGGATTCTGCTAAATATAACAGAATTAATGAGCTACATAAAATGTATTAGGTGAAATATTTTTTATGTGTTTTGGAGGTGTTCTCCATTTACATTTGAAGCCATTTTAAGAGGACCAGAAATTCCATTAATCACAGAGAGTGACAGGGTACTTGGTGCTTCTTCAAGCTTGCACAGAAATTAGAGTTTTGAATTTGCTGATGTTTAACAAAACTTCCAAACGAAGTGTTTAATTACACAGCTCTACACCCACACAGTTAATCATGTGCAAACAATTGTTAGCTGTTTCATTCAGCTTTATTCAATACTATTTAATTTTTGCTTAGTTACATGCCAGTTGCAAATATCAGTAGTGGGCCATCATGGCCAGCAAGGCCTTCTCTGCTGAACTAAACAATATCAGAAGCACTAACATATTTAATATATATTTTCCATGAGTTTTTTTTCAATCAGATTTTGGGTTGGCCACACTGAGGCCATCTAACAGGCATGCATTAACATCTACATTAATCACTCCCTTCGATAAGATGGTCATAGAGCGCACTATTCAGAGCTCACAAACTGCATCTGTATCAAACTACACAAGCTAATATATATAATTGTTTTACCTTAATAGCGGTTTCTTTTTTTATTCCGCAATGGCTAAACCATGAGAAGAATATGATTTAGTTGTAAATAAACTGACAAGGCTAAATTTAAGACGGACTTTAAGCTGGACATTGTGAGGAACATTCAGCCAAAACAGTTAAATACAGAATAGCAGAAGAAAGACTTTTTCAGGATATATTTATATATCCTTAAAAATATACTTTTGCATTTTCGTTCCTGTAGAATTTTCCCAAAACTACATGCCCTAATTTCAAATTCCCAGGATTTCCATGTTCAAAGAACTCAAAAGGAAGTAAAAAAAAATGCACTGAAAACCCAGTCTCATTTTATGAGTTTAATATTGATGCTTCTGCTAAAAATGATGCATGTTGTAAAGCTGTGGCTGCAGTGTTCATTGGGCTTCTTGCTTTAGCAACGACATTTTATTTCCATGAGATATCTATTTGTGATGCAGTGCTCTCTTGTACTTCATTTCTGTAAATTATTGATGCTTTCTATAGCTGTGGCATTATAATGATGTGTTAAGAAGTAGATTGGTTTAGGTAGGACACCATTAAAGGCCTAAATGTGAAATGCAAAGCCCACCAATGGCAATTATGTATATTTGTGAGAAGGGGCTTATGTCTAGACACTCTACCTTACAAAGATTTAGCCCAATCACACTCAATAATTATTCCCAAGTGCAAACTTTATTTGCAATCTTTTTGTGCAGTTGACAAGTTTTCAAACAGCAACATTGACCTTTTGTTTAATTGCACAACCATTCAACATGAGTGACAAGCGACAATGTACACTTATTAGTTGAGTGTACCTAGATGTGTACCTAGACACATCTAACTAGTGTACCTAGACCTAGATATAAATGATATAAAACTAGAATTAAAAATATTCTCAACCACATGTTAATATCCCACATTAAGTAATTGTTTTGTCTTGAAGTGCATAGTCTCCAACTCTTTTACATTTTTTAATATATATTCCTTTTTTTTTTTTAGCAAATCAAACATAGTTTTAAATAAAAAAACATTAATAACAAACATGCATACTAAATATGTAATGCTAATTGCTCAACCTATAGCTTTGCACCATCCTGTGCCCATAATACTCAAAATGCATTTCCAAACAAATGCATTTCCATACTAATGACATTTTAAACATTTTACCTACAATGCTTTTGTCATTCTAATGGCATTTGCACATTGTTATCCATCATTTACATCAACTCACTCTATTTAAACAAAGAATTAGAATGAATACCTGACAAGGGGGAGAGGATTAAGTGCAGTCACACTCAGCAATGTTTCCCAATAGCAAACTTTATGTGAAATGGAGAAACACCATGAGTTCTCCCGCTAGACACAACAAATCGATTGCTTATCTCATTGTGCCAAACTAATTGATCACAGATTAACCCAAAACCATACAATACAAACATGTTTTTCAACATACTAAAAAAAAAATGTGATCATCTTCAATGTTACAGATTCATAACTCTTCCCCAAAGACATACCAATCAATTATATTTTAATTTGTCACACATGCACTTGGTCGAGCTGTAGACCTGCCTCTCCTTTTTTCAGTCTTTGAAATGATAGGCTCTTAAACTGTGAAGATTGTTGGTTTATTTCAGGGTTGTACCCGTACACCCAAGTTTTTTATATATAGATTTATATCTTTATATATACAGAGATCTGACAGACAAACAGATGTAGATACGTATTTATTGTCATGAACAAAATGCAGTTTAAAATCCAACAGAAGTGCACACAGAAGCATTGTGCAAACTAACACAGGTCTTGCTTCATCACTTCCATTTTCCTCCAAAACAGAACTTCTGAGTGGCCATTTATAGTGATAAAGCTCTGATTTCGAAGTGAACATTCCAGCAACAAAGGTTCACAACTTTGACTGGTGGGAGTGGCTAATTAGTGGATTTTGTATTTTGATTGGTGTTGCTTTCTACATGGACTAAGGAGATTTTAATTTTGATTGCTGTGCCTAACATTGAGAACTATATATGGTGATACACAACTGAAAACTGTTTTTGGATTTGGTAGATGAGATTCAGGTTTCAGTGATTGTGCTTCAAGTTTGTTTTAACTTATGAAATTGCAGTGTTTTGTGTTTATCAATGTTGATGTGTAAACAATTGGTATTGGATGTACACAATTTGGTGCTTTCAACTGTTCCACCAGTTCCTTTCTCATTGTGCTGGGGTTTACTAGACCCTTGCAGACCAAAGTTTATTATCCCTGAGAGTTAACTGATCAGTCTTGAAGGATGTAATGATTGCATTTTTGTATTTTTCATATTTTTGTTTCTACACACTCGTGGTACTTTGTGGTGTTTAGCTTCTTAGGTGAAACTAGACAGATAACGTTTTTTCTTTTTTTTAAGTCTTTAAGACCGAGTTGCTTTACTTTTCTTGTGATATTAAGGAGAAGTTAAATAGGCTAACCAATCTTAAATTTTTTTTTTATTTATTTATTTTATTTTTTTTAGAAGCGTGCATGTTGAAGATACCTTGTATCACAGTGGTTTGTCAACATTCACAAACATTTCAAAAGCTCACCCTTGTGTTTAATGTTATGCAACATCCAAAAAAATGTGAATTATTAGATAACCTGATTAAAACAGATTCTAATTTCAAAAGGGTGAACTATAAAGAACTATATTCCGTGGAGTGACATGTATTTTATATGTACAAAGACCGCCTTTTGTCTGAGTGATCCAGCTTGGGCCAAGCAACTGTCGCGCGCTATGTATGCTTTACGACATTCGCTAGTTCTCGCAAAACTTGCTTTCCGACAGTGACTTGAAAGTACCTGAGCGGTGAATAAGCTGTTTTCGAGTGTCGACATTCGTTTCGAAAACGCATTTTATAGTCGAACAGCAGGAGGTGGTTATATAGAAAATAGTCCGCACGCGTGTATATGAGGTGTATTAACGTACATATATTTTTTTAATCCGTACTATTCGGCCGTTAGTAAAGTTGAACCTCGAGGCCCAGCGGAGGACGGAGCAGCTCGAAAGGAGAAAAAAAGTTTTGTTATTGTCATGTGACGTGATGCGCATGTGGCGATAAAGTGTGGCGAATCTCTCGGACTATTTACATACAGTTCTTTGATTCCAGCGTACAAGTCCTAGTTTCAGAGCATGCCTCAACCAAAATATAGAAAGATCGCTGTTTTGGGATACCGGTCAGTTGGTAAGTGTTGATTTAGGATAAGTATTAGCCTACGTTTGCTAACTAGGAAATTAGCAAGCTAGCCGGTCATGGTGACTTAGCCAGGTTGTCCTTAGACATGAAACATATGAATGCAGTCATAGTGATGAAATCCTGCCCAGTTCATTGTTCTAACTACGGAAACGGAACACTCCTAAATAATCGTATGCACAGCAAAAAGTTCTGAAAGTTGTTTCAACCTTTACTACTTTTGTGTACTTCCATAGTAGCTAGCTGGCTAACAGGACCTGCCTATCACCTTGCGCACACGCCAAGAGTTGTGCTCTGTAGAAATCCCTCCGTTTTTTCTCTCTCGGGGTATTAACGTGATCTTGAATGATGCTGAGCATCCTTGAGGTTTTCATGTTATATCATTTTAATAATAATGACTTGATTGATTTGATTTTTGATTTTTTTTTTTGCAACAGGAAAGTCCTCTCTCACCATTCAGTTCGTGGAAGGGCAGTTTGTAGATGCATACGATCCTACAATCGAAAACAGTGAGTATCCCAGTGAGACTTCCTACTTTCTCAAGCTATGTAGGTGTTTGTATTCTTCTATCTGTTAGGAGATAAAGGAAACACACGCTGTAAAGAGTAGCTCACTAGTTAAGCTTTTCAACTTGTGATCAGAAGGTCGTGAGTTCAAATCCCAGCGTTGCATGGTTGCATGCTGAAACACAAGAACAGGACAAGGTCATGTCTTCAAACGGGAATATGGAGTAATACACACTTATCAAGTTAAATTATTATCATCGATTCAAGATTACCTCGTTACACAGACTCAGCTCAGGAGTAGGGGGTGGACGGCATGACAAAACCACCATGCATGATCCTCCAAGGATTTTTCTACCTTTGATGATATATTACTGTATAAAATACTGGTTTGTTCACAAAACTAACAAATCTTTAATTGTGTTTAGTTGTTTATTTCACAATTTTGTATATTCAGTACGAAGGCATCATATCATCTTCTGCCAGTCAATCTGTACCTACTTAGACTCACATTACAGCTACAATAGATGGATAACATGCTGTAAAAGCACAGTTTTTCTACTTTTCATTAGAATGTGGATATGTTTAGGCTTCTCCACTTGGCTGCAGGACTCCCAATATGTGTATGTAACTGTCTCGTAATAATTTTAAATGTAATAAACACATGAAGTCTACAATGTGCACAATAAATACAGTGCAAAAGTTTGATTATGGCTGCAGTACTAGATTCAAGTGAAGAAAACTGATTAACATTAAATGATTATTAATTGCAACATCTTTTGGTTAGGGGTCCTAACTGCTTTAATACACACTGAAGTCTCTATTAAAACAAATTGGTTGGTTTTGGTTACAAAGTTAAATGTTTTTGGCTAAACATTACTTATAATGACTAGTGTGAAAGCAGAGCTTAATTAATCAATCAGATTTGCCCCCCAGCAAATTTCTTGCATTATTTCCCAATTACTAACCAGTTCTATTTAATCACATAAAGCTACAAATTAGGGAGGGAGATGGCTAACATTTGATCCCTCTCATTTGTTCGTACTGCTGAGCCACTGTGGCATCAACATGATTTGAGCTCGCACGCTTTCTGTTGCACTATTTGGAAACCCCAATAAGTTCTTATCTAGTGACATGCCAGAGCAAGAACACTGCTGCCACTGCAGAGGAAAAATAGGAGCAAATTCTTAGAACAAGCATTTTAACTTTTTAAATACATTTTCCTCTCCTGGCATGTTTCTAAGTCACGATATGCCGAGCTCCATTTCTGTTTAGTACAATGTGTTTGAAACCTTTTTGCTTTTTGCTGTACAATTTCATATGCAGCACAGAAATGTTTTTTTCTGGTTTTTATATTGTTTTGTTAACAAGTTTTTGTTTTTTTTCCTGTCCCTTTCTTATAGCATTTAATAAAATGGTTTCTGTGAATGGACAAGACTTTAATCTTCAGTTGGTTGATACTGCTGGACAGGTAAGAAAAAAAAAAATCATTGGTAGCATTCAAAGAGCAGTTTTTTTTTATATTAATTAAGTCTATCAATGTTAATTTTGTCTATACATCAATTTGTACAGAACATTTTTGTTTAAATTATTCTTGCAGGTCAACTGGTGCGGTGTGTGTGTGTGTGTGTGTTGTATACATACATATATATTTCTGTATGTATTAGATTGTCCTGTATGTAAATTTGGATTGATTCTCTTAAAGAGCAAAATGCATCATCAGCGTCTTGTCGTGGAAACATTTTCTCCATAACATCCTAGTAACAACTCTTCCACAGCACTGTACTGGGTCGTGACCCTATTTTCTAAAGCTTTTGTAATTGCAAAGAGCTAGCTGGGATTATGATGATGTAGATCAAGTTTCAAATATTGAACATCCCTTTCTACATATATGACATGGGCATGATAGTGTAGCAGCTATAAAGCTGCCTGATTTGTATCTGATGTTTATCATTTGTGTATTTTTCATCTTTTTCAGGACGAGTACTCCATTTTCCCACAGTCTCACTCAATGGACATTCACGGTTATGTTTTGGTGTACTCCGTCACCTCAATGAAGAGGTTGGGCTTTGTGTGTTGTTTTCTTGCATAATAAATTTTGAACGTTCTACTTCTCAGCATAGCTCATAATTCCTCTCTGTTTTCTTTTCTGTGTCCTGAAACATTTATTTTCAATGTCAGTTTCGAAGTGGTTCAAGTTCTACATGACAAACTGCTTGACATGGTTGGAAAAATACAGTAAGTGCACGTTTGTGCGCATGCGTGGGATTAAATGCGTGTGAAAGGGAATATAATTGTGCGGGGGGAAAAAAAATCTTTGTTTGTTTTTCCAGGGTGCCTACTGTTCTGGTTGGAAATAAAAAAGACCTTCACATGGAAAGGTAAGTAGAGCAGAGTAGAAGAAGCCGAAGTAAGGAACTTGAGGAATGGTTCTGATTTCTCTCTCTCTCTCTCTCTCTCTCTCTCTCTCTCTCTCTCTCTCTCTCTCTCTCTCTCTCTCTCACACAGAGTTATTAAACCAGAAGAAGGCAAGAAGTTAGCCGACTCTTGGGGAGCTGCTTTTATGGAATCATCTGCTAAAGAAAACCAGGTAATGGTATAATTATTGAAAGCACATTTAATTATTCAGACTACTTGACACACTGAATGTCACACACATGTACAATTACACTTCTTTTTTTCTTCTTCTTCTATTTTTGTGCCTACAGACGGCTGTTGACGTTTTTAAGCGGATCATTTTGGAGATGGAGAAAGCAGACGGAAACGCCCCGTCCGAGGAGAAGAAATGTTGCGTGATGTAGCTGCTGCTATCTTTCAGCAAACACACAGCAAGCTGCCTGACCAAAGTTACAAGTGACATCATCATCAGTCAGCGCGGACACGGCGTGGCGGTGGTGGTGGGACTGCCGTTCTTAAACTCTCCACTCCTCACAGCAGACGGGAAGCTTTATGTACCCATTTATATGAAATTCCGAAAAGCACGAAGAATGGTAAGCTGTCCCAGGAAAAAAAAACAATTAAAATATATAATCCCCCCCCCCCCCCCACTACACTACTGTTCATTTCAGTCAACAATACTTAAACATTTAAAGTGGAAAAGCCTCTAGTGTTTTAATTGCATTTCTTAAATTCTAACTTTTGTTACAATGTTATGGCCCTATAACACACATTTCATAACCCCTGTGGCATAGGGATTTGAATGAACTATGACCTGGTCAGCTCCTGCTGAATAAAACGCCTTCAACATAGCAGGAATGAGTGAACCATGACTTCTAAATTTTTTTTATCCATCCATGATTAATTGTGCTGAGCCATGTGCCCGATGTGTTTTTTGGCATGAGTGGGCAGGTATTATATAGTTGCCACAATATATATTGCCTGAAGCAAGTGCACATTTTGTCTCCCTCTCTGTTCATGTTTTTTTATTTCCTTTTTTTTTTTTTTTTTTTTTTTGTAGGTTAAATTAGAATTTTTATTTACCCTTGTATTTGTATTGTTTGTCTCTAGATTTAATTAGGGTTTTTGTTTTTTGTGTTTGCCGATTTGTCTTGTAAAGCTCTGGTTCATGCTGCAGCAACTGTGTGTAGGATTTGTAAGAAATGTAGTTCTGTGTGGTGCACAAAAGTTCATAGAAAGGCAAAACTTGCCTTGACAATATATACCAAAGCCAGCGGTCATCATGAAAACGGCTTTTAAATAAACACTTTAACTTTTACGCCCCGAGAATAATGTAGTTTTTTTTTTTTTGTTTTTTTTTTTTGCTTTTGAGATAAAATGATGAATCAGGTTTTATGGGATGCTGTAGGAGATATTAGAAGTTGAATTTAGTTGTATAATTAAGTTTCAAATCAAGCAAAGTCTAAACATAATAATAGTTTTACACCTGAACTGATCCTGCTGAAGTTTTAAAATTTAACATAGAATCCAATGTCAGACATTGAAATGAATATATAGTGATAGAGATCTAACAGAACATGTAGTTCTTTATTAAGGAACACTGAATTTGTTTTGGACAAATTTAGTTCAACACAGCAGGAAAAGAAGCTAGACAAGTTTGCAGTAAATATTGTGGTTGTGTAGTAGGAAAAATATATTTTCAGTCTGGTCTGCTGGTCTTTGAACTATTCTGTCTTAATAGGTGACAAGTTTTGGGTCGTCTGACTGCTTGTTTATGACTCATTTATCTAGATCATCTGTCATCATCTCATTTTCTGACTTTCTCCAAAAAAAAGAAAAAAAGGGAACAAGTCACAGAGAATTGAAGAGACTTATCACTAAACACCAAGATATCCGAACTCTTTCTGATGAGTGACATCGGTTTTCAGACGAAATGCTCTAAAGGAAATGCTGTCCAGAACTGTAATATCGGCAACTCAAGGTACAGGTGCTTTGTAATTATGAACTGTATTAACAATCTCATATTGAAATACCAGTGTTATAAACAGAAGCGAAGTTTGGTATCATATTTCCCATAGACATTTCCTGGCATTTTTGTTTTCTTAAATTGTAAAATATCTGTATGGCTATGATTATTTTTATATGCTGTCTCAGGTATGTGGTCTGAGAAAGTCTTCAGCACATTTGTAGTTCTACAAAGCACACTGTTCACTGGACTGATGGAATTGGATTGGTTTCAATGTTGATGATTTGAGCTTGATCAGTTTGATTTAACTTGAAATTTTCAGTGTTGTGGAAATTCTTACATCTTGAATACTAAAATATTTTGTCTTTGATGAGCCTTTTGCTTTACATCTGACTTTATTTTATTTGTGTACCTTTTTGGGTTGCTGAAAGGGAGTTTTGTTTCAGATTGGGGGGGGGGGGGGGGGGGTTTATGAAAGAGGTGTAATGCTGTGTTAAGTGCCTTTACCACTACAACACCTTTGGTCTGTGCTCATCACTAGGCATGAACTTTCGTCAGTCGCATGGTCTTAGGCACGCATGTCTTCATGAGGATTAAAAAAGAAACGTGCATTGACGAGGTTAATTTAAAATCGGTCATCTTTTAATAATTTCTGGAATTTGTGTGATTACAAAGCATGGTGGCATACAAACAAGCAGGTAGTTGCCTTCAGATTACTGTTAGAGGGAAGAAAGTCACCAGCATCCATTAGGTTACAAAAATATCCAGACACATAAAAAGTTCTTCAAGTTTGTGGTGCTCTTTCGGGCTGTTTTTTTTTTTTTTTTCTTTTTTTTCTGTCACCTAACTTTGTATTTATGGGGAATCCTCTTATGATATGCCCTAAACCTCTGAGTTCTCTGCTGTGGGGGAGGTCCTACTTAATTCAGAAAATCTTGCTGTAAACAATTTTGTATATACCAATAAAATCTTTACTCCTTTAAATGTTGTCTGTCTGGTGTACTTAGACTCAGTGTTGATTTATGAATCTCACACAATCCAAAATTGTTATTGACAAAATAAATCGACCAAGAAGCACTTCCTTAACAACAAGGGTTTGTTTAATTTCACACAAGCAGCAGATACAGATAAGAGGTGTGGCCCACACATTGAAGGCAGAAGTTGTATGTTAGAAGTGATCATATTATGATCTGTTGTTTTATTTCAGTTGCACATGTTCTGCTCTTTCATTAAACCATTAGCCTAAAAATGCAAGTATATACCGTGCATGTCAAAGGTCTGGAAGCATCTAGTCCTATTTTTTTTTTTTTTTTTATTCATTAACCGGTTCCTTTGTCTGAAAATTTGTTATGGAGATTTAAACAATTCTTTCTTAGCATGAATGAACAGCTTTGCACATTCTTTGCATTTGCACAGGTAGTTTATCCAATCATTCAGCTGAAATACTTTGCCATGCCTCTTGTAACACGTACCGAAGATGTTCTTTGCTAGTAACATTTTCTCTCCTGTTGTGTGTTTAAGAAGTTCTTCTGTTAGTACCAAAATTATTAAACTTCCTTCCAGTCTTTCACTGTCTAGTTAGTTGGTGTTTTTGCTAGTTTGTTGTACTATATATATAAATAAACGGAAACTTTTTACAGGCACCTAAAAAAAAAATATGACCGGGTAATGTATAGACAAGATAAGATTATCTCTATCTATCTATCTCTCTCTCTCTCTCTCTCTTTCTCTCTCTCTCTCTCTCTCTCTGTCTATATATATATATATATTTATTTATTTATCTCAGTGGCTGGCGGTCAGGGGCAGAAAATCCATCTCTGCTGGCCTAAACACTATCAGAAGCACTGAACTGCGTTTACAACCTAAATTCTAATATTTGTTCCATGAAATTGTATTCATTTATTCCCCACACTCTATTCACTTTATTTCGAACCATTTCTCTTGGCTGCACTGCTTCCAGTACGTGTATGTGGATGTTTTTTTTTGTCAAATCAGATTTCAGCCTCTATGTGCTGCCATGTCAATCTAATCTGCCCAGGGCCCTCAAAGTCTATACTGCTGGCTCTTTTACTATAGAGAATTTTATCAATGGGTCTGTTTCTTTAACCAATCAGATTTAAAATTCGCCTCACAGATCCAGCTAGCTGGCCCAGAATAGTGTCAGCATTTTTCTGTCCTGTGATTGGTTGGTCAGAGGGATATATATAATTATATAGATTCATCACACACAGACTGATATATTTTAAGTGTTTATTTCTTTTCATTTTGATGATTTTGGGTAACAGCAAATGAAAACCTCAAATTCAGTATCTCATAAAATTTGAATATTGTGAAAAAGTTCAATATTGGAGACTCGTGGTGTCACACTCTAATCAGCTCATTAAATCCAAACACCTGCAAAGGTTTTCTGAGCATTTCAATTGTGTTTCAGTCTGGTTCAGGTTACACAATCATGGGGAAGACTGCTAACTTGACAGTTGTCCAGAAGATGATCATTGACACCCTGCACAGGGAGGGTAAGACACAAAGGTAATTGGTAAAGAAGCTGTCTGTTTACAGAGTGCTGTATCCAAGCACATTAATGAAAAGTTGAATGGAAATAAATAATGTGGTAGAAAAAGGTGAAATGAAAACCATTCAAGAATTTGGGAGAGATTCACAAAGAGTGAAATGCAGCTGGAGTCAGTGTTTCAAGAGCCACCACACACAGACTACATCTGATGCATTCCTTGTGTCAAGCCACTCCTGAACCAGAGATAATGTCAGAGGTGTCCTACCTGGGCAAAGGACAAAAAGGAATGGACTGTTGCTCAGTGGGCCAAAGTTTTCTTTTCAGATGGAAAACAATTTAGCATTTTGTTTAGAAATCAAGGTCCCAGAGTCTGGAAGAAGAAGAGTCCAAGTTGCTTGAGGTCCAGTGTAAAGTTTGCACAGTCAGTGGTGGTTTGGGGAGTCGTGTTATCTGCTGGTGTTGGTCCACTGTGTTTATCAGGTCCAAGGTCAGCACAGCCATTTACCAGGAAGTTTTAGAGCACTTCATGCTTTCCTCTGTTGACCAGCTTTATGGAGATGCTGATTTTAATTTCTAACAGTACTTGGCACCTGCCCACATGGCCAAAAGTACTAATACCTGGTTTAAGGACCATGGTATCCATGTGCTTAATTGGCTTAACTCGCCTGACCTAAACTCCATGGAGACTCTATGGGGTATTATAAAGAGGAAGATATGACGTAACAACGTAGAACAACGTAGAAGAGCTGAAGGCCGCTATCAGAGCAACCTGGGCTTCCATAACATGCCAGCAGTGCCACAGACCGATTGCCTCACATGTCACTGCAGCAGTTCATGGAAAGGGAGCCCTGACTAAGTATTAAGTTCTGTACATGTTCATACTTTTCAGTAATCCAACATTTCTGTGTAAAAAATCTTTTAAGTAATATTCACATTTTCTGAGATTACATTTTGGGTTTTCATTAGTTGTAAGCCATAATCATCAAAATTATTATAAAAAAAAAATATTTATATATGTGTGTGTGTGTGTGTGTGTGTGTGTGTGTGTGTGTGTGTGTGTGTGTGTGTGTGTGTGTGTGTGTGTGTGTGTGTGAATATGAATAAGAGAGAGGTGCGCATCTGGCTTTTATTGTGACCAGATTTCGATGGTAACGCTCTCGATGGCTGTTTAGGGGAAGTCTGCCGTGCTCTGACAGACATTTTTTTTTCAGGGTTGCCATATTGCGGAAATATGCACACTCAGGTTGGAAATCAGAAATGGGATTTCACATTTGTAGGAGTAAAACCTGTATCTTGAAAATGTACATGTAAAGTAAAATATGATGGGCCATCAGAAATCACTTATTGTAATCTGTTTGTTTTTTATAGCACTTGTCAATGAAGCAACTAATCATCTATACTGTAGTATTTCTCCAATGACCACGCTTTGTATTTTTGGTTCTGTTTAAATATATATATATATATATATATATATATATATATATATATATATATATATATATATATATATATATATATATATATATATAAGTTGCATTCAGTTTTTATATTTAGTTATAATCGAAAATAGTTATGGAAAAAGGAGGAAAAGAGGCCACCATTTATGGAATTAATGGCACCATCATGTATGTACCAAAAAAAAAAAAAAACAGTACTGGTCCAAATTATTATATTTAACCACATGCCTCAAATATCAGTTAATGACCTCTAATTCACTCAAGCAATTTGCAGCGTTAAAACGTGTTTCATTTAGCCAGATGGTTTATACAGCTTTTGGGACTGTCAACCCTTGTTCAATAAAACTTTAGCATTCTTGTCCCGGCCCAAAACAGTACTAAAACAAAAAAAACAAAATATCAAATTTATCATATATCAGCAAGCGCTATTATCAATAGGTCAATGTATCTAGACCGCTCCACTAGATAGCAGTATTGCTCTTTAAGGAGACACTGCTATCTAGACCTCTCCACTAGATGGCAGTAATGTTCCCCTTTTAAGAAGACCCTGCTATCTAGACCTCTCCACTAGATAGCAGTGTTGTGCCCTTTAATGTGACACATTTTGGACACCTGACAGTCTGCACTCTTGGTCTTTGTTTTCTTTTTTAAACAAAAATACTTTAAAATTTTTGTCCAATGTAAGAATTCAGTTAATTGAATGTCAGTTGTATAAATGGTTGAAGTGTCAAACCTGTAAGTGTCTGTTAAATGCTGTTGAATAATAATCAGCCCTGTGTAGTTTCTGGATACGCAACCAGACACACATCTTCACAAACAGTTTGGCAATGCAAATACCCTTGAACACTTAAGCATAAACCGGGCTTTAGTTAAAATGTTTGTTTGGTTTTCTTTTAATATGTGTAGTCTAAAACTAAACCAAATACCAAACAAACCAAAAGTAGGTATAAAGTTGTATTTAATGTTTTCCCTTATTTTTTCAGCTGAATAAAATGCACAGAAAGGGCAAAGGGAACCTGGACTTCTGTGTTCCTGGTTCATTATACATCATACAACTATCAATTGTAAGCAAATACTTACTGAACCTTAAGTTACTGTCAATGTCTATACACTACTCAGTGGCAGGCCATCCATTTCACACTTGCGACTTCATTAGTGTCCTACCTGAATCAATCCTCCTCTTAATACGGCTATAAAAACCATAAATATTATATTTTATATATACAGTGGTACCAGGACCTACGAGTGCATTAATGTACAAGTTTTCTGAGGTACGAGTGGTCACTTGGTCGATTTTTTTGCTTTGTTATGCAAGCAAAAAATTGAGGTTCGAGCTCGAGACGCCGCTGCTAGATGGCGAAGCGAAGCCAGAAAGCGAAGACTGTGACATAATTAAGATAAGCAAAGAAGAAAAAGTAAAAAAATAAAAGTTAAGGTATACGTAGTGTACAGTAGTGATAGTAGTGAAAAAACGAGTTTTCCCCTCCGCCGCTTATCGCCTGTACCCCCCTACCCCGCCAGCGTTTTTGTTAGCTCAAGTCATCTCATTTTCAAGCTAAATACACTGTATAAAACCTTATTATATCTTTATATACTCTTTTTATTATGTTTTTATAAAAGATTTGTTATTTAGAAATGTATTTTCCTAATTTAATAACATGAAACAAAAATGGGGTGGCATTTTGAGCCCCCCCCCACAAATCCACAAAAAAAAAGCCCAGTACAGTCTAAACTTTAAATCCTAAACACAGCTCACACCCGAGTCTCCTTCTATAAAGTTGAAATTATTTAACAAAACACATCAGTGTCCACATTTATGATTTCATGTTTGAATTTGTTAAACAACATATTAGTCTTTTACACATAGATCATGCATAGTCTGTTTATGTTCTTTTTGTATGAGTGGTTACTATTGAAAAAATACACGAGAACATGTGTGATAATTTTATTATATACCATAGTGCTGTTACTGATACTTGATTCTGATTGGTTGTCAGATGTTTTTAGATGACAATGACAGCCAATTTTGATCATTTTGATTAATTATGTATTACTTGAGATACTACAATGTATAAATAAACATTAAACAAAATACATTTTAGAATTCAGTGTTACCCACGCGCATTAGTAGTTACTTATCATACTTTATATTAAAAACTATTTGTGCTGCTTCTGACCAATCAGATTCGAGCATTCAACCGCGCTGTGGAACTTGTTATAAAAATCTAGTACTAACGAAACTGAAATCCCTCAGTAAGGATTTAAATAGGAAACATCTGGCAACCTGGTCTTTCTCACTGCGGAACTCAAACACGGGTGGATACCTGTAGTAGAAAACAGGACGGTGCTAATTAGTGCTAGTTAGATATTAATTATACACACTTTACGGGTTAATAATCAATTTTACCAAAGTTATTCAACTGGAAAAATTGCGCGAAGACTGGAAAACTGCATTGTTTAGGTGCAGCTTTAATTAGCTTTGACCACCTGCAAGTTAGCCAGCTAGCATAAAGTGAAATTCAAATGTCGGGCTTTAGATAGGCTTTCCCCCAGCAGTCATGACGGAAAGAAGAGAGCAGGTACAGCTAAGGAACAACCCTCGCAGGTAATAATGATAAATGTGTAATCTTCTAATAAAGGTACAATCTAACATGCCGACAAAGTCAGTAAAGCATACAAGCGTTGGCTTGGTAGCAAGCTAAGTGCTATCCATCATTTATAGCGATACAAATTACAGCTAACATGCTGCTCTGGTCACGATAATACACTTCATGAATATATGGCGAATTAATATGGGGGTTATTATTATTTTTATTTCCAGATATATTTTAAGTGAACAAAATATAAAGAAGGAACTTTGGCTTGCTAGCTAACAAATCGGTACCTTGATGTGCTAGTTAGCTAGCGGAAAGTTTTCTGATTTAAATATAAAACGTAAATATAATTAGAAAATGAAATACGAACGTATATTAGTAACGCACTCAGTGTGACAGCACTGCATGAATTTGTAAGCGGCTCTGACAGTAGTCCCGGCTGCAGTCCTAATCACAGGTTTGATATTCATTCGCTCGTATCGTTTCCATAGTAGCAGCAACTTTTAGATCATTTTTTAATTTTTTTTAATTTTTTTAAGTTTTAATAATGGACATTGTCCCAAAGCAGCTTATAAAGCAGATGATAAATGGGTTCTAAAATATGAATTTATATGCTGGTGCTCATAAGTTGAACCCTTCTATCTTCAGGTGGACCTCTCCACATAATCAAAGCCTAAGTGTATTCGAATTGCGTGTTATGTTATAAAGGGAAGAGGATGATTTTACATTTAGGGTATTAGGCAGAGGCCTTTATCCAGAGCGACGTACAAACGTGCTTTGAAGACTCTATTAATGAATACATAAATACTGGTTCACTAGGATGTAGATTTAGGATACTATTAGCCTAAAACTCTGTTAGAAGTAATTATAGCACAATTTGTATATAAATATATTTTCTTGTTCTTCATAAAAACTGAAGAATAAAAGAAGAATAAGCACAAGTTTAAGTGTTTCAGAATGAGGTCTTCACCCACGCTTTGAAGCAGCCAGTGACTCAGCTGGTCGGACATCTAGGGGAAGTTCCTTCTACCAAACCTGTCTTTGAACCTCTTCAGGGAGGAGAGTAGGGTGTCAATACTTTGTAAAATCAAAGAGTGCTAAAGTTCAATTCAGTTTTTTTGTTATACGCATTAAACAACGGACTTTAGCCATGTTGACCTGTATGCTTTTTTTGTCATTCCGATTTAATTCATTCTGACCGAAAGATTCGATTGACTGTTTACATGAGACGTTATCTAATCCGATATGGTGTTTAATCATAATGACTTTGACATGCGCACATGAGCCTTTGTCCTGTTTGCTGCCTTTTATTTATTAACATAGTTTCATTATTTCTCGTGCACGCTATTTTGATGAAAGTGTTGCTTTTAATCAAGGCATAATACCGCCAGAAGGTATGAGGAAAATAACAAGCTTTTTGGTGGATGTTCATCTCTAAGAAGCATCTCCATACTACCCCTCCCTCCTCCAAAATGCAGAAGCGTGTGGATGTAGGTCCCTATTAAGGACTGGTGGGAGCAGGTTGTATTGCAGGAATTTTGTGTCCCGGAATGGAAACTGAACTTTTGCATGAGTCACTAGTCGTTTACACGTTTGGACTTTATGGCTCCAGAAGAAGAGAATGTCAGAAATCCAATTCACCTAATTATGCGTGTCATGGTTGTTTTATACTCTGAAGCTGTGTGGAATACCATGCTGCAAATTAATTTGGTGTTCACCAGAGCGCAGTAAAAAGGTCAGTGTATATTTTCTGCAAGTGAACGATGAATGGGCCAATGCCGGATCTGATACGGATGCCGGGCGAAGAGGAGGCATCCGAAATCGCACTGAGATTTAAGAAAGCTCATTTTGTCCCTCAAGTAATGGATCTTAATGACTGAAGTAAATCGTTTTAACACGTTTACATGGCAGAATTTATTATTTTATTTTGTTCGGTTTATAGAAAGGTTTATCCCACCCTTCTCAAACTGATTAAAATTTCATTTGGTTTGCGCATTTTTATTCCGTTTGAGGTGTTTGTATGGTGCATTTTTTATTTGGAAACCGATTACAATACTCCATGTAAACGCACCTATTGTCCCAAAGCAACTTTGCAGGGATAAATAGATAACAATTATTGCTCAATAAATCAGTCCAGTCTAATGAGCAAATGTTTCAGATTATGTGTAGAATGTGCGATATTTGAATGACAAAATGATCGAAGCAAATGAAAGATATTCTTTCTTTATTGATGCTCTTGTTTCGGCTTTGTCGTTTCATATATACTTTTTTGCAGGTGCAGCGCAACACTATTAGATGGCATAGGGATTATATTGTTCTCCTCGTCTCTACTATTTGCCAGCTGGCTGGTTAGGATTTCTCAAATGGCTGAGAGACCAATTTGGTTATATTTGGGTGTACCACAAAAGCACACAAAGTACATAAGCATTAATTATGTAATAGAGAAACAGAGTAAACGTTACAGGAAAAATATGTGAAAAATATTTGCGCAGGCAGAGACCTTTTATGTAGGTGTGTAATTTTGTGTAATGTATGTTTGCATTTTGTTAATGTATTTACTTTCAGATCTTTTTTATAGATTTTTTTCTTAATTTGTAATGGTTGGATCGTGTGACAGTTTTCACAGCTGTCTACACAAATCGTCTTGAATCACATTCCTATATACGTATGTATATACTTATATACCATTCTATTAGTTGTGTTAGGTTTTTCTACTGCATTTAGTGGTTGATTTTTAAACCTCTTAAACTTCCTGAAAGGTAATTATTATTTACATCATTATAATATTAGTAAATATTTATGAATGTATGGTGAAGTCTTTAATTTACAGATTGTGTGTATGAAGATAAAACATCTTTTTCTCTACAAAATCTCTCAAACAAATCT
This sequence comes from Silurus aristotelis, assembly GCF_946808225.1. Classification (NCBI taxonomy): domain Eukaryota; kingdom Metazoa; phylum Chordata; class Actinopteri; order Siluriformes; family Siluridae; genus Silurus; species Silurus aristotelis. Next base: position 28,308,619 of record NC_139575.1, read on the forward strand.
TTTTACTCACTTGTCACACTGATGATATTGACTTGCTGCTGTCATTGCAACTGAAATATGGGGAAAATGCAGGGTTGCCAGTTAATCAGAACACATACTGTAGTCGGATCATTCTCATCATTCGTAATCATTCTTTTGTTTATTGTTGCAATGATATTTCTTGTCAATATATGTAATATATTGGAAAGTGAGGACCAAGCTGTTTATAGCTTCAGTAGGGTTAAACAAAGTTGGAACAGCCAGGGGGGAAAAGTATGAAAAATGCTACGCTACTTTTCAGAGAAAATTTGTTAAAGTGCACACACAAATGTGCTATGCCAGGATTACTTGAATATCAATTTTTAAATTGGGGTAGATAAAGAACATTTTTGCTTAGTATATAATAAAATAAAAACTTTATTAAAATAGAAAATTATAATAGTCTTTTTTTAATGATAAAGGTTGCCTTTGGTCATTGCAGCACAAACTAAACTATTAATGCAGGTACAAAATATTGAGAATATTAAGAGAATCAGCAGTTGATAGTTAGTAGTTGTGAATGGAGATCAGTCAATAAGCCTAATATAATAATAAGCCTATAAACGGTGTGGACAGTCGGTGGTGACCAGTGCTTTCCTGATTCATGTATCCTGAGCTTCGTACAGCTATGAATGTCACTTAGCTTGTGCGTGCTAACTACAAACATTCCACAGATTCAAATGATCTCAGCTACTTAATTTCAGCTTTATTTTTCCTCTTAATGTCTTTACACAATAAATTAGAGGTCTAAAATGAAAAACATATAACTGGGTTTTTTATATGTATGTATGTATGTGTGTATATATATATATGTTATAATACAGGGCTTTAGGTTTTAGTAATTATTTTGGTAATTGTTATGAGTCGTGCGTACTGGCAACCAGCACTAAATCTCTGGCGTATTTCTATTTTGAAATAGCTTGGTTTCTTGCAATTCCAGTAGCACTGTTTGCTTTCAGCAGTACAGTGTGAAAGCAACATGCACTTTTGGAATTTGCCCAATTGCTAAAAGGATCTTTGCAGGTATTGTTGCATATTTTATGAACGCCATTGATGTTTATATACAGGAGCTCTTGCAAACACCATTTGGAATATGGTGCCGCTACAGTGACTGAACCAGAAGTAGAGGAGCTGTTGTGGTTATAGTGAGGAAGTGTTTGTGCAAGTAGCCCATCGTAGGTAGGAACTAACGTTGTGAGAGGTAAAAAAATAAATAAAATTGTACAATGCAATTGGTCAGAGGACAGATTCAAGGCTGTAGTTCAGATTTGACCCTTTGCTATGTCATATCTAGTGTGCATAAAGTAGGGAGAATCTCAGAACACTTGTCAAGATGTTAATTTGGCACTTGCTGCAGTTGCTGCATTGGAAATATATTTAAAATTAAAAATGCACGTTTGTTTGTTGTATTCTCTCTTGCTAACTTGACAGAAGGTGCCGAAATATTTGCCAACAACTTTTTGTTTATTGCTTTGCTTCTGCTATGCAGTATAACAAATCATTAATTAGTCTCTCTGATTACCCTTCACACAAATTTATCCAAAATTTCATTAGAATTCTCTGAGATGGTCTTCAAAAAGATTTTTTCATATTATTTTATAACATGGTATCAACGTTTGGCTGGAGTTTCTAGAGGGGAAGTGAGTCGATATTTGATTAACATTGTACGGTTTAGGATTATTATTTTTTTCTTTAAAATATAAAATGTTAATTAGAACATTTCAGTTAACTGCACCACTGAAACAGTTTCTTAATGTGTATGCGGCATTTGTGTGGTATTGTGTAACTGACTTGCTGTGCATCACGTGATTAGTTTGAAACTATGGCTGCCATGAGAAAATTCAGCAGGCTTTTGACAGCCACTGTATTTATAAAAACAAAAAAAAAAACCTCGGGTTGACGTAATTATTGATCTAAAATGGTACAGCATTGAAACGTCTAATTGAAAAGTCCCATATTTGCTATTTGTGTGCACCTGTTTATTGTTGATTAATCAAAACATTTGTAATTTTTACTCTTTTAAAATGTTCAGTGGCATCCCAAATAAATACAAATACATTTTTGTATCTAATATTAATTATTCATTTGTCCATAATCAAATAAATTTGTAATATAATTTAGAAATGTAAAAGTTACATTGGTGGAACTCTGCTGTAATACAATCCCAAGAAAATGTATATTCAAAAGAATATAAGTTTCCAATGTCTAATTAAAATGCTTAATTGCCAAATAACTTAACTGACAAAAATGTTTGATCTTTGGGCCAGTGTTACAGTGGAAAGGTTTAAATGCCAGCAGGGGGCTCACACCCCTCTCATTTCTCACTACCATGCTCCACAGCAGCTAAATACAGGGTCAGGATACTACCCACAGAAACCTAACAGTGTCCTGACTAATCCTGCCTAATACATATCCTTTCTCTGACATAATATGGCCTTTAAATTGATTGCAATTCTCAATGTCTTTAGGCAGCTGAAGAAGCTTAGCGAGGACAGCCTGACCAAGCAGCCCGAAGAAGTGTTTGATATATTGGAAAAACTTGGAGAAGGGTGAGTGTAAAAGTAATTTTTCAGACCTGGACATTTCCGTTATGAAATGTTAGTTCACAGTCTACATGTAGGCTACACTAACACTTTTTTTTTCCTGCAGTCATTTCAACATTTTCGTTACAAGTTAAAAATGTTTTCTGGAAAAGTGACAAAATTGTTTCTTTTACTTTTGTGACTGTGGGTTGGATGGCAGAGGATTATACTTGTAATAAATGTAACTTTCTAACATGAAGGGATCTGACAGGCTGTATACATGTGGGGGACCTAAAAAAAAAAAAAAGAAAAAATTGCTTTAGTCATAGAAATCAGGTTCCAAAAAAGTTGGGACACTGTACAAATTGTGAATAAAAACAGAATGCAATGATGTGGTGTTATTCAGAATGATATTTTATTCAGAATACAACAAAGATCACATATAAAATGTTTCAACTGAGAAAATGTTTCATTTTAAGGGAAAAATAAGTTGATTTTAAATTTTATGGCATCAACACATCTCAAAAAAGTTGGGACATGGCCATGTTTACCACTGTGTGGCATCCCCTCTTCTTTTTATAACAGTCTGCAAACGTCTGGGGACTGAAGAGACAAGTTGCTCAGGTTTAGGAATAGGAATGTTGTTCCATTCTTGTCTAATTCAGGCTTCTAGTTGTTCAACTGTTTTAGGTCTTCTTTGTCACATCTTCCTCTTTATGATGCGCCAAATGTTTTCTATGGGCGAAAGATCTGGACTGCAGGCTGGCCATTTCAGTGCCCTGATCCTTCTTCTACGCAGCCCTGATGTTGTAATTGATGCAGTATTTGGTCTGGCATTGTCATGTTGGAAAATGCAAGGTCTTCCCTGAAAGAGACGACGTCTGTATGGAAGCAAATGTTGTTCTAGGACTTGGATATTCCTTTCAGCATTGATGCTGCCTTTCCAGATGTGTAAGCTGCCCATGCCACACCCACTCATGCAACCTCATACCATCGGAGATGCAGGCTTCTGAACTGAGCGCTGATAACAACTTGGGTTGTCCTTGTCTTCTTTAGTCCGGATGAAATGACGTCCCAGTTTTCCAAAAAGGACCTCAAATTTTGATTTGTCTGACCACAGAACAGTTTTCCACTTTGCCACAGTCCATTTTAAATGAGCCTTGGTCCAGAGAAAATGCCTGCGCTTCTGGATCATGTTTAGCTTCATTTTTGACCTATAGTTTTAGCCGTCAACTGCGAATGGCACGGTGGATTGTGTTCACCGACAATGTTTCCTGGAAGTATTCCTGAGTGCATGGGGGGAATTGGTGATCCTCTGCCCATCTTGACCTCTGAGAGGCACTGCAACTCTGAGAGGCTCTTTTTATACCCAATCATGTTGCCAATTAAGCTTATAAGTTGCAAATAGGTCCTCCAGCTGTTCCTTATATGTACATTTAACTTTTCCGGCCTCTTATTGCTACCTGTCCCAACTTTTTTGGAATGTGTACCGCTCATGAAATCCAAAATGAGCCAATATTTGGCATGACATTTCAAAATGTCTCACTTTCAACATTTTGATATTTTATCTATATTCTATTGTGAATAAAATATGTTTGAGATTTGTAAATTATTGCATTCCTTTTTTAATCACAATTTGTACATTGTCCCAACTTTTTTGGAATCGGGTTTGTGTTTTGTCATGTGTAGAGTCGCCTGCATTTTCTTTTCTTGGATTCCTTGATAAATGTGCACATGGAATACATTTGGCCCCCGACCTACCAATGTCCAGCCTGTGAATCTTCGGAGATACGAACACGCCCACACACACAAAAAAAATAAAAAAAGAAAATCCAAATGTGTTTAAGAAAACTTACAAAATTAGTGTGAGTTATTCAGATTTGACAATGCCACAAACAGAGGAGGAAGAAGAAGAACGCCTACCAGGCATGCATTTTGGGACCGAGACACACGTCTAACTCTTCTTATGATTAATCGACTTATTAACACTTTTCCGGTCTACTTGTACGTTATATAGAACAAATAGAAGTCAGAATTAACAAGGTCTGGTCAAAACAGAGAATGTGAAGCGATAACCTAATTGTTTCTGGTAAAAAAATTTTTTTCAATATCCTAGGTTGACATTGTAATGGCAGGTGTTTTGTTATGGTGAAAGATCAACTTCTGGGTGCTTTTCCTGTAGACACTTATGCACTTGATGTAAAATTGCTGAATAACTGTCTGCCTAGGGGGACGTTAACAAGTCCATTGTACACCCTTTTTTACTTTGTTTAAATGTATGTCACATTAATATGTAGGCCTGGGGCCACAAAGTTGAAGTGCAACATTGAATAGGCCATCGCTGTAGCCTGTATATTTATTTTTATTTTGGAACTAAAGAGGCTTAAGTCTGTTCCAGTTACCAATCATCTGTGCACAAAGCAAGCTTGATGAAGACGACCTCAACCACAGAGAAAACCTTTGGGATGAACAGGAACACCGTTTGAACCCCAGTCCTCTTCAGCCACTATCGGTGCCTGACTCCACTAATGCTCTTGTTGCTGAATTAGCACATCTTCATAATCACACTACAAAATCTAGTGTGAAGTCTCAGATTTTGAATGCCATAGTATCTAAACATAAGTCAGCACATGAAGTTCCTTAATAACACCTGACCGAGCTAAAAAATAGTTTTTTCAATAATGCACCTAATTTGCATAACGGTAATTAACTATAAGTAGTCATTTGTGCTTGTATCTATTAAAAACATGTACTCATACTTCATGGGTATAAAAATTGGTAAAACATTACTTGTAAATCATCTATGATGAAAATTCTAAACTCTTTGTACCACACAGAGTGATTAGTGAAATAATGGAAACTCTGCTTGAATGTCTAGACAATATGAAATGAGTATCGTTTTACTCACAGTGGTTGTTTCAGCATTTTATTCTTATCTCTTGCATAGTTTCTGACAGACAAGATCTAAACATATTGATGCAAACATTTTGCAGGTCTTATGGCAGCGTATTCAAGGCACATTACAAAGAGACTGGGGAGATTGTGGCGATTAAACAGGTTCCTGTGGAGTCAGACCTCCAGGAAATCATTAAGGAGATCTCCATTATGCAGCAGTGCAACAGGTTTGCTCACACAGACACATTTTTTACTCCTATATCTCCAGTAAATCTGCCTGTCTGTCTGTCCATCTATCCATACATACACGTATTCCTTCCCCAACATTTTTGGTACAGTGGTTTCTCTGCCTCGAACTGTTGTGTAGTCTCACTGTGTTTTTCTTTTTGCAAAATAAAGTTTTCCCTGTTCATTAAGTATTGTTATTAAAATTGAATATATACACAACAATGCCAGGGGTATATAAAATAAACTAGAATTAGCACAGTGTCACTAGTCATTGGTAAAACTCAGATTTTGTTTTGTCATGCACAAAATCAAGGCACTGCCAACTCTAGCAATATAGATTTTTTTTTTGGCGTATGCTTCAAGAATTTCTCTTAAAAGGAGAAAATCCAGACAATTCCGCCTCTCTAGGCTGTGAATGAAGGATGGAAGTAATGAAAACATTTGTTAAAGTATGCTAAAATATGTAGAACGGTGAAGTAGAACATATCTTAAAAAAAAAAAAATCAAAAGTAAGATTAGAATTGAATTGTTTTTGTTTTAAAGATTTTGTTGTCTTTTGCTCCAGTCCACATGTGGTGAAATATTATGGCAGTTACTTTAAGAACAGCGATCTGTGGATTGTCATGGAGTACTGTGGGGCCGGCTCTGTGTCTGACATTATCAGACTACGGAACAAAACCGTGAGTGAAATTTCTTTGAAAATCTTGTGAGTCTAATGAAATGGAAACAACTGCACTTATTTGTTGCTCATTGCTTTTCTTGGAAGAAAAAAGAAAAAAATACAAATAATAGGCAACATACACTATATTGACCTTTCATGCTATATGTGGTTATTTTCCAAACTGTAACCACAAGGCTGGAGGCTCTTAATTTGTATAGGATGTTGTTAGATGCCCTATAATAAAATGTCGCATTCACTTGAACCTGGAAACTCAAACCTGTTCCAGCATGGCAATGCCCCACAAAAGATCTAGTTTACATGCTTTGAAGGGGAAGATCTTGAGTGGCCTGCTATAGTGGCCTGCTTGACTGCTGCTGTTTCTGCTGTTTCTGCTGTTTTTGCCTGCCTTTCATAATACTCTTGTGGCTATCCAAAAGCACACTACAAAATCTAGTGAAACATCATCCCAGAAGAGTGAAGCAAATTATAAGAGTAAATTGCGACTAAATGTGGAATGCGATGCTCACAAATCACATACCATACTTATGACCTTGTGACCCAATACTTTTGGCAATGCAGTGTATTTTGTTTGAGGAAGTTAGGAGACACAAAAAGACATTGATTACTTTTCACTAAATAACTCCTAAAAAAAAAAATTAGTTCCTAATTAGTCCACCCTTATATATACCGTATTTTTCGGACTATAAGCCGATACTTTTTTCCCACGCTTTGAACCCCACGGCTTAAACAACGAAGCGGCTAATTCATGGATTTTTCCTGGGTTTTTCCCGGTTTCACAAACTTCAAGCCCCATAACCCCATAACATTAGACCAATGACATTTCCGAACGGGAACGAAAAAACGCACCTCACCTGTGTTCTGAGCTGCACGGCATCGGGAGAAAAACTTCCACCAGTGTTGATTTTTAAACGCACGATGATGCCAAAAGATAAACTCCAGAGAGAAATACAGTAGTTGTGAAAGGAAGGAGGAAGACAGTGAACAATGACTTACTTGGTAGGCTACTGTTTAGATACAAGCCGTTGTAGCGCGTTGAGTCTGGGTGAAGGGAGAGCTCGCTAACTCCAGTTGCAAATGAAATCTTATAAGCACAGACAGGTTTCCAAAACTCGTGCTTTTTTTATTTTTCTTGGCAACAGCGTTATGGGTTAGTCAAAGAAACTTAGAAATGAGCATCAGAAAATAATGAGCACATAATCCTCAGTCACACATGCAGTAATACCGGAAGAATGCAGTGACGTGCTATTCCCAAAATGCCGCTCTGCTCTTAAAGGAGCCACAACATATTTCACCCGTTACACCGTGTAACAGACACTTTCTTTCGGTAAAGCCTGTGTAAAGTTCATTAGTTTTAGTGTAGACACAGGGCTTATACACAGGTGCGGCACAGATGCGGCTTATTTATGTTAAAAATAAAAATATTTGTAAAATTCAGTGGGTGCGGCTTATATAACGGTGCGCTTTATAGTCCGGAAATTACGGTAGTCTGGACAAATGAGTGTCTTAATGCAATGCCTGAAATAGAATTTTTAATAATTTTTCATGTTTGTGTGTAACAGTTAGGAGAAGATGAAATAGCTGCCATTGTACAGTCTACTCTTAAGGGACTGGAATACCTGCACTTCATGAGGAAGATCCACAGAGACATCAAAGCCGGAAACATCCTGCTGAACTCGGAAGGACAGGCCAAACTTGCTGATTTCGGTGTTGCAGGGCAGCTAACTGTGAGGGCATTTAAAATAGTGTTTTATTTTCATGCATGTGGCATGTCTCAAATGATGAGAGAGCAACAATTTTGCATAAGATTTAGTGAGGAAACAGATATTGTACATGAGGTTGTAGTACACTCTTATAACTGCTAGAAAATGAATGAAATTTTGTTTACCTTCTGCATTTTGTCTCTTGCTAGGACACAATGGCGAAACGTAACACAGTGATTGGAACACCATTTTGGATGGCTCCAGAGGTTATTCAGGAAATTGGCTATAACTGTGTAGCAGATATTTGGTCTCTGGGCATCACCGCTATAGAGATGGCTGAAGGAAAGCCACCATATGCAGATATACACCCTATGAGGGTAAATCCTCCACTTTAAAAGATTGCCACCTGATTTAATCAGTTTACAGAATAAATGAATTGGTCAGAGTATTTGGTTGTAGTATTTAGTTTTTTATATAGTAGTTTATTAGTCATTTAAATCAACAGCACTTACAGGTTTACTTACAGTGGTTTAGTAGTAAATAGCCAACATACAAATATGGCTATTTTGATAACTAGCTATGTTGCAAGACCTTCAGAGTTATACTGTCTAATTTTAAATGCTGAATTTATTCATTTCTCATTGTTGTGTATCTGTTCTTGTTGAACCAGGCAATTTTCATGATACCAACAAATCCTCCACCAACTTTTCGGAACCCTGATCAGTGGTCAGAACCATTTAGAGATTTTGTGTCACAATGCCTGGTAAAAAATCCTGAAGATAGAGGAACAGCCACACAGTTATTACAGGTAAGCTAGGGGAGATCACTGCTGTCTTTTGTTTATGATGGTTGCTCATAGTCATATGCAGCAGTTAGAATGGGCATGGAAAATCAGAGTATGTTAATACTTGTCACATGCACTGTATTCCGTGCTGTTATTGTAGCTCAGATTGTCAATTATTTATTTATTTTTTTAGTTATACAGTTTTGGAGTAGTTTGCTGGTTAGCACCCACACTAATGGGCTAATTAATGTTGAAGCATTTATAGGAAAGGAGAAGTTTAGTTTGTTCATGTATCTTCCAGCAACCCCCCCCCTCCTTCTCTCTCTCTCTCTCTCTCTCTCTCTTGACCATTGCTGTCTCTATATCGACCATTGCTGTCTCTATATCTGTCTGTCTCTTTCATCTCCTTGACCCTCACCTGCTTTATGTCACAGCCAAATTGGAAACAGGGCGTGTTGATTTCTCGGAACAGATTAATAATTTAAAATGCAATTTTAATGTGAGAAAATATACTTGCACTTGTCAATACGCCTTGGCAAAGTGCCACCTTTTGTGCCTTACAAACTTCTCATAAAAGTCATCAGATTAGTCTTGTTTACGAATAAACTGCCTGTATTTTGAATTCATACTGTTCTTAGGTTTAAAAAGAATTTTGCTGCAGAAACAGACAGGGGTAGTTGCTATATATATATATATTACACACACAGTGCCTTTCAAAAGTATTCGGCCCCCATGAACTTTGCAACCTTTTGCCACATTTCAGGCTTCAAACATAAAGAGATAAAACTGTAATTTTTTGTGAAGAATCAACAAGAAGTGGGACACAATCATGAAGTGGAACGAAATTTATTGGATATTTCAAACTTTTTTAACAAATAAAAAACTGAGAAATTGGGCGTGCAAAATTATTCAGCCCCTTTTCATATGTTTATGTTTGAAGCCTGAAATGTGGCAAAAGGTCGCAAAGTTCAAGGGGGCCGAATTCTTTCGCAAGGCACTGTGTGTGTAATATATATATATATATATATATATATATATATATATATATATATATATATATATATATATATATATATATATATATATATATATATATATATATATATATATATATATATAGTTTCCCAGAACTTGGTTTTGCGAATTTTTAAGGGAAGTGTATGGGTGTTTTTTCATGTTATTCAGGTAAATTATTCCACTCCACCCAAAAAGAGAAAAAGTTAATTAACCACAGACCTCTTCTATTCATAATTCAATTTCCTCATATTTACCAAGGTGCCAGTAACTCTAGTGCTGGGTGTGTTCACTGTTTTGATACTAGCTAGTTAACTTGCTGGATGGGCTGCTGTGAAAAGGGAAGGCAAGTTAACTAGAAATGTTTGTGTATAACCATAACATTGAGATTCAGCTGTATATGCAACAGCTCAAAGCATTACTTTGGGCAGGTTCATTAAAACTTTTCATATTTAAGAGAAAAAAATGAAAAAAGATTTATTTATTTATTTATTTATTTATTTATTTATTTACTTTTTTGTAGCACCCATTCATAAAGAATGCCAAGTCCAACAGTGTGCTGAAGGCACTGATCACAGAGTCTATGGAGCTCAAACTCAAGAAACAGGAGATGCAGCAAAGAGAACAGGATGCAGAGGATGAAGAAAACTCGGTGAGATTGTGTTTTTTTTTTGTTTTTTTTTTTCCCCTGAAAATATCTTTTGTGCCTGCTTTGTTCTTCCAAGATTTTGCCAGTCCCAAATGTCTGCTAACAGAACTTCTAGCTGCTATTATAATAACTGATTATAACAATGTTGATTAAAAAGAAGCATTATAAAAATGTAGTGTACTGTATGTGAAAAAATAAAGTTTATAAACCTCCTATCATTTGTTTGCAGTTTACTCTAGTTTTTTTTCCCCTTTGGGCATTTAGGATGAAGATGAAGTTGATCAGGGTACAATGGTGAGGGCCAGTAAATCAGATCTGGGGACCGTACGTGCCGCTGGGTCGCTCGGAAGTTCATTAGGAACAATGATTGAGCACAATGACAGCACCTTTGATTCTCAGCTTGGCACCATGGTCATAAACTCGGAGGACGAGGAAGAGGATTCAAGCACAATGAAACGTGAGTGAACAAGTACAGCTCTCCCTCATACTCCACCACCACTGTCATGGTAAAGAAATAATTATGCCATAACTGCTGTGCTATAACCATTTAAATAATGTTTTCAGCTAAATATTTATTAGGTGTGTGTGTGTGTGCAGACTCAATGCAGTGTAAGCGATTTTGTTCAAATATCTGCAGCTTGTATTTACAGGACTGTATGTGTTGTGTATGTCCACTAGAGGTTCCACTTCCAAAACTTCCACTTCCAGCAGGTTTTTATATTGAGCCATAGTATGGTTATCAATTCATGCTGACTATTTTGGGACACGTGTGTTGGAGAAGGACACGGCAAAAGACACAGTCAAATTCTATTACAATATGCACATTTTCTATTTCAGATTTCACAAATCAGATAATTTAATACTTATCAGTGTTATGGCATTTAGTGGCATATTCTGTGCTGCCTGCACCTAAATCCCAGTGGGCCGTCTCCTGCTCTTATGGCTTGCTTTCTCCAGTTTCAATACAGACACCTCACCATCTGCAAAATGATCCCAATCAATCAGCCCATGGAAGTAAACCTCCAATCCCCCTTTCCTTCTAATGGAAAAATATTGGATTAGTATAGATCTGTACCAAGAGCCTTACCTCTCACATGGAAGAATGCATAATCTAGATCAGCCTTTATATTGAAAATAACACATTCAGATCTAATTCTGATCTAATCTACAGCAGATTACTTTTCTTTAAGCACTTTATCTTTGTTTTCCAGGTTTGCATTAGAATGAAATCACTGTTTTTGTAACACGATAAATAGAAGAATATAGTGAACTTGCAGTTGCGGTTAATGTTTGCTAATTATGTTTAAATCTTTGGTCTGGGCTATTGCATCCCAAAAATTTTTTTTTCCTTTTTGTCTGCGAGGGGGTTAATAAAATGCTTTAATTATATTTTCTCAACATAATGAATCCTGCTTTTTCAGAATAGTAAATGGGCACCATGTCTTTCACAGCATGAAATGCCATGCCATCAATAATTTTTTTTTCCCTGTGGGCTCTTATTGTCTTATAGAACAGTGCTAGAAAATGTTTCGGCGAATGCTGAGTACAACTTAGTTTTCAACTTAAAGTAATTACCAGCTTCCAGACAGAAAAAGCCACAAAATTCCTACATGACAACTAGGGGTAGTCTTCTAAACTAGTATTTCTTTGATTAATATTTTGTATTCCGGTTTCAATTATTTAATTTTGTTCTTATGTAATGCAATTGTAAATGACATACTTTAAAGTTTTTTTGGGGGGGGGTTTGTGTCTGTGCAAAAGTTGTAGCAGCACCATAATAGCAAAAGGTACAAACAGTGAATCTTTTAAATCAGAGGTGCCCAGACATATTCCTATGTAGGGCCAAAATCAAACTTGATTGAGAGATGTGGGTCAAATGTAAATGCTGCTTAATATATTAATATATAGAAATTAATAAATGGTAAACATTACTCTGTAAATTTCTTTACTAATGCAGTTTTATTTTTTAAAGGTTTTTAGTTCAAGTAAACTTAGAGTACAATGAGAACCCAATTATGGTGCAACTGAGTTCAATAACTGTATTCAAGCTTTTCACAATACAGCCATTTGTAATGTCAGTGATTATCAACATCTTTTCCAAATTGGCAAAGTCAGATTCATTGACTGCACATTGACTACTTTAAAATATATCCAAGCTTCATTTCTATAGCATTGCCCCTTCGGACAATATACTAAAAAAATTGCTGAAATCTAAGGGGTGTACCTACTTTTGTGAGAATCTGTATTTCTTTGTTACCTGCTTAGCGTCTTTCTCCCAAAAAAGAAAAAAAAGCTAAACAGCATGGGGCATCCATTTTTTTTATTTAAACGTGTACCAGTCTCTCAAATGTGTAACGCTCAAAGGGTTAGGAGTTGTAATCTAAAAGCACAGTGTTTGAAGGCTGTGTTTTATATTCTTTTTGAATTATTAAATTATTGATTTCTACTTATTTTGTTCCTATACACTATTCTGAATTTGTATTAAATCTTGTATTTGTGCTTTGAGTCATTAACATACTTCAGGGTGATGTGTTGTCTTTAGCTGTCTAAATAAGACATGTTTCTGAGTGCTATGGTGTCCTTTTGGTTAAAAGCTGTCTTGTTATTGCACCAAATATATGTTCCCTAAAAGTTCTGCTTTGATCTTATAAGACAATGGCACTTTTTGCTATCTTGTTTGAAGTGATTGTAAGTTTGTTTTTGTTAATATATAAGTGGGTTTACATTTTCTTTCCTATGAGAGTGCTCCTGTCTAGCCATACTGTTTCATAACCCAGACTTGAACAATACATGTTCCTGCAGCTCTTAATGTTAGAATGTCTTTAATGTATTTTTTTTTTTTGGGCAGCCTCCCTGAACAGATTTCATCTTGTTGGTTTTGGAGGGACACTCAATTCTTATTTACTGTGGTGCCCCATTTTCTCCACTTGTTACTGATGGCTTTGATGGTGTTTTTGAAATTATTTTCTACCCCTGTCCTATTTGGTACATTTCGACAATGTAATCCCATACATGGTTTTTAAGCTCTCGTGGACCATGGCTTCAGCACTCAGGTTAAACAGAGAAGGTCTAGAAAATGCCACAGAAATAGCTGATCTTTATTTAAGGCTAATCAAAATCACTTCATTGATATGACTATAAAAAGGTGTTTTTATAGTTTTTGTTAGAGGAAATTTCTAGCAGATTTGGCACATGGTTTAGTAATGGGTTTAAGCCTAAGGCTTCCACATAGCATATTAGAGTTTGTAATTCTTAGGACAACCATTAAATGTTTGGCAGTACCACTGAGTCTGATGCAAATGGATAAACTGGTCTTAGATCAATATGTGACCAACTTTAAGAACCTAGGGTTGGCCTCCTGGTATTTTGGAATGAAGATGACAGAGTCAAATGTCCCTAATATATAATTTTATTTGTCCCCCAGAATTTTCTGTTTTACAGCAGCAAAGAAAGGAAATGTGCAAATATATAAAAAGTAGAGACATATTACAAGTATATACATCACAGTGTATAAATACAGAAGTAAAGTAGAAAAGTAGTTAAGCTTTCAAATATATTGCACCCTGCTTATTTACACGATTGGTTTAAAAAAAACAATTTTTACACACCAGATTAGACTTGCTGATGATTATAATTATCTAATGTATTAGGCTGCCTTGTTACATTTTACATATTAAATTGATGCATCAATCCAAATTGTCTGATTGTTTTACCCCTATTGTTTAGGGAATGCTTAAAAAATATTGTGCCAGTTATACATGTTAGACATTCTAATACATTTGTCCATGCCATTTAAAGGTTGTAGTATTGGCCTAGGTTTTGTTGATGAAAGGCAATCATTTACCTTAGACTATAATTCTGATGACTTGGCATCCCATAAATTATCCATGTGTCTGTTTATATTCAAGAAATCACAATGCATAATTCTTTTTATCTTTTTTTTTTTTTTTTTTTTTACTTTTGAGGCTTGTATTTCCAAAGAAATCTTGTGAACTAGCTGTAAATAATTCCAGTTGAATTGAAATAATGTCAGATGCTTTATAATATTTCAAGTTGTGTTGTAATTAAAACTTAACCTTATGAATAAACCAAAGGAGGCAATCAGGAAAGCACAGTCGTTTTTTTTTTTTTAATAAATGAGATGCATTTACTCAATGATAACTAGGAATATGGTGATGGGCCATAATTTCACCATGCTCTTCTCATGCCCATGAAAAACAAAACTTAATTGAGTTATGCATATTATGTATGCTAAGCAATGCTGTTAGTATGCTAATTGATGCTTTTAAACAACTTCTACTGTATGTCCAATCCTTCTTGTTATTTTTCATTTCTGACCATGCAAAATAATGATGCATTAAGCATCAACTTGATAAAAAAATAACTTTTAACTAGGAAATTGATTCGTTTTATTTTTAGCATTCAATTTTGTTTTTTAACTACTGTGACCGACTCACTTTTATTTATCCTACAAATTATGCAGGCATATTAGATGCATGGTAAAGGTCAGAGAAATTATAATCTCTGCATAAAGGAAATGAATGAATTGTCTCGTCTGCGTTGCACTTGGCAAATAATTCATGTTTGCAGGGATTTACTTCTGGTTATGCATGCATATTCTGTATGCCTCTGCAGAAGATCAGAGGTAAGACAATAAGGTAATAACTGAATAATTGAACAGCATAAATAAATGATAAGGTGAGGATCTTCACTTGGTTGGCTGAGAAAAATAAAAATAGGGAATAGTTTGACTTGCTCCCTACATGTTTTAATATAATTAAATGGCATGCATGCTTTGTGTAAACTTTTTTTGTTTTGCACAAACTTTAGTATTAGATTCATTATTATATCTAGTCATTTTTATCCTTAACACAAATTAAAACACTATTCCTTTGTCTTGTTTTTTTTTTTTCCTTTTTTTTTTTTTATTCTAGATCATCACGAAACAATGCAGCCAGCCAAGCCATCATTCCTGCAGTATTTTGAACAAAAAGAGAAGGAGGACAACAAAAACAGTGACAACAACTGTCACAAACTGCCCACAGAAGGTGACATGGAGGTGGTAAGTACTGTTCACTTATTTACAGTCAGAAACAGTGACGTATGTCATGTAATTGAATTGAAATAAAAGGTAATTAAGCAGCCAATGTAATTGTATCCTTACTAAGCTTGAGCTTTTTCAAATACTGTGCACTTTTGCTGCACACTGCAAAAAAACCTGTTCTCGGTGTTGAAATATAACTTGATTTCTATCAGCAGTCGTTAGGTATAGAGTATAAGAGTCACGTTACTGATTCGACTGCCTCTAGAAGGTAGTGTCGCAGCAAATCAGACTGTCTGAATCAGGGGTTTGAAAACATCACTAGTATATTTATCGGGATGGAAATATAATTCACCTGCTCAAGTCAAGCAAATCATAAGGCATTTAAAAAGGAAGTAAACTGATAAAGGCAACTGTACATATATTTAGGCAGATTGTTGTTATTTGACCGAACAATGTAAACACAAATATCAATACCTGCGCTTTTTTTTTCTCCATTATTTATGTATTCAATATATATATATATATATATATATATATATATATATATATATATATATATATATATATATATATATATATATATATATATATATATATATATATATATATATTTTTTTTTTTTTTTAACCACTAGCAAAGAACAAGGATCATTATAGTGTACTACATTTGGTAGTTAAGGTTGGATTCCTTTTCGGGGTGGGAGAGATAATTCTCCGGAATTGTAAAACATTTTTAGAAGTTTGTTATCTATGCTAAAAATATTAGCAATCAGCAAATAAATTTGTTTATAAGGCTGTCAGTGGCTTAATTTTATCTCTTACCACTCCCTTTATGCATTGTAGAACAAATGTATCTATCCTGCACACTGTTTCCATATGCTCTGTGACACAACAAACAAAAACAAAGCACCCAGTGTAGAGTTTTGGGAAGTCTGTTGACTTTGACTTCTTTAACTTAACTCCTTTCCCAATTAGAACAAAAAGCTCAACAGCTCCATTTGCCCCTTTAGTCCATTCACTATGACAGTCCTTCAGTCTCAGCCACTGAGATGAGACTTTTATTAGAATGGAGATGGTCTTGTTATTTTTATCTTATTGATTTTGCAATATATAGTTACAGGATGCCTGTAAAGGGCACTAAAGAAGTCATCTGGGAGTCGGAAGGAATGTCTTTGTGCTTTTGTCTTTGTGCTCAACTTCATGCCTTTTTGGGGTTTTTTTTTTGCCAAAAAAGCCATGGTTTTGTCTTGTTTTTCATTTTATTAGTTATAATTTTAATTAGTTGGAAAATGGATTACATTTTCCACAGTACTTTATGTTCCATACGTGACGATTACACATTTTAAGACATGTCTGTGCAATATGGGTTATATGCTTTTTACATACATGATTATCAACAAGGAATGTTTGCATGCAGAACAAAATATACAGATAGTTTTTCAAAAATAACTCTGTTCTGAAATATTTTACTATAACTATACAATATAGAACAAATATTACTTTAAAAATAATACATTGAGCATTTTTATGTTTGTTAAATATGAGGTATTGGTTTGCTTTACTTATAATGGAGCTGATTTATAGATATTTTAGAAAATGTGCAACAGAAATGCAGATTTTCTTTGTATTCACGAGTACCTTTTGATGAAGGACATTTACTCATAATTATCAGCCACAACACATCGTATTTGCATTTAGACGCCCACAAAGCTCCAGAAAGGCAAAGGGCATGTAATTAAAAGAGGTTCTGTTAGATGCAAAAGTCAGTTAATTTGGCTTGTGTCTTTATAAACCTACACACATCCAGTGTAGATCATCTTTGTGCCACCTAACACCCACCCCAAGACCTTTTCAGGGTGTGCTTTGGACACCTCACCTTTGAAAACTGACTTCACTTGCTAACATATAAAAACACTAACCAGTGAATTAAAAAACTTTGAGGTAAATCATCAGCTTCTAAGGGGTGGGACATATTAAGCAGCAAGAGAAAAGTCAGTTCTGCCAAGATTCATCAGGATCAGGCTGTAGAATGGTTCAGTGAGCATAAAGGATAATTTTCACACATGAATTAGCCACCTCAGTGTCCTGACCTAAGCCCCATGTGATGTGTTGGAGAAGACTATATCATGGACAACTTTCCCATCCATACAAAATTTCTGCATGCAAATAATCAGTTCCTAGTATCTACTAACTAGTATCGTAGATGTGCATAAGGGTTTTGAAATAATGCCATAAGAAATTAAGGAAGTGAAGCAAAATAAGTGTGTGACTTTTGTTCTTGCTGATGCCTCATAAGAAAAGCAGATTTATTTTTTTACAGCTTGAGATTGGTAACTTAGATCTGTGTGTGCACAGCCTTAAAGGAAAATGCTACAGTGGGTCCACAAGCTTTAATAAATTTGTGTGCTTAATTAAAAATACATAAACTTGACAGTGTAATCTGCATTTAACAGCAGTAACTTGATTTCAAGCAGAGGTTTTTATAAAATTTGCATACACTCTGGCGCATAAGTAGGATATAATTTTATTTTCCTTGAATTACTGGATTTGCATCAATACTGTAAGAGCATTGAACATTTAATTATATGCCGACCTCAAAATAGAGAAATCATCTGCATGCAGGTGTACCCTCATTACAAATCTGTTATGAAATCAGTAAGCCCAACTTTGTTTCCATATTCCTGCCAAAATAGAGTACTGTCAGTTATAAAGGAGGATCAGAGGTAAAATAAACAAATAAAAAATTTCTTTTTAGAAATGTTCAAGTTTCATCCACTAAAAATTAGTCCAGATCTGCATTGTTAGTTAGAGATGAACACTAATTTATAACAGACCAGGAATTGTGCTAAAGTGGACACTGTTAATTATCTAAACTGTTGTATGGAATTTGAATTGAAATTGCAATCCTCCTGTTCCCACTTTCCAGATACGGTCCTTAAGTGTAGAGGAGCTAAGAAGACGCCTGGCTTCCCTGGACCCTCAAATGGAGCAGGAGATTGAAGAGATTCACCAGCGCTACCAGGCCAAACGTCAGCCCATTCTTGATGCCATTGAGGCCAAAAAGCGACGTCAGCAGTCCTTTTGATCCAGCTGAAGAAACTCTTAAGGATTCCCCAGCAATGTTCAATGCTGTCAGTTACCTATAAAGGTACCTGTGCCAGTCCCAGCTACGTGTTTTTTTGTTTTTGTTTTTTTTTTTCCCCCCTTATTTTTTTGTTTGTTTGTTTAACTTGCAAATCTCTCTTTGTATTTGTTGTTTTATTATTTTGAAATCTGTTGCTGTATCTACACCACTGTTGGTACTAGATTTTTTTTTGTTGCTATGGGCTCAAAAAGCAGGGAACAACATTTTGTCATACACTGTTTGACTTACTGCACTTTTTTTTTTTTTTAAAGACCTGTTACTTTGGCATGTATGTTGTATGTTTATTTTTATTATTATAGTTTTGTTCAAATAGCTGTAAGTAGTTATAAAACTAAAGCTAAAAATTAGATTGGATATTCTTATATTTATAGGATCTTCAAAAGCAGGTAAAAATTTGTCTTCTAGCTGATATGCAGATTGTATAGATTTAACTTGAAGTTGTTTTTTTTTTAAAACACCATCTCTTTCACATCTGCTGTACTGGCAAATGATGTTTGCTTAATATAGGTACCTTCAGGAATGATTATGCGAGGTTAAAGTCATGAAAATCGAACTGTTCTACAGTAGTAATAGATGCATTAAAATTAAAACATGCCTGCATAAAAAAAAAATATTTTATTCAAGTGACCTAGAAGAAAACCTATATTTTACAATTGAGTATTGAACTGCTGTACTATCCACACCTCACTGTTCACATTCCTGTTGGACATATTCTTCGAGCAGCAGCATATAACAGTGTTTGGTCACTTAGGCATTGAACTGGGTTGTGTTCACAAAGTAACACTTTATGCTACTGTACAAAGATTTTATATTTCCACATGATCTAGTTGTAACACAGGCAAACAGAATGCTATCAGAGTCCCCTGCCAAGTGATGAAATCGGTCTCACCCAACCAGGTACTACTATAATCAATTCAGTGGGAAATCTTTTTGATAACCAGATATCATTAAAACCATAAAGCTCAGTTTTAACTTGATCATTGTGTAGTTTAAGCATCAATATTCTTTAACAAATGACCACAACTTTACTCAACATATACTTTATGTTGCACTCTATGTACTCTCTGCAAGGGCATGAGGAAAATGTATGGCACCCCCGTTTTGGTCATCTCTGTTAGAATATGAGATTTGATATAATGATTGATGTGATTAATTTAATTTACAACACAAATGCTGCATACTGACATTTTTAACATCTCTAATTGTTAATGTAATCATTTTGGGCCCTATTGAAGTAAGGTGACTAGAATAACCAATTTTATAAAATAGATTATTTTTAACTTTAAAAGTTTTGCAAGCCTGGTATTTTTGTAGCACATTTGTCCCTGCAAATTAGGCTCAGGTTTAATCGACTCAGGGTATATTTGTATAGCAATCCATAGCTACTGTGGAAGACATGTATACTGTTTATTTACCCACTGGAAAAAAATAATCCCCATATTTGGTTTTGGACGATTAGCTTAATAGCCTTCTTTATAGTTCTTCTTTTTGGATCGTGTTACACACTGTACTTACATGACTGAGAATTTCGTTGTCAGCCCTATAGAATATTAATGCCAGCTGCTTCTTTTCTTTGTTTAATGCACAATGTGAATACAGAACCAATGTCAGTACACATGTCCTTACACTGGTCCTGAAAAATGATTTTGTCTGTGCCTTAAATTATAAAAAATCTATTTGCAAGTGTTTAAAAATTTGGATGTTAGTTTGTTTTATGTGTGAAAAATAAACTGGATTCATTATAATTATAATGGTTTATCTTATTTGATCGTATACACCTTCCTTTTGTATGAACGAAGCCCAGAAAATACTGTTTTCTAAAATTAACCTAATTTGTGTGAATAAACACTGATATCGCTCTTGCATTAGCTACTACAAAATTGTGACCTGGTGCATTTTTGGTTAAAATTTTAGAGGCAGTGTTTGTTAGCAAATTGCCCACAAGGAAACTAAGCAAAGAGGGGAAAAAAAGATACATTTGTGGAAAACGAAAAATTTAAATAAGTGAGTTGCTTCTAAAATTTTGCTTCAAAGATGCATGGTAAGGAAATACCTAATAAAATTAAGAATTTGTATGCTTCTCTGCTTCTTTCGGCTTTTCCCATTAGGGGTTGCCAGAGCGGATCATCCATTTCCATACCCCCTGTCCTCTACATCTGCCTCTTTTAAAACAACTACCTGCATGTCTTCCCTCACCACATCCATAAACCTCCTCCTTGACCTTACTCTTTTCCTCCTTCCTGGCTGCTCCATCCTCAGCATTCTCCTACCGATATACCCCATGTCCCTCCTCTGCACATGTCCAACCATCTCAATCTCGCCTCCCTCACTTTGTCTCCAAAACATCCTACATGGACAGTCCCCGCCACTCTTCTCCACCCACTACACTCTGCCTGCACTTTTTCTTTCCCAGGTAGCTGAACTCAATTACAATCTCCACCTGTTCTCCCTGCAACTGCACCACTCAACTGCCCTCCCTCTCATTCACACACATGTACTCTGTATTACTCCTTCTGACTTTCATTCCCCTTCCCTCCAGCATGTACCTCCAGTTCTCCAGGCTCTTCTCAACCTGCTCTCTACTCTCACCACAAATCACAATATCATCCGCAAACTATCATCATAGTCCACAGAGACTCCTGTCTGACCTCGTCCGTCAACCTGTCCATCACCACTGCAAACAGGTAAGGGCTCAGAGCCGATCCTTGATGCAGTACAACCTCCACCTTGAACCAGTCTGTCGTTCCTACTGCACACTTCACTGCTGTCACACTGTCCTCATACGTGCCCCGCATTACCCTCACATACGTCTCTGACACACCTGATTTCCTCATACAACTTCTTTCTCAGCACCCTGTCGTACGTTTTGTCTAAATCCACAAACACACAACGCAACTCCTTCTGACCTTCTCAATACTTCTCCATCAACATTCTCAAAGCAAATAAAGCGTCTGTGGTGCTCTTCCTCGGCATGGAACCATTCTTTTGCTCACAAATGGTCACCTCTTCTCTCAGCCTGGCTTCTGCTACTCTTTCCCATAACTTTATGGTGTGACTGATCAACTAAATTCCCCTGTAGTTACTGCAGGTCTGCACATCTCCCTTATTCTTAAAGATCGGTACCAGCACACTCCTCCTCCATTCCAGTCCAACCGACTTTCCACTCTTCATCTTTTTAAATGCTGCTCTCACTTCCTCCTTACTAATCCTATCCACTTCCTGCTTCACCATCTCCACACCATCCAACCTTCTGCCTGGCCAATCAGTATAAATCCTTTTCTCCTTCCTTAGTGTTCAACCTCTCATACAGCTCCTTGTATGCCTTTTCCTTGGCTTTCGTACATCCCTCTTTACCTGCTGCCGCATCTCCTTTGTTTTTCCAACCTCTGTCTCCTTATGCTTTCCTGCACTTCCTCTCTCCACCATGTCTCCTTTTCTTCCTTTCTATTTCCAAATGTCACACCAAGTACTTTTCTAGCTGTCTCCCTTATCACTTCTGCAGTAGTTGCCCAATCATCCAGCACCTCTTCACCACCACCGAGCCCCTGTCTGACTTCTTCCATGAACCTCAAACTACAGTTGTCCTCCTCCGGTTTTCACTTTTCTTTCAGTCCTTACTCTCCTTATCTTCTTCTTTACCTCCAAAACCATCCTACAGACCACCATCCGATGCTGTCTAGCTACAATATCCCCTGCCAACAACTTACAGTCTCCAATCTGCTTCAGGTTGCATCTCCTACATAGAATATGTTCCACCTGTGTGCACCTTCCGCCACTCTTATACGTCACCCTATGATCCTTGTTCTTCTTAAAATAAGTGTTCACCACTGCCATTCCCATCCTTTTAACAAAATCTACCACCATCTGCTCTTCCACATTCCTTTCCTTAAGGCCATACCTACCCATCAACTCTGTTCCTTTCTCCCAAATGGCCATTAAAGTCTGCCCTAATCACCAATCGTTTATTCCTAGGTACACCTTCTAACACTGCTTGGGATTCTTTCAGAAAAGGTAAAAGAACAGTATTTTAGCTGGTGGTGTTTGGGGCATAGATGGTCAACCCACTTCTCAATAGATCACATTATTTCTAAGTTCACTATGATTGATAGGCGCACTGTAAAAGAGGAGGGTGTTTGTTCCAGATGTCCTGCTCCTTAGTATGCGCATAGAATGCATATTTTTATCTAATATGGCCGTACGCCAGTGGTCATCAGAAAAGACAATGCCAACTCCACATATCTTGAAAATACCTGTAGTGCCAGCAAGAGGCTGAAGGGCAGCACGTTTTTCTGCAGGTCATGGGGAACTAGGGTTCAGTGTCCTAATGGAAAACAATCCGTTAACTTTATCTGAAATCTGTTTACCATGCTGGATTTGACATTCTAAAACCCGCACTATCCTATTTGAGCTATCAGAGCAGCAGGTTCCAATAATGACTCTAACACACAAGGTAGGTTCCACATGCCTGATTTCACATCAGACAGAGCAGACTGTGCCAGCCACAAATGTTGACACAACAAACTATCAGAGAGTCTCTCAATATACATTGTACTGGTATTCGGTGGTTTAAGTGACAGATACATAGCTTTGCACTTACCATAAGCCTATGATAACTGACAGTCAGTGCTGGATCCCACCCCAGACAATGCAGGGGCTAGAATTGAAATCAGCCTGGAGAACTTCTATATGCAGCTTATATAGCATCTGTGCACTAATCAGATCAGGGCAAATAAATGTAGATGCAAAAAATATAACAGTAAAATGGTGTCTGTCCCTGGAACAGCGGTTTTAGAGTAATGTCGACTGTTTATGGACAGTTTGCTCAGTTTTCCATTATCAACAAAAGGTCACAATGTTTATCAATAGCAGTAGAGATTGAGAGACTTGGGCCGCATTGACATTGTTGCACTGCATAGCTTCTTTAAAATTTTAAGTGTAAATCAAGAGCTTATTCTCTGCTTCCCAGAAATTCTATCCACTTGGTATAACCTGAACTATAAGTTCACGAACCAAAGAAGATTAAAAGAAATGCACATTAATGTAGAGGCACATTGTACTCTATTACTTGCAACATGTTAAATCTGAGATCAGTATCCATCCAGTTGGTATGGAATTTGGTGAACAGGGAAACAATTTGATAAGGAAAAAAATGACAGTGTGTACTGAAGATTGTATGGTAGATTTAAACTACTTAGCACAGGGGGAAGCCACTGGCACTGGAGAAGAATGTATGCTGTCAACTCCCTAGATACTGTAGAGATCAAATTTCCCTAGAAGTTGAGTGACTATCTAAATGCAGAGCTAGTAATGCTAGAAATGGAAATCTGTCTCAAGATTATGAACATATTATAATGTAACAGAAATATACTCACCATGATAAAAAGTCGAATTTTATTTCTAGGTTTGGAAGACATGATATCTGGTCCCAAGCTGTTAAGTGGATAGATCTGTATTGTGTTCATGCAGTCTGATTTTCACAGGCAGGTAGGGAAAAAAAAAAAGGTAATGAACATTATATGATGACAATATCTACAGTATTACTGCAGCATTTATATAGTATTTTGATATGTTCCTATGCATGTTATTTTGCTGTTACTTCAAAGGGTGCTTAGGCAAAGTTTTATTTTTTAATTCTCCAAAAGTTTGAAAACAATTAATCTGTCTAAATAGCTGAAGGCCAAATTGCCAAAGTTCCCATAATACATTGCAATTTTTTTAAGGGCACTTAAAGGGCTTTTGAAATGCACAATCAATAATTTAGTTGAAAGAGATTTACTAGCATCCATGTACTGCATTTAGGAGTCTTGTAGGAATGTTATCCTGTCTATTATCTTGCACAAATCTTTAAAGTGCATTATACAGGTGCATCCCAAAAAAATTTGAATATTATTAAAAAGTTGATTTATTTTAGTTATTAATACAAAAAGTAAAACTTGTATATTATATAGATTCATCACACACAGATTGATATATTTCAAGTGTTTATTTTTTTTAATTTTGATGATTATGCGTAACAGCTAATGAAAACCCAATATTCAGTATGTCAGAAAATTAGAATATTGTATAAAAGTTTGTATTGTATAAAATATTGGAGACTCGTGGTGTCACACTCTATTCAGCTCATTAAATCCAAACACCTGCAAAGGTTTCCTGAGCCTTTAAATTGTGTCTCAGTCTGGTTCAGGTTACACAATCATGGGGGAAGACTGCTAACTTGACAGTTGTCCAGAAGACAATCATTGACACCCTGCACCTGGAGGGTAAGACACAAGGTAATTGCTAAAGAAGCTGTCTGTTTACTGAGTGCTGTATCCAAGCACATTAATGGAAAGTTAAATGGAATTAAAAAATGTGGTGGAAAAAGGTGAAACAAAGCCCATTCAAGAATTTTGCAGGAGATTCACAAAGAGTGGACTGCAGCTTCAAGAGCCACCGCGAACAGACATATCCATGGGCTACAACTGAGGCATTCCTTGTGTCAAGCCACATCTGAACCAGAGACAACATCAGAGGTGTTACCTTACCTGGGCAAAGGACAGAAAGGACTCTACTGTTGCTCAGTGGGCCAAAGTCATCTTTTCAGATGAAAGGAAAGAACATTTTGCATTTCATTTGGAAATCAAGGTCCAGTGTGTTGAAGAAGAGAGGAGAGGCACCAAATCCAAGTTGCTTAATGTCCAGTGTAAAGTCTGCACAGTGAATGGGGGTTAGGGGAGTCATGTCATCTGCTGGTACAGTGTTTTATCAAGTCCAACTTCAGCACAGCCATCTACCAGGAAGTTTTAGAGCACTTCCCTCTGCTGACCATCTTTATGGAAATGCTGATTTTCTAGAGCAGTAATAATAAGTAATTGTAATTAGGAAAATTAATTTGTACAACCGTGACGTTTCACAGGGGTATAAAAAATGAGATAACACATTGGACGAATTCCCTTAGTCATTCAGGACAATTTGTTAAATCATTTTATATAGCTGTGGTATGCAACAAAATGATATTTTTGTTTTAACAAAATAAAAAGCAGCTGTAGGAGAAAGCGATGACAGAGAACAAACTTGAAGAGAACATGTGTCTATATCACCTTTATGCACTGTGAAAAAGGGTTGTTTGAGTGGCCAAAAAATATTCAAGGATTACAGCTGGAGAATTAGCAGAAGTTAATTATGTCTTTGAGTCAGAAAGAATGTCTCCAGAACTACAATAAGATGTTACCTACATCATCACAACTTAAAACAGGTTAAGGTTCTATGTTCATGTTAAATCAAAATCTAGCTTTTTGGCAGTAAACATCATAGATGCATTTGGCACACACAGAGAGGTAGACATATGGAAAAAAAACCTCTTGCATACAGTTAAACATTGTGGTGTTTCATGTTTTGGAGCTGCTTTTCTGCCTGAACGCCTGGACATTTATTTTTAGGATACATTGATACATTATGGACTAATTAAATTAACACCTAAGACTTCTGGTCTACATCTTTTCGAGAATGGCCGCATAATCTATTAGCTTGCAACTTGCACGAAGTCAGTGCCCCAGATCTAGATATTAACAACTTTTAAGTGTTGACAGAGTTATGGAAGGGGCAACTATAGAGAAAAAGGGAAGACCAAGAAAAAAGATGAAGGCGAAAGACGAAAACAACTCGAACGTTCTTGAACAGATTAGCGCAAGCAGCAACGGAAAACACGGGGGGAAAAGCAAATTAGCCTGGTGAAGATTCTCAACAAGATTAGGGACTTTCGACAAGACAGCCACAAACAACTTCAGGATATTAAAGAAAAACTGAACAAATCTAATAAAAGAATCGAAGAAGCTGAAAATAGAATAGATTAAGCGGAGAACCGAATTCAAAACACGGAAGAATTGCTGGAAAAGATGCTACGGCCAACGGAACAATTTGAAGCCAGGCTAAATGACCAGGAGGGTCGAGCCAGATGGTCAAACATCAGGTTTTATATCGTAAACTTTCGGACATGATTTCTTTCCTCGAAGACTTTTTCAAATCAACCCTAGATGCAGCAGTGGACCTCCAGATTAAATGGGCCCACAGAGCACTAGTGCCTAATCCATCAACTGCAGCCGAACCACGCTTGATAATTGCCAAGTTTCTCAACTATAAGACAAAAGAGTTGGTTATGAAAACAGCCTGGTAGAGGAAGGTGATTGAATAGAAAGGCAACGGGATTTTCTTTGATCATGACTCTGCCCCTGACATGCTGTGGAAACTTTTTAGCTCAAGAAGCTAAAAAGGCACTGTGGGAACACGGCATCAAATTCCAAATGCAAATACAAAAGCTCTTTAAACAGAAAAATATCAGCCTTCAAAGAAAATACCTTCTGCAGTCTAACAAGCAACCTAGGAGTGAGGAGACTAAAGAAATGCACTAGAGTGTGAGATTGTTCCAGGATCATAGCTTGTATTACCATTAATGTGTTTTGCTTCAGAATAAACTTACCGTAACTTGAGCTGTGAGATGTGTTGGAGGGGTATATTAGGTGGGATATCTGCAATACAATACCCAAGCCATTAAGCGGCTGCCTGTGCTGACATTGAAAGCAGCTGCAAAACCATAAGAATGATTTTGATGTGCAACAGAAATGAAAGTATATAAGGAATATATTAAATGTTTTTGTGTCATGCTGAATAAATACGTTTAAACAAGTTACACTTAAATAAATAAATAAATAAATAAATAAATTTAAAAAAAGCTGGGTAAAACAAACAACAAAAAAAATCTCAAAATTAAATTATGTAACCAAAAATAGCCTAGAAATACTGTAATGTTTGTTCACATTTAAATAGGAGTCTGTAATACAGACTTATAATTATTATATAATTATAATAATGACAGACATACATATATAGTCAAATGTTGATATTCACTTGCACCCATATATTTATATATATATATATATATATATATATATATATATATATATATATATATATATATATATATATATATATAATCATTTATTTTTTTTTAACAGAGGTCAAATATTGAAGCTGTATGGTGCATAATATTCTAGTGAATCTTCGGTGTGACCAGCAGTCTGGATCCCAACCAAACGTTTTCAACGGTCTCTCAACAAATGCCTCTGTCTAAATATAACGAAGTAAATGCTGTTATTAACTTACCTTAAAATACTGACTCCCCAGGTGTTGGATTATGTCCAAAACGTTAATCAGAGGTATTGTGCTTATTTTATAGTTATAAATTAAAGAAGCCAGTGTCATATAATCTAAAAGCTAAACAAATTATAAGCAAATTACTATATTCATAATATTTCTGTAACTCTTTCAAGGCATTGTACTACCTTTTTTTGTGGTGCTCTGCTAAACATCTTGTCCAAGGAAAGGCTTCATTTAAAGTGATTACAATGTCTTGAGGGTTTTTAACATGCTAAAGCTGAATCTTTCATTTTCTCTCTCTCGGTCGAGTTAAACATGCTCCTGAGGCTCCAGTGACCACTGTTCCTGCCCCTCTCCCCTGGATCTTCCCACTTCGTCCAGGCCTGCCTCTGGATAGTGTTCTCTTCGACTGGAGGCCACTCTGTGCAGCTTGGGACGGTTTCTCATCAACACCTTGGGTGGTTCCGGAGTAAGAACGGGCGCTTTAAGGATGGATTGGACTTTAGTTAATGTCAACAGTGACTCCTACACTGCCTCTGATCATCATCAATGTACCCCGCAACATCGTATATCTGCTTC
The DNA here is from genome assembly GCF_946808225.1 of Silurus aristotelis. Lineage (NCBI taxonomy): Eukaryota > Metazoa > Chordata > Actinopteri > Siluriformes > Siluridae > Silurus > Silurus aristotelis. Next base: position 28,337,010 of record NC_139575.1, read on the forward strand.
AAATGGACATTCGGTGCAACCCAGATAAGGATGGGTCCCCTACTGAGTCTGGTTCCTCTCAAGGTTTCTTCCTTATGCCATCTCGGGGAGTTTTTCCTTGCCACAGTTGCTCATCAGGGACCAACTTACTTACAAAAAACATATTTACTTTTAATCACCACATTATCTGTGTAAAGCTGCTTTGAGACAATGTTCATTGTTAAAAGCGCTATACAAATAAAAATGTATTGAATTGAATTGAATTTAACACCTCCTCCCAAAGACTAACTGCACCAGAAGTGGACCATTTTTTAAAATCTATTTTCCTTAGGATAAGAAAAGGTATTCTTTATTTGTATTAAATAAATGTATGATTTTGCTAATTTCTTTTTGCACAGGCTAAAAAGAAAAAAAAATACATTTAAATGTTAAAATTTAAATGGGCAAAAAAAACATCTTTAACAAAGAAACAAACAAATAAAAACAATATGAGCAAAATCTAATTGAAGACTATTTAGCCAGTAATTTTATCATTATTTCGTCAGAAATTGGTAATCTTTTTCAATCACCGTCCATGTTTACGTTATAAATTCATGTTCACGCTACCTCTTTTATGGCACATAGTCCTTTTGGAAAAGGTAGGTTTTCTTAACTATTTAGTAGAAAGACTTTAAAAGTGACTTGAAAAAATATTTGAAAAATATAAGCACAAGGCTGCAAGCACAGTCACAGGGAGCACCGAACTTTATAAGTTAGTGTGGCAAAAGACATCATTCTATGTACATTGGTAGCTGTGCAACTGGTGCTATTCTGACCACGTGAATTACCACGTCTGCTTTTCTGAGCACTCTTCCTCCTCACACGTGAGATTTTTTCTTGGAAACAACACTTCTGTCACTTCTGCACCAACCCTACTTGCCAGATTTGGCTCCTGCGGACTTTGCCCTCATCCCAAAGATGATGATCCAGCCCAAAAGTCGCTGTTTTGACACCATTGTGGAGAGCTATTGCGAATTGGTAGAAGCTGCTTGACACGCTTCAAAATGAAGACTTTCCGGACATATTCCAGAAGAACCAGGAGCCCTGGGAGCGTTGTATTGTTATGTAGGGGACGATTTTAAAGATGATAATGTGCAAACATAGATAAATCAAAACTTTTTTATACCACCTCATATATAATTAATACAGCAATTTACCTTTTGAGAAAATTTTAATAGTGCTGAGACAAGCAATTCTGTGATATCGTATATGCCTTTAATTAGCCTTTTATGTGATATTAGGCAATTTAGCATAAATAATTGACAGAGGTTGACCTGAGAACAACAGCAGCATTACATTTACACATCATATTACAATTTTAACATTTTTGCATGTATTAATAAAATAGCTTGGTAAATTATTTATCAGTGACAGAAGGCTCTATTTCATTTTTATACTGCAAAAATGTACTGCTATGAAGTATGTACATTTCCAGCTTTAATTCAAGGGGTTTTGCAATAAATTCTTTAAGAACCCTAACTTTCAACCCAGTGAACACATTTGAGATTATTTGGAAAATGCATAGCTGGCCTTCTCACCTGACATCAGTGCCTGACCTCACTAACATACTTATTGATAAGTGGGCACAAATCGCCACCATGAGATCTCCACACACTGAGATTTAATGAAAAGCCTCACCATTAGAGAAAAGACTTTTAGTGTTATTGTCAATTAAATTGTGACTCTCAGGTGTTCAGATACTTTTGTCCACATATTTCATTAAAGGATTTGGGTAGGTAGGCCCCCCTTTTCTAACATTTTTTTTATTTTTTTCATCAGCAAAATAATCTTTAGTTCTATAATACTTTTGGACCCCACTGTGTGCATCAATAATAACTGTTTTTTAGTTTTACAATTCAATATAAAGAAAATAAATGTTTTAAATCTCATGAAAATCCCTGTCTAGTTCTCCAGTATACTAATTTAAACAGCCATTTGTTATATATTTGTCTAAAGGAAATTAAGATGAAGATTAGACAAACACATGCATTTGCAAATGCTAATAGAATGTTACTTAATTTTATTTTTATTTTTTTATTTTTTTAAACATGTTCCTGCTTGTATCAGGTATCTTATACCTGACTTGTTTTAAAGTGCATGTTTCCTAATTTTAACAGACCAGACTATTTATTTGGTTAACTCTGTGTGTGTGTGTGTGTATATATATATATATATATATATATATATATATATATATATATATATATATATATATATATATATATATATATATATATATAATTTTTTTACTAATATTGTATAAGGAAAATTCTGTATGTTTTGGCAATTCGCTGGATTTGTGACTTTTAAAAATTTTTATTTGTTTAATTATTTATTTATTTATTCATTTATAATTTTTTTTTTTTTTTTTATTTTTTTTTACATCTGAGACATTTCCATTCTACCTGCAATTATTGATTGACCAACATACACCTACATACATACAAAGTTACATAGGGAGAATTATATATGTTCATATATTTTTAAAGGCATGAATACAGTTATATACTATTATGCTGTTTGCACTATTGGACGTAATAGACCAGCAGTTTCAGAGATTATAAATTGCATTTCCTCTTGTTGTAAATGGATCATTCATTTCATACTGTGTAGAAGAGGCTGAAAGAAAATTATGTACATAACTGTAATTTACTACCCCTCTTACATTCTCTCCATCTTTTTCCTCCTCCTTTTCTTCATCCTCCAAACATTGGCTATCATCTTCAGATCCTTCTTCATTCTCTTGCCCTGGTCCCTTCTTGTTGTTGTTGTTTCTTACTGAAGCCTCCAGAGCCTTCTGTTTGCGGTAGAAATGGGAGAACTTGTTGAAGATAATGGTAATGGGTAACGCCACTACTAATGTGCCACCCAGGATACATCCAGAAGCTGCTAACTTTCCAGCAACTGTGACAGGTACAACATCTCCATAGCCAACAGTGGTCATGCTTACTGTACCCCACCACCAACAAGCAGGAATGGTGTCCAAACCGACATCCTCCTCATACTCTGCAGTGTAAGCTACACCAGAGAAGACGCATACACCTACAGCCAGGTAGAGTAGAAGGATGCCTACTTCTCTGTAACTATGCTAAAAAGAAAAATAACAAACGAAGGTTAGCTGCATAACATAGAACCGTTTTTGTTGTTAAATTAGAAACAACACATTAAATAGAACCTCGCTAAGAGTTTGAAAAATTGACAAAAGAATTCACAAATACTCTCATTTGACATTTACTTGACATTTCTCTGTATTCATTAGCAAAATAAATTGTCAGTTGCTCCTGGGAAAAGTGGCAGATAGTGCCATTTTTATTAAACAGTATATATTTTTTCTTTTCGTAACTACAGTAATGTGTTGGTATCAATATGGGAGTTTATTTATTTAGGCATACATGAAAGCTAAAGAATATTTTTGCGTTTTATATAGAGCTTGAATAATTTCACATATAGAGGGAGTGAATGAATAAAGGATGGAAAGAAGGAAGACATTTGTTAAAGTGTGCTGAAATAAGTAGAACAGTTAAGTAGATCATATATTTATATAATTAAATATTAAATGTAAAACTCACACACACACACTTACACTTTCATACGACAAACGGTAATGCAAGATTTGCAATTGCATTTGGATTAGGTCACAATTTATGTGTCCACATATAAAGAACGCAATTGCAAATACAATTTGCTAATTCATTTGAATATTGTCTGAGTATCCTTCCACATATATATTATTTGATGGTGGTGTTACTGATTTTAGTTATACACCTTTACCATAACTCAACAAGATTTTTTCAATAAAATAGCAACAATTTTACAGGAGACAGCGATATAGAGGTAGGTTTATGATTTGAAATTGTCTGCCACCATTTCCGAAGCAAGTGTACCCAATAATATTGGTATATATAACTTGGTATATATGACTGTATATACATCAATAGTGGTTGGATATTAATGTCAAGCCTTTCCAACTTAGTTATTTAAAAAAGAAATGACTCTAATTTACAAGCAGAATTATCCTACCCGTAATGTAGCACCTAATGACCTTAGGCCTGTTGAGTGCCGAGCCAACTTCAGCACTCTGAAGATCCTCATGAGCCTAAGAACCTGAACAATTTTCCCAATGTTTTCCAGCTCTGATTCACTACTAGCAAACAGGTCAAAAATTAGGGTGATGTAGATAGGCAGCACTGAAACGATATCAATCACATTTAGAGGATGAAGGAAAAACTTTCTACGATTTGGTGCAAGGACCATGCGTGTTACCACTTCAAAAGTGAACCAGCAGATGCAAAGAATCTCCAAAGCTTGCATGGTTGGATCCTCAATTAACTGGCCACTATCATCATACACCTGATACTCTGGGATGCTGTTGATGCACATAGTGGCAATTGATATTAACACAACAATGATGGAAACCAAGCTGAAGAGCTTGCTTGGAATGGAATATCCTGGATTTTCCAAAGTCAACCATAGGCACTTACGTATATTTCCAAAACGCATGTCCTGGAAATGTTGGATGTCCTTGTTTAGGTCAGATATCTCATCCACAGAGGTGTCCACACTGCTTACATCACTTTCTTCATCCCAGGACTTGTGATGGCTCTCTAACCTACGATCATGATAGAGATAACTACAGCAACTATCCAAGAAGAACTCATTAATTCCCCAGTACTCAATTTCCTGGCAGAAGGAGAAGATGCACAGCTCCTCCATAATGTGCAGTTTCCCAGTTTGGTAGAAATGGAAGACATAAGGAAAGAGATTCGGGTTTCGGTCGAAGTAAAATTCCTTCTCTTGAATGTCATAGTCATCGCAAACCTGTAAAATGGCTTCAACAGTGTCACAGGACAGAAGGCGACATAACCGGGTATCTGGAAACCTCTGTAGAGTACTAGAAGAGAAACTGTGCTTCAGACCACCCACATTGATGTTAATCAGATGGTCTTCAGGGCTCTGATCACATCCAGGAAGGTTCTTTTTTACCATCTTGTATTTTGTCTGTGAAGATATAAAAATATTTTTGAGATAATGTTCAATAGTGATGCAAAGTAATGTTTTCTAAAAATCTGTTCCTTGATTTTAGTTAAAGTATCTATCACAATATGAGTTTGGTAAATGTATTGTGTAGTGTACTTGGTCATTCACAGGAAAAGAAAAATACTTAGTGAAATGTAGAAACTAAACCCAAGATTAACATTGCAATCAACCTCTAGGACTCTGGGACAGTGGGAAAAGGTTGTCCGGACAGATGACTCATGCTAAACTGTCTAGCAACTTAATAAACATGTCCACATCTGCCCTATGAATAGAAAATACCTAATTCAAAGTATATTGACAACTTGAAATAATGGTGCATTATGTATATTGTGTGTGTGTGTGTGTGTGTGTGTGTGTGTGTGTGTGTGTGTGTGTGTGTGTGTGTGTGTGTGTGTGTGTCGGTCGGTCTGTCTGTCTGTCTGTGTAGCTGCAGCCCATTGGCCTGGCTCCAAGTCCACTGTGACCTTGTGCATGATAAGCGCTTAGAATATGAATGAATTAATGAAAACTGTTGGTAGGATGAAGGAAAGTGAGAAAGGCATTATCTATGTTCTCTATTCAAAGTCTGGTATATTTTCACTAATAGTCCTTTCAAATTAAAAATAAAATAACATCTGCTACTACTCCCAGAACATGACACTGAAAGTAAAATCAGCACAGTATTACTTATTTATGTTCTTTATACCTTTCAAGTAAATTTAAATGACTGAACTTAGTTCCAGCTGTATTATTTTCAGTGTGCATTCTGCTGCCTATTTTACTAGGTGTAGTCCCATCTAAAAGTACTGGAACAGCAAGCCTAAATGTTTTGTTTTGTTTTTGCATGAAGCCTGCAACCCACTGTTTTCTGGACAAAGCTTCGTTATGTTGTAATGTGTTTTTGGTCACTGTCAAGTTGCATAATGAAATTCTTCCCAATTTGATTGGATGCATTGCTCTGTAAATGAGCAGATAGCTTGTTTTTTGTTGACTTCTGAATCTTTTCTGGTGCTATCATCATTAGTTCCAAAAATGTGTGAGGTTATTCTAGAACAGGGGTCGGCAACCCGCGGCTCCGGAGCCGCATGCGGCTCTTTCATCCCTCTTCTGTGGCTCCCTGTGGCTTTGGAAAATAAATAATGAGTATTTAATTAAAATGTATTTTATTTTAGTTCGTTAGTTTTTAAAATTTTTCAAAAGTTTTTTGTCGCTCTTCATATGCGTCACAACCGCTAATGTGCGACACCCACCGGCACGCGACTTCTTAAACTTTTCGACCCCAGGTAGGCCAACTATGGAGAATTCTAAGAAAAGTGTCTGAAGAAAACAGAACGTTTAATGCTACGTGGGCAGATTCATATGCTTTCACTGTTGACCAGACTGGTTTACCAGTATGCTTAATATTTAATGAGAAACTAGCAAACAACAAAAAGTCAAATGTCGCAAGACATTTCCAGAATAAACACGCAGCCTTTGCTCAAAAATATCCAGATGGAGATGAGAGAAAAAAAGCCGTTTCGGAACTGATGCGGAAGGTTGATCTGAGCAAAAATAATTTCAAGAAGTGGATGAAGTCTGCAAATTCAACTACATGTGCTAGTTTTGTGGCCGCTCGGGAAATAGTCGGCTACGGGAAGCCATTCACAGATGGAGAATAAATGCAACACATTATGGTTTGATTATACATAGCATAAAGGCAAAAAAAAAAACGTTGCATGTAGTGTTATTTCATTTCATTTCATCTTCTCCCGCTTATCCGTAATTCGGGTCACGGGGGCAGCAGTCTAAGCAGATTCCCCAGACACTTCTCCGTGTACAGGGATCAGGCTGTCAAGGCCCCCAATCCTCTCATCACCGGTCCCTTACGGTCCCTCCTGCAGGTGGTGAGCCCACGGGAAGGCGGCCCCACGTCGCTCCGACGTCACGGTCCTTGGTTTATTTTTCTCGTAAGGGTCCCCTGGAGCATAGAGGGTTAAGGGCCTTGCTCAAGGGCCCAAGAGTGGCAGCTTGGCGATACCGGGGCTTACATGTAGTGTTATTTCAATTTAAATGTCAAAAGGGTTTTGTGGCTCCCAGTGTTTTCTTTTCTGTGGGAAACAGGTCCAAATGGCTCTTTGTGTGGTGAAGGTTGCCGACCCCTGTTCTAGAAGCAGCTATGCAAGCTTCTGACTCAAACCATGAACCATGAACAGATGCTTTTTTTCTCTTCATATTAGAGTTTTTGGTAGATGGTAATCCTAGTCCCCAAACGTTTATGGCTCTTTCTGGTATCGCATTGTATATAACAAACTGACTTTATGAGTGGTTTGCTTCTCGTGCCATGGCTTCTACTTTAGAACGTTTCTTTAAACAGTGGATTATGATACCTTCACCCCATGAATATAGAGGCAATTGGTGATGCTGCTAACTAATGCTTTTGGGTTTATAATCAAAGAGTTCTAACAATGTTTCTGTTATCAACTGCTATTGTTTTTTCATTGTTTAATTCAGATGTCTGGTTGTTAGAACACCAGCGGGTTCTGTTTTGCCCACTACTTCTGCAATACCTATGATCAATTTTCCATCTTTCTTTACTTGTAAGAAGGCTTGCTAGACTTGTTTTCTGGTCTTCATTTTGATTTATTCTTTTTATCAAACAAATGCTGTCAACAATCCAACAGTGCACACTTGGGCATTAACAAAACACCTGCCAATTTTCCAGTGTTTTGAATCACTTGAAAAATGAGAGGATTCAAACAAGTGCCATTTTTTAAGTGCTATTTTATAAGTTGCAATGTCTTAAGTAGATTTTTCAAAGGTTTCTATGGGAACTGTAGAAGTTGCACTAAAATTATCAGGTAAACGCAGTTTGGAGTTAAAGAAGGTAATACATCGTCAATCACCATAACTGCCCTGTTTAAAAAAGACGCATGTAAAACTATATACATATATACTCTACATCTAGCCGGGAACATACTCTCCTTTAGTTTAGTGTGAAAAGAAATGCAAGAATGCAAAAGTGATTTGTCATATGAAAAAAAAAAAAACATTTGTAAACTGTAGTAAAACCAGACAATTTAATGGCATCTGTGCAGTATGCAAGGTTGAAATCATCATAAGACATTTTGCCTGCACCTTTTACATATATTGATTTTCGAACCTTAAAAAAGTGTTCAATGACTGGACAGTGGAAGTTAAAGTTATTTGCAAATTATGCAGTGTTCCAAAAAAAGTGATTGTGACCAGTCCAGTGCCCTAGCATTATGAGTGTTTGTCTTTGATAATATCTTTGTTTAATGTTGATCACGATCATCAGAATGTGCTATTGTAATACATTTCTGTATATGTGTAACAAATGTATGTCTGCTAACTATATTACAACTGCTATGTAGTCTACTGCATGTATTGGCAACACACTAATTGATAATAAACTAATTGTTTTAATTGCATTGAGTAAGCACACCATGTATTAGACCTGTAGCCCAAAGTAGACCTGATAGATCTGTACATCTGAAAATTATACGGGCCATGCATTCTCCTCTTAAATGTTTGTAGAGACTTTCACAGAGTGCACTCTTCACTGGAGAACTGCTTCTGGCAGTTTATGCACTTAAGGCTGAAGTTAATCTATATTTAAAGAGAGGAGCCCTTGGCTGCCATGTTCTGGGAGAAAAGATTATAAGACGGATATGTATATGTCCTACATCATATAACAGGCAACAGCTTCATCAATCATATATATATATATATATATATATATATATATATATATATATATATATATATATATATATATATATATATATATAATATCACTCATTTATTAATTGTTAGTAATATTTGAATATGGACATGAAAGAGATGGCAGCAGTTATGATATGTATAACAGAAATTAATAATAGGTATGGGTTGAAAATATATTGCATAATATCGTTTCTACAATAAAGCTGACTACATAACAAAGCATCATATTCTGATATTAAAATCTTAGAAATTTGATAAATGTATGCACAAAGCAAACAAAGGGGAAAAACTGAAGCCCATGCCTATTATTATTATTATTGTTATTGTTATTATTATATTATTTAGAAAGTAACTCACCTCGAACAACTGAATGAGCTAAGACTCTTGTACTCGCGTATTGCTGTACCTTTCATTTCATTTTTTCCCCCTCACCACTGATGCTCCAAATCAAGTTCCACACTCGATCTGAGTTTCTTTGACATAGGTTTACCGCATCGTTTTTTAAAGTGTTCACCTCTGACGGTAAGGAGACGGGATTTCTCGCCGCAAACGACGCCCTCGTGAAATCTGACTGTCTCACGCAAGGCACGTGTGAGAGCAGCACTGAATCCGGCACCTTTTTTTTTTTTTTTTTTTTTTTTTTTTACTCGTCGTGGTACTCCAGTGTAAGTCCACTATGGGTAAAACTGTACAATTTTAAATTGTTGGATTATTTACAAGTAGAAACTGTGTGCATGCAGAGAAGGTGAACACAAATCATACAAGCAACGTCTTATTATTTATTAGGATATACAGTATATAATGCATCTTATTGCTGTGATAAGGACTACAGTTTGCTCCTTTTGTGGCTTGCTGCTATACCACATTGAAAATCCAGCTGTCCCTGAAGAAAAAAAAAAAAGAAAAAATTCGGACACCCCATTACATTTTCAGTTTTTCATAAAATATTTTTTTAAATACCGAAAGTGATTTAATTGCAGGTAAACAACAAAAATGACCTTGTTTTACATATTAAATCAATAAACATGAGCATTCCAACTGAGGAAAAAGTTAGGACACCCTACCCCCTAATAGCTATACCCCCTTTAACTTAAATAACTTAAGTGAGATGCTTCTTGTAGCCATCTACCAGTCTCTGACATTGGTCTGAGGAAAGTTTGACTCACTCCTCAACGCAGAATTCTTTCAACTGTGAGATGTGTGAGGGGTTTCTTATGTATACAGCACGTTTCAAGTCACCCCACAGCATCTCAATGGAATTAAGATCTGGGCTTTGCCTCTGCCATTCCAGGACTCTCCATTTCTTAGTTTTCAGTCAGTGCTTACAGGATTTACCTCAGAAGTGAAGAATAGAGTGCAGGCAGGGTGGAGTGGGTAGGGAAGAGTGGCAGGAGTGATTTGTAATAATAGGGTATCTGCAAGAGTGAAAGAGAAAGTTTATAGGACTGTGGTGAGACCTGCTATGTTGTATGGTTTAGAGACAGTGGCACTGACTAAAAGACAGGAGGTGGAGCTGGAGGTAGCAGAGCTAAAAATTTTGAGATTTTCATTGGAAGTGATGTGGATACAGGATTAGAAATTTGAATGTAGGACGTTTTGTAGACAAGGTGAGGGAGAATATATTGAGATGGTTTGGACATGTGCAGAGGAGGGACATGGGGTATATCAGTAGAAGAATGCTGAGAATGGAGCCGCCAGGAAGGAGGAAAAGAGGAAGACCAAGGTTCACTTTCACTTAAAAAGTCAGGAGCACACCAAACTAAATGTCTGAGGTTTAAATAAGGCAAGCCAACTTAAAAAAATCTGAGTAACAATGTAGAAGATGCAACCTGAAGGAAATTGGAGACTGTAAGGTGTTGGCGGGGGATAATGTAGCTAGACAGCATCGGATGGTGGTCTGTAGGATGGTTTTGGAGGTGAAGAAGAAGAGGAGGAGACTGAGGACGGAGAGAAGAATAAGAAGGTGGAAAATGAAGGAGGAGGACTGTAGTGTGAGGTTCAGGGAAGAGGTCAGACAGGGACTCGGTGGTGGTGAAGAGGTGCTGGATGATTGGTTAACTACTGCAGGAGTGATAAGGGAGGCAGCTAGAAAAGTACTTGGTGTGACATCTGGAAATAGAAAGGAAGACAAAGATATGTGGTGGGGGAATGAGGAAGTGCAGGACAGCATAAGGGGAAAGAGGTTGGCAAAACAGAAGTGGGATCGACAGAGTGATGAGAAAAGTAGGCAGGAGTACAAGGAGATGCGGCAGCAGGTAAAGAGGGATGTGGTGAAAGCCAAGGAAAAGGCATATGAGGAGCTGTATAAGAGGTTAAATACAAAGGAAGGAGAAAAGGATTTGTACCGATTGGCCAGGCAGAGGGACCGAGCTGGGAAGAATGTGCTGCAAGTTAGAGCAATAAAGAATGGTGATTGAAATGTGTTGACTAGTGAGGAGAGTGTGTTGAGAAGGTGGAGGAAGTATTTTGAGCAGCTGATGAAAGAGGAAAATCAGAGCGAGAGAAGGTTGGATGATGTGGAGTTGGTGAAGCAGGAAGTGGTTATGATTAGTAAGGAGGAAGTGCGAGCAGCGATTAAGAGGATGAAGAGTGGAAAGTCGGTTTGACCAGATGACATACCCGTAAAAGCATGGAGATGTTTAGGAGAGATGGCAGTGGAGTTTTTAACCAGGTTGTTTAACAAGATTCTGGAAGGTGAGAGGATGCCTGAGGAATGAAGAAGGAGTGTGCTGGTACCAATCTTAAAGCATAAGGGAGATTTGCAGACCTGCAGTAACTACAGGGGATTTAAGTTGATCAGTCACACCATGAAGTTATGGGAAAGAGTAGTGAAAGCCAGGCTGAGACAAGAGGTGACCATCTGTGAGCAACAGTATGGTTTCATGCCGAGGAAGAGCACCACAGATGCCTTATTTGCTTTGAGAATGTTGATGGAGAAGTATAGAGAAGGACAGAGGGAATTGCAGTGTGTATTTGTGGATTTAGAGAAAGCGTACGACAGAGTGCCAAGAGAGGAGTTTTGGTATTGTATGAGGAAGTCAGGTGTGTCAGAGAAGTATGTGAGGGTGGTGCAGGACATGTATGAGTACAGTGTGACAGCAGTGAAGTGTCACACTGTACTCATACATGCCCTGCACCACCCTCACATGTATGAGTACAGTGTGACACTTCACTGCTGTCACACTGTACTCATACATGTCCTGCACCACCCTCACATGTATGAGTACAGTGTGACAGCAGTGAAGTGTCAATTCAATTCAATTCATTTTTATTTGTATAGCGCTTTTAACAATTAACATTGTCTCAAAGCAGCTTTACACAGATAATGCGGTGATTAAAAATGAATATGTTCTTTATGAGTAAGTTTGTCCCTGATGAGCAAGCCGGTGGCGACTGGCGACTGTGGCAAGGAAAAACTCCCCGAGATGGCATAAGGAAGAAACCTTGAGAGGAACCAGACTCAAGAGGGAACCCATCCTCATCTGGGTTACACCGAATGTCCATTTGTGGCGGGTATACAATGTTGCGGGGTGCAGTGATGATGATCAAAAGCGAAGTGTATTTCTGAGTCAGTGTAGGAGACTGTTGACATCAACTACAGTCCAATCCAGGCAGGCCTGGATGAAGTGGGAAGATCCACGGGGGGGAGAGGGGCAGGAACAGTGGTCACTGGAGCCTCAGGAGCATGTTTAACTCGACCGAGAGAGAGAGAGAGAGAGAGAGAGAGAGAGAGAGAAGAGGGTGACAGGAAGAGAAGGATATGGATTATTAAGTGTACCTATTGTTGCATGAGAGTTAAAGTCACTGTGCAGTTTGGACTCCGGCAAGACTCGCTATAGCAGCATAACTAAAATGGAGAACCAGAAGGCAACACAGACATGAGGGATCTCTGGGATAAGAGACGGCCCACCACACCACCATCAACAAACCTGAGTGAACACGTGAATGTGAGGGGACGACAGCGTACAAATATCCCAGTTCACCAAACACTCTATATCAATGTTCCCTCCAGATCTGAGCCTTTACCTGAGAAAAAATCTACTGATTAAAGGCTTGACTGAATAAATATGTTTTCAACCTCGACTTGAACACTGAGACTGTGTCTGAGTCCCGAACACTGATAGGAAGGCTGTTCCATAACTGCGGGGCTTTATAAGAGAAAGATCTGCCCCCTGCTGTAATCTTCATTATTGGAGGAACCAACAGATAGCCTGCACCTTTTGATCTAAGTAGGCGTGGAGGATCATACTGGTACAGAAGTTCACTCAGATACGGTGGTGTGAGACCATTAAGTGCTTTATATGTCAGTATTAAAATTTTATAATAAGTGTGCAGTAAGAACGACAGACTGGTTCAAGGTGAAGGTTGGACTGCATCAAGGATCGGCCCTGAGCCCTTTCCTGTTTGCAGTGGTGATGGACAGGTTGACGGACGAGGTCAGACAGGAGTCTCCCTGGACTATGATGTTTGCGGATGATTTTGTGATTTGTGGTGAGGGTAGTGAGCAGGTTGAGAGGAGCCTGGAGAGGTGGAGGTATGTGCTGGAGAGAAGGGGAATAAAAGTCAGTAGGAGTAAGACAGAGTACATGTGTGTGAATGAGAGGGAGGGCAGTGGAGTGGTGCAGTTGCAGGGAGAAGAGGTGGAGAAGGTGGAGGAGTTCAGGTACCTGGGGTCAACAGTGCAAAGTAATGGAGAGTGTGTTAGAGAAGTGAAGAAAAGAGTGCAGGCAGGGTAGGGTGGGTGGAGAAGAGTGACAGAAGTGATTTGTGATAGTAGGGTATCTGCAAGAATAAAAGGGAAAGTTTATAGGACTGTGGTGAGACCTGCAATGTATGGATTAGAGACAGTGGCATTGAGTAAAAGACAGGAGGCGGAGCTGAAGGTAGCAGAGCTGAAGATGTTGAGGTTTTCAATGGGAGTGATGAGGATGGACAGGATAAGAAATGAGTTTATTAGAGGGACAGCGCATGTTGGACGTTTTGGTGACAAGGTGAGGGAGGTGAGATTGAGATGGTTTGGACATGTGCAGAGGAGGGAAATGAGTTATATCGGTAGGAGAATGCTGAGGATGGAGCCACCAGGAAGGAGGAAAAGAGGAAGACCAAGGAGGAGGTTCATGGATGTGGTGAGGGAAGACATGCAGTTAGTTTGTGTGCAACTGGCAGATGTAGAGGACAGGGTGGTATGGAGACGGATGATCCGCTGTGGCGACCCCTAATGGGAGCAGCCGAAAGAAGAAGAAGAATACATTATTATCAAACATACACATGTTGGATTCTGGATGCTTAATGACAGCATAATTGTCCTTATACTGGTATTTCCAAAATATCAAAGTGTGAGCTACAAGTTGTCAACCCCTTTCTTTTGGTCTTTAATGATAGCCACTACACAATAAAACCAATACAGTTCTTATAACAACTATTAAAAAAATTATATAAAATACTAAGGTTCTATTTTTTTTTTTATTTTGTTTAATTTTGTTTTTCAGAAGGGATAACAATTAAAACTTGTAAAATATTAAATCATACTAACTTTCTTTGCATAAATATAACTAATTTTATAGCCTAAATTTTTTATAGAGGGCTAGACTGTTCTTCAATTCAATTAAATAGGTGTGGAGAGGATGAAAAAAAATACAACATTTCCTACTACAAATGGATATCACATAACTGCAGTGATTTTGTAATCTTACTCTTTGTACACCGGGAAAACTGATCCATCTCCAATATTTATTGATGGGTTTTGGCAGTGTAATTGTGTGTACAGCAAGCATTATGTTTAGTCTCTATTGTCACACAATGTTCAAATAACCAGAGTTTGAAAATGTCAAGATAACAATATTATTTTATATCTTTTTTATATCTATATTATTTTTATATCTAAATATATTCCGCCCATATTTCCTGGACTTGTAGTGTAAGGTTTATACATAAATACAGATTTTAATACATCTGTAAATGTAAACTTCTCTACATTATTTTTATTATTATTATTATTATTATTATTATTATCATTATTATTATTTTTTATTTATTTATTTATTTATTTATTTATTTATTTATTTATTTATTTTTTAATACAATTTCACACAGTTAGATTATTTTAGGATCTATACTTGGTAATTAAAAATTCAATAACGAACAATACCATTGAAGAAAAAAAGAAATAAACTAATCCCAAAATGCAAAAGAAGATATGAATGTATCATCATTATTTATGTAACAGATTTCCTTAAACATAGATCCTTCTTTTTATTATTATTATTTTTTTCTTCTTCTTTAGGCTTCTCCGGCACAGTGGTCGCCACAGCAGGGTCAACCGTCTCCATAAATCCTCTACATCTGCCTCTTTCAAACCAACTATCTGCAAGTCTTCCACAAAAGGAAGTCTTCCTCACCACATCCATAAACCTCCTATTTTACCTTCATCTTTTCCTCCTTCCTGGTGGCTCCATCCTCAAAATTCTTCTACCGATATACCCCATGACCCGCTTCTGAACATGTAAAAACCATGTCAAGCTTACCTCCCTTATTCTGTTTTCCAAAACAACCTACAGTACATACGAGGCCCTTAAATACACCCGTTTCTAATCTTGTCCATCCTCGTCACTCCCAATGAAAATCTCAGCATCTTCAGCTCTGCTACCTCCAGCTCCGCCTCTTGTCTTTTAGTCAGTGCCACTGTCTCTAAAACATTCAACATAACAGGTTTTACCCCAGTCCTATAAACTTTCCCTTTCACTCTTGCATATATACATCAAACACAAATCACTCCTGCCACTCTTCTCCACCCACTCCACCCTGCCTGCACTCTTTTCTCTATTTCTCTAAAACAGTCTTCATTACTTGGCACTGTTGACCCCAGGTACCTAAACACGTTCCCTTTCTCCAACTCTTCTCGCTGCAACCGCACCACTCCACTTAAAATCATTTACACGTACGTTGTCTTTCTCCTACTGACTTTCATTTTCCTTCTCTCCAGCACATACCTCCACCAATATATACCACTAACACCAACAATATAATCTGCAAACTTCATAGTCAACGGAGACTCCTGTCTGACCTCGTCCGTCAACCATACCATCGCCACTGCAAACAGGAAAGGGCTCAAAGCTGATCCAATCTCCACCTTGAACAAGTCTGTCATTCCTACTGCACACTTCACTGCTGCCACACTGTACTCATACATGTCCTGCACCACCCTCACATACTTCTCCGACCCTCCTTACTAATCTTATCCACTTTCTGCTTCACCATCTCCACATCATCCAACCTTCTCTCTCTCATTTTCCTCATTCCACCTTCTCAACACACTCTCCTTGCTAGTCAACACGTTTCCATCTCCATTCTTTATTGCTCTAACTTATAGCACATCTTTCTCAGCTTGGTCCCTGTGCTTTTTCTCTTTTCTTAGTGTCTAACTTTTCATACAGCTCCCCATATGCCTTTTCATTTACTTAAGCCACATCATTTTTCACCTGCTGCCACATCTTTTTGTACTCCTGCCTACTTTTTTTTTTATCTCTCTGCCGGTCCCAATCCTGTTTCTCCAACCTCTTTCTCCTTATGCTTTCCTGTACTACCTGTAGGAAAAACTCCCTTAGATGACATAAGGAGGAAACCTTGAGAAGAACCAGAATTCAAAGGGGAACCCATCCTCATTTGGGTGATATCAAGAGTGTGATTATAAATCTTTAAACAATACAGAACACTGGAGAGTGAGAACTAACATGAGCACTGGAATGTAAGATTAGGAGTAATGTCCTTTCTACAGTCTTTTATAGTCATTTGTGATTATAGAACTAGGAGCTACTGAGCAACTTATTAAGTAGCTCAACATTTGCGATCATCATAGATCCAACACCAGCTTCTCCATGCCAGCACCTTTAAACACTCAAAGAGGTCCAGTGTCCAAACTCCATATGAAGTGGGATCCAATTGGCGGTATTACATCTCTACATGGTTCGTGATGTTTGCGGGGTCGGCATCTACATTTTTAAAGGTCCAAAATCCTCATGAGGTGGGATGTGACTGGGGCTGGCCCAACATCAGGATGCCTCAGGATCGGTAGAGAAAGAGAAGCATTGGAGAAATATTTAGCGTAGCTGCTGTTCATGATATTAACAAGCACAAGTTGATAATGTGCATTTGATCAGATGTAATGGAGCACAAGGTTATGATCTGTGATGTGTGTTATGTGTAGGTTTTGCTAAAAAGATAATTCACTTAAACTGGGAGAGTGTGCCTGAGCCACAAACACTGTCATGAAGACTATTCCAAAGTTAAGGAGCTAAATGTGAGAATACTCTACCACCTTTAGTGGACTTTGCTATTCTAGGAACTACTAGAAGTCCCGAGTTTTGAGATCTCAGGGAGCGTGACATAGTGTAACGTGTAAGAAGACTGGAAAGATACATGGGAGCTAAACCATTTAGGGCTTAGTAAGTAAGTAGCAGTAGTTTGTAGTCGATTCGAAATTTAACAGGTAGCCAGTGTAGGGATGATAAGATTGGGGTTATATGATCATATTTTCTTGACCTTGTGAGAACTCTGGCTGATGCATTCTGGACTAACTGTAGCTTATTTATTAATTATATAATGCATTACAAGAAGGTTTTTTTATGTAACATTCCACCACAATGTCTTTTTGTCTTCCTTACTATTTCCAGATGCCAATTATCTTTTTAGCTGTCTCCTTAATCACTGCTGCAGTAGTTGCCCAATCATCCAGCACCTCTTCACCACCACCGAGCCCCTGTCTGACTTCTTTCCTGAAGCTGTAAGATGGCCGCCGACCCAGAAGTGCGTGCTGTGTGCCCGGAAGATCCTGTCAGTACCCCCAAAGCAAGCCCAATGCTTTAAAACAGCTGCTGGGTCCATCATTTGGCTAGATTATTCTGTCAGAAATCTTGCGGGTGAGTGAGGACCCAAATGCTGGATGTCACAGGGGTATGAAGAAAACAGGCTTTAATAAAAGGCAAACTGAGCAAAGAGGCAAAGGCAAAAACAATGTCCAAAAACAGTCCAGGGTCAAAACACAGGCAAACTATTCAAAAATCAACAAACAGAACTAGGAAGGGCAGAGGAGAAACAAAAACCTAAAAACAGTCCAGAGTTCAAACCAGAAACCGAGCAGAACATGGGTCAAGTACAGGAACAGGACCAGGCTCAGCAGCAGGAGCAGAAACAGGAACAGAATCCAAAGCAGGCAGGGTGGTAAGAATTATCCCAAGGACTATAGGAAGCTGGTGAGATAATCTAGCCCCGAGCTTAAGTCTCAGGTGTCCTTAAATACCGGGAGGCATGGGAAAAACAACAAGATGGCCGCCGACCCCAAAGTGTGCCCCGCAGAACTGGAAGTGCGCCCTGCAAAACCGGTAGTGTGCGCTGTGTGCCCGAAAGATCCTGACATTTCCTTCCTTTTAGCAAAATCTACCACCATCTGCCCTTCCACATTCTTCTCCTTAAGGCCAAACCTACCCATCACTCCTCATCACCTCTGTTCCTTTCACAAACATTATATTTAAAGTCTGCCCCCATAACTAACTCTTCCTAGGTACACTCTCTACCACTAAAGTAACTTACTCCAGAATTTTTCTTTCTCCTCCATTTCACAGCCCACTTGTGAAGCATAGGCATGATGACATTTATCATCACCCCTTCAAATTTCAGCTTCAACCAAACTTTTTCTGTACTCTTCCTTCAGGATCACCCCTACACCATGTCTCTTTAAATCCACAACATGGTAGAACAGTTTAAACCCCCCTCCAATGTTCCTGGCCTTACTCCCTTTTCACTTGGTCTCCTGAACACACAACATATCTACCTTTCTCTACTCCATCATATCAGCCTCTCTCCCTTTACCAGTCATAGTACCAACATTCAAAGTGCCCACCCTAACCTCCACTCTCCCACATTTCTCCTTTCACTGCTGTCTCTGTAGACGTCTTCCTCCTCTCCTTCTCCTTTTTTGGCCAACAGAAGCCCAATTTCCACCAGTACCCTGTTGGCTAACAATACCTGTGGCGGTTGTTGGTAACCTGGGCCTTTACCGATCTGTTATGAAATTCTGGTTTGTGATCCGCATATTTGATTTGGCACATGTTTTACACTGGATGCCCTTTTGACTCACTGTGTCATCCATATGTACATTTATGTGATTAAACATAATAATACATTTAGATCTAAAATAAATGATCATGTTCAATTTGGATATAATAATGGATAACTTTGCAATTTCTCCTATATGTATATTTGTGTAAAAATTAAACTACACACTCTTTGAATTCAAATTCAAATTCAAATTAGTACATAATAAAAAAACACCTTGTATAAGTACATTGTAGAACCACCTTTAGCAGCAAGAGATTCTAATGTGTTTATTGAATTCTTGATCATAAATACAACATTAGCTGCCTGGAGAACCTTGAACTACAGTAAGTAAAGATGAGAGTCATCCAAAAACTTTATATACAGTTCCTGTATAATAGTTGTTTTGAGATGTTGCTTATTGCATATGAGAGTCCATTTCACTGTGAAGAGCTAAGGGTGATGCAATGGTTTGCTTGTATGCATTATTTCACTCCAAGGCCGTTCCAGTCAGATTTAGTGCAGTGCTGTCTGAGATTGTTAAGCCCAACAGAAACAGAATGCAACTGTGAGCACTTGTAGAGTAAGTGATATTCAGAAAGCATCATTATGTCATTCATGACATGGTAAATACTCTTAAGGAGCACTTAATTAGAAACACCTATATACTTATTAATTCATGCACGTATCTAATCAGCCAATTTTGTGGCAGCTGTATGTCATGCAAAAGCATGACATTAGCAATCCGCCATGTTCATATCATCAATTGGTATTGGGGGAAAATGGGATCTCAGTGTTTTTAATTGCATTGTTTACCTAAACATTATCTCAAAGCAGATTTACAGAAATAAATAGATTCAAAACAATAAACTGGAATTTAATAAATTTGTCATTATAAGTATGTTCCTATAGGAAAGGCAAGAAAACTCCCTGAGATGATATGAGGAACAAACCATGGGAGGATCTGATTAGCATTAAATGTATATTCATTATTATTACATCATTGTTGAGTTATTAAATTGTTTACTGATGGACAAATGAGTGCAAATGTGTTCATGGCAGCTGTACCTTAAGCCACTGTAGCAAACTGTTTATATTATTTAGTCAAAAATTATTTTTCATGGTTCTTCTGGGTAACCCTTTAAAGGAGACTTTATGTATCTTTAGGCTGTGCATGTTGTTAGTGCCATGTGTGAGGCATGGTTGTTAGTGCCAGACAACCATGTCAATTTTCACTCCTATCAGCCAAGAGCAGAATGCTGAGGATTCACAGGACCCTGGCCCACCAAAACTGTACAGTTAAATGCTGGAAAAATGCATCCTGATATGATGAATCTCAATTTTTGCTAAGGCACACAGATGGTAGCGTCCAAAGTTGGTGCCAAAAAAGATGAATCCATGAAGCTTACCTGCCTTGGGTCAACATTTCAGACTGGTGTAGGTGGTGTAATGGTGTGAAGAATTATTTATTCGCAAACTTTGGGTCGATTCATTTTCATTCATTCATTTTCTCCCGCTTATCCGTAATCCGGGTCGCGGGGGCAGCAGTCTAAGCAGGCCCCCGCCTTCGACTGCTGCCCAATCCTCACAGCACCGTCCCTTACGGTCCCTCCTGCAGGTGGTGAGCCCACGGGAAGGCGGCCCCACGTCACTCCGACGTCACGGACCTTGATATTTCCCTCGTAAGGGACCCCCGGAGCATAGAGGGTTAAGGGCCTTGCTCAAGGGCCCAAGAGTGGCAGCTTGGCGATACCGGGGCTTCGAACCCCAGACCTTCCGATCGGCAACCCAGCGCCTTAACCGCTGGAGCCACCACTCCTCCCTTTGGGTCGAGTAACATTATTAATTCATTGACTAGAATGCTACAGCCTATATGAGTATTGTTTTTGACAATGTGTTTGCCATCATGTTCACAGTATACAGTACCAGTCTGTTAAATTAAATGTTTCATGAACATGACGAGTTCAATGTTCTTCAGTGGCCATCCAAATTGCTAGATCCAAATCCAGTGAAACACATAACATGCCAGAACTTGTGGTTTTACAGGATCTTGTAAATCTGCAAGAACTCATGTGAACATGGAGCAAATTCTTAAATGAATGTTTTTATTATCTGATGGAACCCATGACATAAATAATTGATTTGAGAGCAAAGGGATGCCCCATGGAGTATTTCTATAATGTCCCTAATACAATCTGAAAAGTGCTTAATGTATAAATCTTGGGTCAATTTAGAAAATTGAAGCTCTAAAAAAGACATTCGTGAGATTCTCTATAAAATCATAGGATGAATTGAACAATAATACATTTTGGCTTGTATTCATTCATTCATTCATTCATTCATTCATTCATTCATTCAGGGTAAGAATAGAATGAGTTTAAACTTACATTACATTTTGTACTTGCTAAATTGTATTGTAATTTTTTTAAGTAAGAGATAAGATTATGTATAATCATTTAGATTGTAAATTGCAAAAATACAACTTCTGTATGCTTTTGCCTACGTTTGGTAATGATAAAAACTGTCAAAATTACATAGATTAAATCACTGATTAATTAATTATTTCTAAATAACTATGAGTCCTTATTTAACTAACACAAGGTACTATTGGAATAGGTTGTTTTGACCTCTAGTGGTTTAAATCTACAATTACATAATGCTAGCTTTCAGGGCTTTTATGTTTTATATCTCCTGTCTCTTCTAAAAAAAAAATTATAATTTAAAGAGAATTATAAATGATCTGGCCCAATACTGCTCTGTTAAAATATATTTACCTGAGGAAAAACTATTAAAATGTTTGCCCTGACAAGACAGGTGCCCAGTCTTGTTCAGCTGGGGTGGCTGCATTTTTACATTACAGCCGAACAGGAAACTAAACCTGTTTCCACCAATTTAATCAACTGATCTGGCTCTCCAGCAACTAGGTTAACATTTAAAACATTTAACAAACAGCAACAAAAAACGATTGTTTGAAAATGAAATAAATGTCTTTATTTTAAATAGCAGTCTTTATTTTAAACCTGCTCATTAATGATGGAAAAATTTTAGTTGGATTCAGGTATTGCCTTAATATTTTTTTAAATGATATACCAAATGTTTAGATTTCTCTAAAGCTGCTTGTGACAATGTTCATTGTTAAAAGAGCTTTACAAATCAAAGCAAATTTAATTGATTTATTTTCCCAGCTTACCAAAAACAGAGAAGCAGCCCTAAATCATGATGCTGTTACCACCGTGCTCCACCATGTGTATAGTGCTTATATTTTATGGAAAAAAAACAAGCTAGTTTTTTATTTGGTGGCTGCACCACATCTAAAAAAAAAGGTGGGAAAAAGCCATGTGTAGCATCCCTTCTTCATTTAACAAGTCTGTATACTGTACATTTGGGAATTACAAAATAGTCTATAAATCTATAAATCTAGTCAATATTTCTGTGTCTTCTTTGGCATATTTTTTATTTCATAATGCAACACATTAGCACAATCTTATCTGCACTATTGATATTGACTATCTGCACTTCTGGTAGATGCCAAACTGCATTTTGTTGCTGTGTACCTGTACTAAGCAATGACAATAAAGTTCTATCTATCTATCTATCTATCTATCTATCTATCTATCTATCTATCTATCTATCTATCTATCTATCTATCTATCTATCTATCTATCTATCTATCTATCTATCTATCTATCTATTAAATTGATGAAAACTTTGGACTGCAGGTAGGTCAGTTCAGCAACCGAACCGAATCTACATAGCCATGTTGTAATTGACAGTATGCAACTTTCTAAAATATGCCCGGCCTTCCTTAAAAAAAACACTGGCTTTTTGGAAGAATATGTTGCTTTAAACCTGCATATTTGTTGGAGTATTAATGGTTTCTTTCCAGATGCAAAAGCTGCCAATTCTATAGACATACATAATCCATCAGAGTTGCAGTAATGGTTTCCAAAATTGGCTTTCTAATTTTGATTCATCTGACTACAGAAATGTTTTCCACTTTTTAAATTAGCTTTGGCCCAGTAAAGATGGCAGGGTTTCTGGATAATTTGTGTAGGACACAACAAAATGCGTTCAGAGACAATGATTTCTGGAGGTGATTTTGATTTACAGGATCATGTCTGTAGTGCAGCACCACCTGAGATCACAAAAATCATGAAACCTTTATTGATTTATGCCCTTGTCCCTTGCACAAAGAAAAAACAAAAATATTTTCATGATATTATGTACTGTAAATAATGAATTAAAATTTTTGCAATTTGCAGGAACATTATTTTTCAATTTTATACAAATTAATTTCGTACTGTTTGTAGAAAAAATTCTGCATAAAAAAAAAGCATAAAAATGCTTTTAACAGGGGCATATAAACCTTTTATATCCATTTTATAAAATAGTCCAATCAACCACTATGTGGCAGCAAAATCATGCAAATACAGAATTCAAACCAAAGCCCAGACCTCAACTTCATTGAAATGAATGAAACTTAAAAAGGAAGGGGAGTTTATTTTAGCCCTAATTGTTCAGTATTGTATTAGGATTACTCTTCGCTTTTGCCGCTTTCCTTTAAGTTTAAGACTCTGAGTTTCATGGGTGGATTACTCGTCTCGAGCGGATATCCTTATATGTTTTCTATCCTCGGCCTATGAGTGTTTTTTGGTTTTGAACTATCTTAATAAAGACAATGATAGGATTATATCTGCTTCCGAGTCATCAGCCTGACAAGTATATAAAATACAGACATAAATACCAAATCATCTGGAATTTCCCCACCAAATGATAAAAAGTATGAAGAAAAAAGAATCTGCTCACAATCTGAAATATAAGCTCATCGGTCAAGCACTTTAAAGGTAATATCATGACTTATGGCTGCTTGTGGAAAGGACTCACTAATCTTTATTCATGATGTGGTAGTAGCAGCAGAATACATTCAGAAGTCTTTCAAATAAATATTCTGTCTACCAATTTACATACTGTAGTATGGAATCTAATTTGTAGAAACTTTATAATGCAGCAAAACAATAACGCAAAACACACCTGCAACACAACAAAGAAGACAGCTTTATACTGGCCATTACCAAACCTAATTGAGCATGCATTTTACTGCCTAAAGCTAAGACTAAAATGAAAAATTCCTAAAAAAAACAAAGATAAGTTGCAATACAAGCCTGGAAAAGCATTACAAAGGAGAATGTAACATATTTTAGTAGGGCACCAGCTTGATATAATATTGTTTACATCAAATTTTCTTTAAGGATATCAGTTTCAAATACATTTGCTCACCTAACTTGGTTGGTTTGCCCAATTGGTTCCTTGATTTAATTCAGGCAATAACAAAAATTCTCTTATCACTCACCATGTCATTATAAATCTATTAGATTAGATTATAAATCACTGTCTGAAACTTTAAGTTGTTCATATAAATCCTTATGACATCATCTTGTTTGTTATTTATCGTAGCGAGTATGTCATTCTTTAACCTTATGAGGGTATTGTATTTTACCTGCAATTATAGCATTTTACCAGCACTCTGATGAAAAATAGTACAGGTAAATTTGCATCTATAATTTCAATATATTTCTATATTAATCCCAAAATATTTTTCCTGTGTTTTAATATTTTTTTTGCTGTTGCACAAACATTTATACAACATTTATTTGTCATGTAACCTCTTTGATGTTGTTTCAAATCTGTATAAATTGCCTTTATTCTGTATTAGACCAATGGTTGTATTAAGCATGAGATCTCTAGCTTCAGTCACTATTCACAGTTAGTGTATAGAAAATAGATGCAGTGAAAGTAAATCGTGACTGATTATCCTTCTTCCTGATATCCCCTTTGTGTTCCACACACGTCATATAGCTTCGGAACAAAATAAAAGTTAATAAATGATGCCTGAATCATCGGTAATGGCTAAACAAACCTTTTGTTTGTTGAGTTTTTTTCCTTTTAAGATTGAATGTCTGTGACGAGATGTCTGGCTCATTCTTCATAGCCTTGAAACAGATGGCTTGTTGGACCTAAATTCTCTTCATGCGCTTTGTGTATTCCTTGCACACCTATGGCATGACCGCCAGTCTTTTTTATGAAGCATGGGAAAATTACCCATTATAATCTGAAGGTAAACTTACTTATTTCCAGCTCTGTAACACATACAGGAGCAGAACTCTGGTGACACCAAGGAAGAGTTGCCTTTGCAGGTTAATTTTTTCACCTCTAAAGTATATGATTACAGCACTTTCATTTAATCTGCAGAGGCATTTTAAATAATACACACATATAAACACACACACACGCACACACACACACACACACACACACACACACACACACACACACACGCACACACACACACACACACACACACACACACACACGCACACACACACACACACACACACACACACAAAGCTTTAGAGGGATGTATACTGCCCTCAGTGAAAGTAGCTTTCCTTGGGCCCACAGGAGGATCTGTCATGCTAGCTTTAAAGGAGGCGAGAGCGCAGATGTACCAGGAGCCGCCCCTGGAGGAGGGGGTAATGTCATGCCTCCCTCCAACGCTCAACACTTCCGCTCAGCATCTCCCTCCTAATAATCACCTACACCTGTTTATCCATCCCCTTTCCCTTCACTCGCCGTCGGATCTACCGTTAAATAACTATAGATCATCTGGACTTCCTATCATTCCGACAACCTTCTGAGTTGTCCATGCGACTCGCTAAGATTCTTGTGAAGCATGCTTTGTTTAAGTTAATTGTTTCCTGTACTCCTGTTACTTACTTTCTTGTGTTTGCCTATCTAAGATCAATAAATGACACCTTGTTTTACTCCTGGTCCCCGACGCCTGGTCTATCCGTAATACTTTCAGGCTTTAATAATTTGTTAAACAGTTCCTAACACAATTCCCATTATTACAGCAATCTCTTTTTTTTAATTACCCTTTTTTTGTTTTTAGAAGAAATTTGTCTCTTTTGAGTCACAGTAACATCGTTTCCATAACATGCCTTCCGATCAGATAGAAGCTACACACTGAATTAGTTAAAGGTAAAATAACAATTTCTATATTCTATAAAATAATATTTTCCTCGATAAAAAAATACTATTTAGAGTAATACTTATCCCATCAATGTATTCAAAACCAAACAACAACTTCTTTTAGACCAAGCGGTGCATAATTTGTATAAACAATTAGATATAAGAAGCATTATGCTCACAAATATCTGTGAGCATTCTTTGCTTAAAATAATATATACAAAAAAATAATAGAGACTACTGTGAGATGTCCACCTAATTTCTCATGGTTATTTATTTATTATACGTTTCTTTCCTTTTATGTTAAGTATGCAAACATACAAGACTTATTATTTGGTTATGTTTTTGTCTGGATAAACCTTTACAATTAATACTTTACATGAGAAGTTTTTATTCAACTGTTTGACAAACACCTGATCTCGAATACCATAAATTAGAGGACTGAGAAGGCGTGGTACAAGGTTTGTTATCAAGTAAGCATAAAAACTGTACTTGGTCCATTGAGTAGGCATTATACGAGCAAAAACTAAGTCAAGTACTGGAGGAGTAAAGGACAACATACAGAGTAACTGCTGTACTCCATGCAACAAGATTGTGCTCTTGGCTTTTTTTGTAGATTCCTTGTCACTTGACATCTTTCTGGCTGTAACCAGCACCCTAAAATAAGTATAAAAAAGAACAATTCAGACAAAGGATGTATAAATTGCTTGTGTAGCTTGCTTTCTCTGATTATGGTAAACAGTGTTGTACAGAAATGATGAAGAGCAGACAGTAACAGTGTTAAAAATGAACAAAGGAAACAGAACAACAGAAATAACAAAGTCTGTCAGTGGAGGAATAAGTCCAACACCCCATATCAAAATGTTAAGAATGAAAGTCCTGTGTACTGTACAGATCTGAGAGTGATGCAAAGGTTTACAAATGGCAATGTAACGCTCTACTGCCATAGCAGATAAGATAAGGGGTGTGTTCTTCTAAGTAGCTGAAGCTATGACTAGTAATATACAACAAAATGAAATGCTAATATTCTTCAATAAATATGACATTACAAGGAGAATTACAGAGACACCAACCATTATCATATCATTAATAACTAAATGTATATATAAAATGTATCTTGGATTGTTATAGAAAACTGAGGTTTTAAAGAAGGTGAAAACAAATAATCCATTGATACCGATTATGATAAATCCAAGAAGAATGCTTACTATAATTTTGCTCATATATTCCTCTAAGCTATCAATACTGCTGACACTCACTGAGGAATTCATTATCTAAAAAACACTACAGAACCTGTGAGGTCTTCAAAAACAATGAAGTACAATGGGTAGATTTGCAGATCAATAGACAGTTAACTTTGCAACACGTAATAAAAAGATAGTTGGTTATAAAGGGTCACTGAGAATCTAAGAGGTTTATATAGTTTGTGTGAGTGTCATGTAGTTACATAGGAGGCGTGGAGTGGAATTTCCCAAGTCAGTGTACTAAAAGAAAGCTGCCCCTATGGACAATTTGAGATTTCACACCTAGTTCAACTTAATATATTTTTAAGATACTTCAAAATAAACCTTAAAAGATGTTAAAAGCTTTTAAAATACAGTTGTACAAACGCTATATATATTACGGTTGTGCATCTCCATAACTGAGGCCTATGTGATTTGCATCTCAATGAATAACCAACAAAACAGTATGTTATAATACTGAAGCGATGCAGTGTGATCCGATTTCGATTGATTTAACACGATGTGATTTAATGCAGTACGGATGCAATATAAAGTATATGATGCTATGCAATTCATTAGAGTACAGATAGTTCACTTTTATTTCTTCGGTTCAGAAAAACAGGAAGTGAAATTCATACATTAACCAAAGCGGAATCAACTGTGACTCGCCTCTCTCTCTCTCTCTCTCTCTCTCTCTCTCTCTCTTTTTCTCACTCTCTCTCTCTCTCTCTCTCTCTCTCTCTCTCTCTCCCTCTTGTTTTCTACACTCTACGCACTATAGATACAAAGTGAAAAGTTTATATCATATTTACATGAGCATTTACTCAGTATTTAATAAAAGCACAGTATTTTTTGAGTATGAAGCAAGATGCTTTGCACACATGGATTGGAGTATTTTCTGCTATTCTTAATGGCAAAGACTTTTAAGATGGGTCAGGTTAGATAAATTAATTACTAGGTCATTTCCTACTTTTGACCACAAGATGCCAGTAGCGTGCATTGTTGACAAGCATGCTCAAACCTTACCTCTAAAGAGCCTTTTTCAAATACTGTAATTAATCAAAAAAAGGAATGAAAAAATTTTATATAAACCGTCACTTCAATTAAAATGTAGTTTTGTTACATATATGTATGATTTGTACTAATCCTGGCACTATGTAAGATGTCATTTTAGGGGGAATGTCCCTGAAACTGCGTTAATAAAGGCCACCTTTGAGCATAGTAGCACAACAGGATAAAAAGCGTCACTGGGCAGAGGTGGCAAAAGTACACACATCCTTTACTTAAGTAGAAGTACAGATACTCATGTTTTAAAATACTCGGGTAAAAGTTGAAGTACTGATTAAACTTTTTTACTTAAGTGAAAGTAAAGAAGTTTTTGCTCTGACATGTACTTAAGTAAAAAGTAGTTATTACTGCTACCTGTTTTAGCTGTTAACTGGACCTCACATCATAGATAGATAGATAGATAGATAGATAGATAGATAGATAGATAGATAGATAGATAGATAGATAGATAGATAGATAGATAGATAGATAGATGGATAGATGGATGGATAAATGTGATAGCCTAGTGGGTTAATATCAATATCCCCACAAGGATGAGTTTGAGAGTTTGATTCCTGGTCAAGCTGGTTGCTGTCTTGGTAAATAAAACTTCTGGAACTTGTCCCCGCTGAAAACATTTCAATTCTGTCCTTTCAGTGTTGGATTAATTTCTTGATTTCCTGGTCTTTAATGAAAGAAAACTCCACCAAAAAAAGGCACTTCTGTGGTAGCTCAGTGGGTTAAGGCTTGTGCCTGAACATGGTCCTTAATATAGTCCACGCTGGTGATAAGGTTTCAAAGCCAGTCCTACATGCCTTCTTTCTTACTGCGCTGGCATGAAGCAAAGTATGAACCCTTCAAAAAGCACACATACTTTTCAGCAGTGGTCGCTCAGTGGTTTAAGGCTTGTGCCTCATCTAAACATGCTTCCCAGTCTGATCTCTTCCATGGTTCAGTGGGTTAAGGCTGGTGCCTCGCTGATGGTGAGGATCAGGGTTTGAATCCTGCTTTCTGCCTGCTAGTTGAGATGTAGGTTATGTTTCTGCTTCCTAAATCTTTCTTTATCTTTATATTCTTGTGTTGATGGTTTAAAGGTAGATAGACCTGCTCTAAACAACCTTCCTGGCCTGTCTTCCCTGATGGTCCAGTGGGTTAAATCAGGTTTCTTGCTTTTGGTGCGGTTTAGGGCAGAGGTGGGAAGTAACAAATACTTCGTTACACTTAAGTAGATTTTTCTGGTATCAGTACTTTACTCCACTATTTTTTTTTTTTTTTACTTTTTACTTTTACTTATTACATTTTTACACAAATATCTGTAATTTTTACTTCTTACATTTTCAAAACAGACTCGCTACTTTAGTTTTAATCCGTTGATTTGGTGAAATAATGTTTTTTTTTTTTCACTGCGTGCCGATTTCAGCGGAACAACCGATTTCCTGTTACTGCGCGTTCAGTCCACTGGTGGATAAAGTACGGACTCTCACTCATCACAGAAGGCAGTAAGAAGTTTGGGGTTAACGTGGATGAGACAGAGGGAGTCAGTGATGTAAACATCACTGAGAACAGAAACATTCATGATCATCATCATCTTTTCTCTGCTTGTGTTCTATATGTGGATCTTCAGCCTGGTCACATTCATTAGGTAACAACATTTTTAATTCGTTTTGTATTAATATATATATATATATATATATATATATATATATATATATATATATATATATATATATATATATATATATATATATATATTTGGCTGTCAAAATTAAAATGATTTTAAACGGCACGAAATTTTTTCATTTCTTTACTTAGATATAAAATAAATAAATTAACTCCAGATAAAAATATTTTTAATCAGTAAACTTTTGTTTTATTTCTGAGTCTCAAATCAAACACCAAAATCCGCCATGATTCTCACAATTTACCCTCTGGGTGGCGTTTTGTGGGGTTTTCCCTCATAATAGTGACACATACTTAAATTACTGTCTTTATTGATGGTACAGATAAAAACAATACATCATTTAAATCTGTAAAATGTCTATAATTTTATATATATAAAAGCTTCCTGACTTGACTTGAAGAGGTGCATTTTCTCCAGTATCACCTCATTAACTGTCCGTGTGGAAACATAGCAAAGGCTCTAAATGATGTCCACACGTCTCTGCACTGATATAGCCTTTATATTTAATCACTGTACATACGCTTACATATATATCACATGCTGTACATATGATACATGTTTAACACCTCCAAGATGCCAGTTTTGGGCACCTAAGCAAGCCCTTAACTCACTACTGCTCATTTAGTAAATGAGATCATTAAGAGTTGCTCGGAACACTTCCAACAGGAAGTGGCTATATTTCGCTATCTTTGTCTCTCTATTTTCTCTATCTAATTGTCTCTGTGTCTCTTTTAGTAAATGTCTCTGTCTCACTGTATATGTCTCTCTCTTGCTGTCTCTCTATTTGTTTCTCACTCTTTCTAAAGCTGTGTCTGTGTCTCTTTGTCTCTGTCTTTCCTGCTTATTTACATGTCTAACAAAGTTTTGAGTTTTGAAATAATGCCATTAGTGATCTATGATGAAAGACTTCCCTGGTTCGATTCTCACCTCTAGTTTCATATTAAACATTATAAGAAGTTTTTAAAAACAGAACAATGAAAGGTCATTAATATTGGTTGCTGGCAAATCATGGTATATCAGTGGTGCAGGTGTTGGAGATGTGGTTCTTGTACCTGAGTCACTTCTCATAGACTTCGAGTTACTGAGAGAATGTACAGGAAGGAGAAGTTTTGACCCTCTACCATCATGATCTAAGAGAAAATGCTGGTCTCCTAACTATAGAAAAGCCAAGAGTCCAATAAGCAAATGCTTGTTTGCCTCTCCTGTGTTGGTGTAATGGCCAGTGAAGTGGTCGCTGCTATCTGACTCACCCGGTTTGATTCCTACCCTTTAAAAATTCTGCCAAAGACCTATCACCATCACTTTTTTGAGGCTGTGAAGCAGCCAGTATTCACAGCCTTTGTTTACAGTCAACTACCTCATTGCTCACCAGACATTACTTCCCACACAGCTTACCCAGTGTGGGGACAAGCCAGATTCAAACCAGCAACCTCTGAGGCAAGGCATTTATCACAAAGCCGTCAAGTCCCACAACACACCTTTTTTTTTAGGGGTTTATCGTTTGTTTCATGCTTCAAAGCAAGAAATTCAGACCAGACAGACACACAGAAAGCAGGATTCGAACGCTGAATCCCACCAACAGCGAAATACCAGTCTTAACCCACTGAACCATCAGGAAGGACAAGCTGGAAAGCTTGTTTAGAGCAGGTCTATCTTTCTTTTTAACCCATCAAAAAAAGAATATGAAGATGTAGTAATCAGGAATATAACCTACCTCATGACTAGCAGACAGAAAGCCAGGTTTGAACTCTGACCACCAACATTAGCAAAGTACCAGCCTTAACCCACTAAGCCATCAGAAAAAAACGGGATGGGAAGCTTGATTAGAGCAAGTCTATCATTCTTTTCAAACCATCAACACAAGAATTTAACGGTAAAGAAAGATGTAGGAAGCAAATACAGATGTAAGTAGCACAAGTTGAACCCACATTGTAAATAACAGGAGGAAAGCAGGATTCGAACTATGATCCCCACCACAAGCGGGCTACCAACCTTTACCCATTGAACCACTGGTGAGGACAGGCTAGGAAGCTTATTTAGAGCAGCTCTATCTTTCTTTTCAACCCATCAACAACAAAAATATATCGCTAAAGAAAGATGTAGGAAGTGAATCCTGATCGTGACTGGCAGACAGAAAGCAGGATTCGAACCCTGAACCCCGAAAAAAAAAAAAAAAAAACCTGATTTAACCCACTGGACCATCAGGGAAGACAGGCCAGGAAGGTTGTTTAGAGCAGATCTATCTACCTTTAAACCATCAACACAAGAATATAAAGACAAGGGAAGCAGGAACATAACCTACATCGCAACTAGCAGGAAGAAAGCAGGATTCAAACCCTGATCCTCACCATCAGCGAGGTACCAGCCTTAACCCACTGAACCATGGAAGAGATCAGACTGGGAAGCATGTTTAGATGAGGCACAAGCCTTAAACCACTGAGCGACCGCTGCTGAAAAGCATGTGTGCTTTTTGAAGGGATCATACTTTGTTTCATGCCAGCGCAGTAAGAAAGAAGGCATGTAGGACTGGCTTTGAAACCTTATCACCAGCGTGGACTATATTAAGGACCATGTTCAGGCACAAACCTTAACCCACTGAGCTACCACAGAAGTGCCTTTTTTTGGTGGAGTTATCTTTCATTAAAGACCAGGAAATCAAGAAATTAATCCAACACAGAAAAGACAGAATTGAAATGTTTTCAGCGGGGACAAGGTCCAGAAGTTTTATTTACCAAGACAGCAACCAGCTCGACCAGGAATCAAACTCTCAAACTCATCCTTGTGGGGATATTGATATTAACCCACTAGGCTATCACATTTAGCTATCTATCTATCTATCTATCTATCTATCTATCTATCTATCTATCTATCTATCTATCTATCTATCTATCTATCTATCTATCTATCTATCTATCTATCTATCTATCTATCTATCTATCTATCTATCAAGTCAAGTCAAGTCAAGTCAAGTTTATTTGTATAGCGCTTTTCACAACAGACATTGTCTCAAAGCAGCTTTACAGAAAACCATCTATCTATCTATCTATCTATCTATCTATCTATCTATCTATCTATCTATCTATCTATCTATCTATCTATCTATCTATCTATCTATCTATCTATCTATCTATCTATCTCAATTCAATTCATTTTTATTTGTATAGCGCTTTTAACAATGAACATTGTCTCAAAGCAGCTTTACACAGATAATGTGGTGATTAAACGTAAATATGTTCTTTGTAAGTATGTTTGTCCCTGATGAGCAACTGTGGCAAGGAAAAACTCCCCGAGATGGCATAAGGAAGAAACCTTAAAAGGGGGACCAGACTCAAGAGGGAACCCATCCTCATCTGGGTTGCACCAAATGTCCATTTGAAGCAGATATACAATGTTGCGAGGTACAGTGATGATGATCAGAAGCAAACTGTATTCCTGAGTCAGTGTAGCAGACTGTTGACATTAACTACAGTCCAATCCATCCTCAAAGCACTTTTTCTACTCTGGAATTACATGGAACCACCCAAGGTGTTGATGAGAGACCGTCCCAAGCTGCACAGAAGTGTGAAGACCCACAGAGGGGAGAGGGGCAGGAACAGTGGTCACTGGAGCCTCAGGAGCATGTTTAACTCGACAGAGAGAGAGAGAGAGAGAGAGAGAGAGAGAGAGAGAGAGAGAGAGAGAGAGAGAGAGAGAGAGAGAGAAAGAGAGAGAGAAAAGGGTGATGGGAAGAGAAGGATATGGATTATTAAGTGTCCCTATTGGTGTATGAAAGTTAATGTCAGTGTGCAGTTTGGACTCCGGCAAGACTCGCTATGGCAGCATAACTAAAAGGGAGAACCAGAAGGTAACACAGACATCTCTGGGATAAGAGACGACCGACCACACCACCGTCAACAAACCCCAATGAACGTGTAAATGTGAGGGGACGACAGCATACAAATATACCAATTCACCAAACACTCTATATCCATGCTCCCTCCAGATCTGAGCCTTTACCTAAGAAAAATCTACTGATAAAAGGCTTGACTAAATAAATAAGTTTTCAACCTCGACTTGAACACTGAGACTGTGTCTGAGTCCCGAACACTGGTAGGAAGGCTGTTCCAAAACTGTGGGGCTTTATAAGAGAAAGATCTGCCCCCTGCTTTAGTCTTCATTATTTGAGGAACCACCAGATAGCCAGCACCTTTTGATCTAAGTAGGCGTGGAGGATCATACTGGTACAGAAGTTCACTCAGATACTGCGGTGCGAGACCATTAAGTGCTTTATACGTCAGTAGTAGTATTTTATAATCAATGCGAGATTTAATTGGGAGCCAGTGTAGACTGATTAAAACAGGGGTGATGTGGTCATATTTCCTAGATCTAGTGAGGACTCTTGCTGCTGCATTCTGAACTAACTGAAGCTTATTTATGCACTTACTCGCACACCCAGACAGTAAAGCGTTACAGTAGTCTAATCTAGAAGTAACAAAAGCATGAACTAGTTTTTCTGCATCCTGTAACAACATCATATTTCTACAATATTTCTAAGGTGAAAGAAGGCGATCCTGGTGATATTATTCACGTGAGACTCAAAGGAAAGACTCGGGTTAATAATCACACCAAGGTCTTTGACAGCCATACATGCTGAAAAAGAAACACCATCCAGAGATGCTACGTAATCGGAAAGTTTACTTCTAGCTGCATGTGGTCCTAGTAAAAGTACTTCCGTCTTATCTGAGTTGAGCAGAAGAAAGTTATTAAGCATCCACTGTCTAATGTCCTTTACACACTTCTCAACATTGTTAAGATCTCGCTCATCTGGCTTTGCTGAAATATACAGCTGTGTGTCATCAGCATAGCAATGGAAGCGAATCCCATGTTTATGAATGATTTTACCAAGAGGCAGCATATATAAAGAGAAAAGCAGTGGGCCTAAGACAGATCCTTAAGGAACACCAAACTTTACCTCATAGAGTGTGGAGAACTCACCATTTACATCAACAAACTGATAGCGATCAGTCAAATAAGACCTGAGCCAAGAGAGAGCTGTTCCCTTTATTCCAACAACGTTCTCAAGTCTAGCAAGTAGTATAGTGTGATCAATGGTTTCAAAAGCTGCACTAAGGTCGAGCAAAACAAATAAGGAGACAAAACCCTGATCAATAACAGGCCAAAAACAGGTCATTTACCACCTTAACTAGCGCTGTCTCTGTGCTATGATGAGGCCGAAATCCTGACTGATACATTTCAAAAATGTTATTCATAAGTAGGTGTGAGCATAACTGCTGTCCTACAACCTTTTCTAAAATTTTGGATACAAAGGGGAGATTTGATATTGGTCTGTAGTTGGACAACTGACATGGGTCAAGGTCAGGTTTCTTAATAAGGGGTGGATAACTGCCAGTTTGAAGGATTTAGGTACATAACCAGTGCTAATGGAAAAGTTTATTATTTTTTAAACAGGTTTAATTACCTCTGGAGTTATCTGTTTAAAGAAACTTGTAGGCAAGGGATTGAGAATGCAGGTTGATGGTTTTGATGAGGAAATTAATTAAATTAACTAACTATCTATCTATCTATCTATCTATCTATCTATCTATCTATCTATCTATCTATCTATCTATCTATCTATCTATCTATCTATCTATCTATCTATCTATCTATCTATCTATGATGTGAGCTAAAACAGGTAGCAGTAATAACTAATTTTTACTTAAGTACATGTCAGAGCCAAAACTTCTTTACTTTCACTTAAGTAAAAAAGTTTAATCAGTACTTAAACTTTTACCCGAGTATTTTAAAACATAAGTATCTGTACTTCTACTTAAGTAAAGGATGTGTGTACTTTTGCCACCTCTGGTTCAGGGTTCGAATCCTGCTTTCTGTCTGCCAGTCACGATCAGGATTCACTTCCTACATCTTTCTTTAGCGATATATTTTTGTTGTTGATGGGTTGAAAAGAAAGATAGAGCTGCTCTAAATAAGCTTCCTAGCCCGTCCTCACCAGTGGTTCAATGGGTTAAGGTTGGTAGCCCGCTTGTGGTGGGGATCATGGTTTGAATCCTGCTTTCTTCCTGTTATTTACAATGTCAATCCTGCTTTCTTCCTGTTCCTATGTGCCTCAAGACGATGACCATCATTCCTGTGCCGAAAAAGTCTTCTGTCTCCTGCCTCAATGACTATCGTCCCGTTGCACTCACACCCATCATAATGAAGTGCTTCGAGAGGCTCGTCATGAGGCACATAAAGACCCAGCTTCCACCCGCACTGGACCCCATGCAGTTCGCATATCGTCCAAACCGCTCCACGGACGATGCTATTTCCACAACCCTTCATCTGGCCCTCACCCATCTGGATAACAAGGACTCTTATGTAAGGATGCTGTTCATAGACTTCAGTTCAGCATTCAACACAATCATTCCTCAGCACCTGATCGAGAAGCTGAGCCTACTGGGCCTGAACACCTCCCTCTGCAACTGGATCCTGGACTTCCTGACTGGAAGACCTCAGTCAGTCCGGATCGGAAACAGCATCTCCAGCACCACCACACTGAGCACTGGGGCCCCCCAGGGCTGTGTGCTCAGTCCACTGCTGTTCACTCTGCTGACTCACGACTGTGCACCAATGCACAGCTCGAATCACATCATCAAGTTTGCCGATGACACGACCATGGTGGGTCGAATCAGCAAGAACGACGAGTCAGCATACAGAGAGGAGGTGCAACGGTTAACAGCCTGGTGTGGAGCCAACAACCTGTCTCTAAACGTTGACAAAACTAAAGAGATGGTTGTTGACTTCAGGAGAACACAGAGTGACCATTCTCCACTGATCATCGCTGGATCCTCAGTGGAGATCGTCAAGAGCACCAAATTCCTTGGTGTTCATCTGGCGGACAAGCTCACCTGGTCACTTAACACCAGCTCCATCACCAAGAAAGCCCAGCAGCGTCTCTACTTCCTGAGAAGGCTGAGGAAAGCTCATCTCCCTCCCCCCATCCTGTCCATGTTCTACAGAGGGACCATTGAGAGCATCCTGAGCAGCTGCATCACTGCCTGGTTTGGGAACTGCACCGTCTCGGAACGCAAGACCCTACAGAGGATAGTGAGGACAGCTGAGAAGATCATCGGAATCTCTCTCCCCTCTATCATGGACATCTACACTACACGCTGCATCCGCAAAGCACACAGCATTGTGGATGATCACACACACCCGTCACACACACTTTTCACACTCCTACCATCAGGGAAACGGTTCCGAAGCATTCGGGCCGCCACATCCAGACTGTGCAACAGTTTTTTCCCGCAAGCCATCAGGCTCCTCAACAAAGAACTGAACTAAACTCTCTCTCTCACACACACACACACACACACACACACACACACACACACACACACACACACACACACACACACTTACACACAACTGTGTGACTGATCCACACAAACCGGACTCAACACCCATCATACACTTCGTTCACCCAGGTTTTCAATACCAATCACATTTTTCACGATCGCAAAATGTTTACATGCCGTCTGTTGCTGATTCCGGGACTTGTTATTTTGCACAATATTCTGTCCAAATCCTTTGGTTACTGTTAACTCTATTTTTGATTGCTGCTACTGCTGAATTGCACAAATTCTGTTTACATTTTTCTGTTTACACTGCACCTTATTCTGTTACGACAGGTTTTACTGGCGGAGCTATTTCTATTTTTAATTTTATATTTTGTGTATTGTGTATTGTCCTGCCCTGTCCTGTGTTGTCTTGCACTGTCTTGTGTTGTCTTTTGCACTGTTTGCACCAGCTGCACACATGCACTTTATGTGGCGAGGATCTTAGTTCTCGGCCCTGTGTTCTTCTGTTCTGTACTGTTTGTTTTATGTTGTTCTATGTAGCACCTGGGTTCAGGAGGAACGTTGTTTCATTTCACTGTGTACTGCATCAGCTATATATGGTTGAAATGACAATAAAAGCTTCTTGACTTGACTCTTGACTTGTGGGTTCAACTTGTGCTACTTACATCTGTATTCGCTTCCTGCATCTTTCTTTACTGTTAAATTCTTGTGTTGATGGTTTGAAAAGAATGATAGACCTGCTCTAATCAAGCTTCCCATCCCGTTTTTTTTCTGATGGCTGAGTGGGTTAAGGCTGGTACTTTACTAATGTTGGTGGTCAGGGTTCAAACCTGGCTTTCTGTCTGCTAGTCATGAGGTAGGGTAAATTCCTGATTCCTACATCTTCATATTCTTGTTTTGATGGGTTAAAAAGAAAGATAGACCTGCTCTAAACAATTCTGCATATCGAGAAAGTAAATGAATGAAGGATGGAAGGAAGGAATCAATTACATTTGTTAAAGTTTGCTGAAATAAGTAGAACAGTTAAAGTATAAGTATATAAAACACATGCACGCACACTTATAAAGAACATCTTTATTACCCAAATGGAGTCTAACAAATGTAATCTATTTAATAATATTTTTTAATTAATTAAATTTAATGTAATTTATCAAGTGTATTGGATTAATTAGATTAATATTATATTATTTTTATTTTTACATGCATTTACACTTTATTGAAAACTTTTAAAATTTAAACTCTTGAGTTTACAAATATTAATAATAAAAATTTACTGCATTAATAAGAAAATAGGCAATTTTATTTTGCATTTCTACCCCCTAACTGTACCAAAATGAAAACTGTGACATTATTTCATATGAATTATTATCATTAAATAATATTTATATATTTAATTAGATTAGATAGATGGCATAGAAGATCTTATTATCCATCTTATTAAAACAGGTTTATCTGACTATATAATACTAATACTATTAATACAACTACTAATGATAGTAATACTATAATATAATATACTAATATAAAATTATTATAATAATACATAAGTTTTAGACTATAGGCAAAACAAACAAACAAATAAAATAAAAAATTGCTAATTGAAGTCAAGCCTGAATGTATTGTTAAAATATACAGAATAATTGTTAATATCGAAGTGGCTTGACAAATATTTCATATAAAAATTCAGTTTCAAATGCAATTTGATGTGAAGATGATGGAAAATCTTTCCACTGGGCATCCAGTATCACAGGTTTCATCCAGTATCTTTTAACTCATTCAACTGTTTTGTTCCAACCACTCAACTAAACTAAAGTCATGTTCTGTTCAGTTGTGTTTCTACTACGTTGGTGCCCAAATTTAGAAACCACATAAAATTGTTTTTTACAAATATGTATGATTCTTTCTAATCCTGCCAGTATGGATATGATCCAGACATGTGATGAACCAGGCAACAGTCTGTAGTTGCTTTAAAAAAATAGAAACGGCTAATAAACTGTTAGAAACAAGCTAACAGCTGTTAGTTCGTTTGTGGCATTATTAGTATTGTATCCTAAATGGGGAACAATAATGCGTCCGAGATTATGTTAAATATTAAATGAGAAAGGTAAATCTGTTGTTGGAGACATTAGTGCTATATTTATCATATCACATATTTCACATATGTGATAATCTAACCTTTACAAGGACTATGTTGCAAGAAAAGTATCCTTTAATATCCCTCACAAATTTCTTATCTCGGATTCCATAAATTAGAGAACTCAAGAGTCTTGGTACAATGTTTGTAAGTAAATAGTTAAAGAAGGTGATCTTTGTTCGATGAGTTGAAAAAAATGGAATTAATAGCATGTCCAAGAGAGGTGATACATAAGACATCATACAGAGAAGTAACTGACAACCATGCAGCAGGATTGTATTTCGGGCCTTCTTAGCTAAATTTTGATGATGGCTAGATGAGACAGCTTTGGCTATAAAAAGAACTTTAAAATAGGTATAGATCAAAATTATCCAGACAACAGACATGTAAATAGTCTGTGTAGCAATGGTCTTTTTTGCATGATAGGCTGTGTTGTACACAGTAATAGGTTGGCAGAATGTGAGCGAATAAAAAAAAGTAATGGGTTGACTTGCACTGGTAATGATGATGTCGGTTATTGCAGGGATAGCACCAATTCCCCATAGCAAACAGATTAGCATATATGTCCTTTTCACCGTGCAGATCCGTGCATGATGCAGGGGGTTACAGATTGCAATGTAACGTTCTACAGCCATGCCAGCCAAATTTAAAGGAGTGTTTATAAAAGTAGTTGATGCTATTGCTAATAGTGTACAACAAACAAATACATTTATATTAGGCAATGCATATGTAAACACATACAAAGTCACTGATATGCAAATCATGAGGGTATCATTTATTACAAGGTTAATGTATAAAATGTACCTGGACTCACTATGAAAGACAGAATTGAAAAAGAAAGTGACCACTAACATTCCATTTATAAAAATAATGATTATAGCAAATAAAACAATAATAATATTTTTTGCAAAAGCTTCCTGATAACTGTCCGGGATTCTTAATTGGTCCGTTATGTTCATTGCCATGTTCTTAAAAGACAATATTCCTGGAAAAACTAAAAACATAAAGGATTTAGGGAATATTAAAATATAAATTTTGTATTTAATAGAATAATTGATTTCATATTTCCAGGATAGACATAATAATCACTGTACCTTTTAGAAACAAGCTTATATAGCATTAGTGGTTCCACTCCATCCTTTGCATTTCTCTTGCCAGTGGAAAACTTACTGGTTGTTATAAGGACTGTTGGATTTCTTCAACTCACTGCTGTTTTATAATGCATAAGCATCAGGGGAATATGCATGTGTGCACATGTAAGCCAGTACTGTTACCTTCCAAGTGGGAAACATTCTTTTTGTGCAATCTGTTCATTTGACTTACCTTACAGGATTGTCACTTGTTTTAACAATACATATTGCACATACTGAAACTAGCAGTTTAACATATGTATAACGAACACTAAGAACAAATAAAACTCATGAAATTGTACACCATTAAACACCCTGAGACTGCGAATGAATATTTTTTAATTAAAAAATTATAGTGCTAATTTCACAAAGTTTTTTTGTTTCCACACTTTTTGGGCTGTGATGACGTATGTGATACTCAGATTGTAGAAACCAAAACATTTTTTTTTGGGTCTCAGGTGCATACCCGACCCATATGTAGAAACAATGTACTCCCCTTGCTAGTACGTGAACAATTTATCCTTCTTGTTGGTTTTAAGAGGTGCAATGTTGGTAAAGTGACATTGGAGGTAACATTTACCATCCTTCTATCTCCATAAGATGGCAGGATTGTGTTGTACTAACAATGGAACTAGAATATAATGGGGCAGTTGACATTTACTTATTTCTGTGCCTGGTATGCACAGAAGAATAGGGCGTTAGGCACCAGTTTTTTACACGTTTTCTCAGCATTGTAGGAGGGTCATCTTTGTCATACTTAAATCTAAACCCGATGTGGGTATGAATTAAGCTGGAAGTGTTTTTTGCTTGTTTGTTGTATTAGCAAATTTTTTAAAAACCTTGTTTTAAAAAACAGTAAAAATGGTGGTTTTCAAAAAGAAAAAAAGCATTTTATCTGTATGTATTAAGTTAGGACACATTTTGTGATCAATCTGAAAATTTATCCTTATTATAAATCAATTTATTAAATAATAAACATGTTTGATCAGATCAGTATTTAGTAAATTCACTATTCAGTATGTACCTTGGTTTTTAAGTCATGGTTCAGCTCAATTTCGGTACGGTTAGGGGGAAAGAATAGCAAAACATAAAATTGCTTTTTTAATATTATTATTTTCTTATTTATTTTCTTATTTATTATTATTAATATTTGTGATCAACATTTGAACAGGTTATATTTTTAATAAAATTTTTAATAAAAT
This sequence comes from Silurus aristotelis, assembly GCF_946808225.1. Lineage (NCBI taxonomy): Eukaryota > Metazoa > Chordata > Actinopteri > Siluriformes > Siluridae > Silurus > Silurus aristotelis. The sequence goes on from NC_139575.1 coordinate 28,378,639, forward strand.
GCCTGCTTGGTTGAATAATTTATAAAATAATATCATATTTTATAAAAGTAGAATCAATCAAATTAATGCAATTCACTTTTTATTATATTGATTAAATTGGTACAAATTAAATTGATTAAATAAAGTTAAATAAACCCAGCCATTAACGTTGCACAAGCCAGTATTGCTGGTCCTAGGCCAGGATAAATGGAAAAGGTTGCGTTAGGAACTGCATCCAGCGTAAAAAAATGTGCCAAATCAAATATGCGGATCAGGATTTAGAATTTCATACCGGATTGGTCAAAACCCGGGTTACCAATAACCGGCACAGGTATTGTAAGCCAACAGGGTACCGGTGGAAATTGGGCTACTGTTGGCTGAAGGAGAAGGAGAGGAGGAAGACGTCTACAAAGACAGCAGAAAAAGGACCAGTTTAGGATGGTGAAGGTTCGGGTTGGTACTTTAAATGTTGGTACTATGACTGGTAAAGGGAGAGAGGTAGCTGATATGATGGAGAGGAGAAAGGTAGATATTGTGTGTTCAGGAAATAAAGTGGAAGTGGAGTAAGTCCTGGAACATTTGAGGTGGGTTTAAACTGTTCTATCATAATGTGGATGGAAAAAGAAATGATGTAGGGGTGATCCTGAAGGAAGAGTTTAGTAAGTGTGTAGTGGAGGTGAAGAGAGTTTCTGATAGGGTGATGAACCTGAAGCTGGAAGTTGAAGGGGTAATGATAAATGTCATCAGTGTTGATGATCCAGGGGGAGTGGTGGCTCCAGCGGTTAAGGCGCTGGGTTACCAATCGGAAGGTCGGGGGTTCAAGCCCCGGTATCGCCAAGCTGCCACTTGAGCAAGGCCCTTAACCCTCTATGCTCCAGGGGACCCTTACGAGAAAAATAAACCAAGGACCATGACGTCGGAGTGACGTGGGGCCGCCTTCCCGTGGGCTCACCACCTGCAGGAGGGACCGTAAGGGACCGGTGCTGAGAGGATTGGGCAGCAGTCGAAGGCTTGACAGCCCGATCCCTGGACACGGAGAAGTGTCTGGGGAATCTGCTTAGACTTCTGCCCCTGCGACCCGAATTACGGATAGGCGGGAGAAGATAAATTAATGTTTATGATTCACAAGTGGGTTATGAGATGGAGGAGAAGGAAAAAATCTGGAGTGAGTTAAATGGAGTGGTAGAAAATGTACCTAGGAATGAACGACTGGTGATTGGGGCAGACTTTAATGGGCATGTAGGTGAAGGGAACAGAGGTGATGAGGAGGTGATTGGTAGATATGTTTTCAAGGAGAGGAATGTGGAAGGGCAGATGGTGGTAGATTTTGCTAAACAAATGGAAATGTCTTACTTTAAGAAGAAGGAGAAGCATAGAGAGGAAGTAGAGGAAGGTGCACACAGGTGGACTATGTTCTATGCAGGTGATGCAACCTGAAAGAGATTGGAGACTGTAAGGTGCTGGTAAAGCGGGATGTGGTGAAAGCCAAGGAAAAGACATATGAGGAGCTGTAAGGAAGGAGAAAAGGATTTATACCGATTGGCCAGGCAGAGGAACCGAGCTGGGAAGGATGTGCAAGTGAGAGCAATAAAGGATGGAGATGGAAATGTGTTGACTAGTGAGGAGAGTGTGTTGAGAAGATGAAGGGGAATATTTTGAGCAGTTGATGAATGAGGAAAATGAAAGAGAGAGAAGGCTGGATGGTGTGGAGATTGTGAAGCAGGAAGTGGATAGGATTAGTAAGGGGGGTGTGAGAGCAGAGATTAAGAGGATGAAGAGGAAAAGTCAGTAGGACCTGATGGTATACCGGTAGAAGCATGGAGCTGTTTAGGAGAAATGGCAGTGGCGTTTTTAACCAGATTGTTTAAGAGGATTTTGATAGGTGAGAGGGTGCCTGAGGAATGGAGAAGGAGTGTGCTGGTATGGAGCTTTAAAAATAAGGGAAATGTGCAGACCTGCAGTAACTACAGGGGAATTAAGCTGATCAGTCACACCATGAAGTTATGGGAAAGAGTAGTGGAAGCCAGGCTGAGAGAAGAGGTGACCATTTGTGAGCAGCAGTATAGTTTCATGCCGAGGAAGAGCACCACAGACACATTATTTGTTTTGAGAATGTTGATAGACAAGTATAGAGAAGGTCAGAAGAAGTTGCACTGTGTGTTTGTGGATTTAAAGAAAGCGTACAACAGGGTGGAGAGAGAGAGAGAGAGGAGTAGTGGTATTGAATGAGGAAGTCAGGTGTGTCAGAGAAGTATGTGAGAGTGGTGCAGGACATGTATGAGGACAGTGTGACAACAGTGATTTGTGCAGTAGGAACAACAGACTGGTTTAAGGTGGAGGTTGGACTGCATCAAGGATCGGCTCTGAGCCCTTTCCCATTTGCAGTGGTGATGGACAGGTTGATGGACGAGGTCAGACAGGAGTCTGACCATGATGTTTGCGGATTATATTGTTATTTGTGGTGAGAGTAGTGAGCAGGTTAAGAAAGCACCTGGAGAGGTGGAGGTACGCGCTGGAGAGAAGGGAAATAAAAGTCAGTAGAAGTAAGACAGAGTACATATGTGTGCATGAAAGGGAGGGAAGAGGAGTCATTCGGTTGCAGGGAGAAGAGGTGGTGAAGGTGGAGGATTTCAGGTACCTAGGTTCAACAGTGCAAAGTAATAGAGAGTGTGTTAGAGAAGTGAAGAAAATAGTGCAGAAAAGGTGGAGAAGAGTGGCAGGAGTGATTTGTAATAATAGGGCATCTGCAAAAGTGAAAGGGAAAGTTTATAAAACTGTGGTGAGACCTGCGATGTTGTATGGTTTAGAGACAGTGGCATTGAGTAAAAGACAGGAGGTGGAGCTGGAGGTAGCAGAGCTGAAGAGTTTGAGGTTTCCGTTGGGAGTGACGAGGATGGACAGGATTAGAAATTAGTTTATTAGAGGGACAGTGAGGGAGGCTTGATTGAGATGGTTTGGACATATGCAGAGGAGGGACATGGGGTATATCGGTAGGAGAATGCTGAGGATGGAACCACCAGGAGGGAGGTAAAGAGAAAGGCCAAAGAGGAGGTTTATGGATGTGGTGAGGGAAGACATGCAGATGGTTGGGGTAAGAGAGGCAGATGTAGAAGACAGGGGGTTATGGAGATGGATGATCCGCTGTGGCGACTCCTAATGGGAGAAGCCAAAAGAAGAAGAAGAAATAAAGTTAAATAAATGGAAAAATGAAATTAGTTTTAAACTTGATTTAATTAGTTAATTAGTTTTCTTGAAGCTGGACATAAAATGCTAAAGAATCAATAGTGGCTAATAGCTAATGCTAGCTTGATGGATTTTTCCAAGTTTTTATTTCACTGCAATTTGTATAGTGCATATAACTATGTTTGTCACAAATAAAAAATCTTGAATCTTTAATCCATAGCGCTGTTTTCATGCATATGCAAAACAAATTGTATTACCGGTACTAAATGAATAGTCACAGTTACACTGCGCTTACTCTAGGTTATTTTTTTTATACCCCTGGCATTGGTGTATGTTTTCAAATAATATATATATATATATATATATATATATATATATATATATATATATATATATATATATATATATATATATATATATATATAATGATTCTTGGTACAGTATTGCTGTACCAAGAACTTTTATCTCACAACCCGAAAATTAATCTCAATCTAGAACAATCTCACTGTATTTTGTTGTGTGTAAAAATCCTAAGAGACTAGCGCATAACAACCATTAAGTCAAGTCAAGTCAAGTTTATTTCTTTAGTGCTTTTCATAACACACATTGTCTCAAAGCAGCTTTACAAAAATCAACAGTCAAGGTGTGTATTTATCCCTGATGGCGACTGTGGCAAGGAAAAACTCCCTTAGATGTTATGAGGAAGAAACCTTGAGAGGAACCAGACTCAAAAGGGAAACCCATCCTCATTTGGGTGACATTAGGAGTGTAATCATAAATCTTTAAACAGTACAGAACACTGGAGAGTGAGAACTAACATGAGCACTGGAGTGTAAGATTATAAGTAATGTTCTTTCTACAGTCTTATACAGTCATTATGGTTATAAAACTAGGAGCTACTGAGCAACTTATAAAATAGCTCAACCATAACCATAACAACCATACCAGTGTATTGCCACTGAATTTACCCACCCCCTGTCTGATGTTTGATGTCAACTGAAGCTTGTGACTTGTAGTTTTAGTGTTATTAGATATAATTAATCATGAATTGGTGTATAATTAGTGTAATTATATAAAATGGTCTAATTTTGTACATAATTGTGGCTGGTAAATGTATATGCACAGTTATATAAATTATGTACAATTTGCAATTACAATATAAAACATAATTACATTAACCCTTAAGTAAATTCTTTAAAACTTTTTTCGAAATTGAAATATTTTTTTGAGCGCATACAGTATCTCACAAAAGAAAGTACACCTCTCACATTTCTACAATTTTAGTATATCTTCTCAAGGGACAATATAATAGAAAAAAAAAAAAAAAACTTGGATATAACGCAGTCACATTTTGGTGCTTTGAGTACAATTCTCTTATACCGACCACTTGATGTTCAACATGGCACCTCGGCAATTAATTCTCTGAGTATTTGAGAATTTGAAATGTTGCTCTCCACAAAGATGGCATAGGCTATAAGAAGATGAGTAACACAATAAAAATAGTAACAGTACAGTGGCCAGGGTCATACAGAGGGTTTTTTTTTGCTAAAAAGATTGCACGCAGAACAGAGGGAGGGTCGATCAAAGAAGTCTTCACGCTGTGTGTCAGGTGCATAAAAATCTTCAAAAAACATGAGTGCTGCCAGCATTGCTTTAAAGGCTTCAGAAGTGAAACATCCATTTGTCACTGCTTAGACTATATGCATACACTGCCAGTTATTTTGACAATAATGGCTATATGTTTAATTATTTTTAGTGGACAGTAAATCTGTACTTCTATACACGTTGCACAATGACTACTCTAAAGTAAACAGTATCCAAGTTTCATTTCTATTGTATTTAGGGACATATTCTAAAATGGCTGCTGAAATTAGAGGGGGGTACTCACTTTTGTGAGATACTGTACATGTACAAATATTTATAGAGCACAAACAAATGTGCATTACAAATTAGGTAATATAATTATACTTTTGTAATGTTATTTATGGGATAATAAATTAAATGGTCGGTTTATATAAATTTTATGTGCTAAATAATGTAATTTAAAGGAGACAAATAGTATGTATTTAATAAGAAATTTAAAAAACAATTATGTGTGCACTTTATAACATTTCTATTTTATCCCAATGCAACGTATTGATAAAATATTTGCTAATAGAAATCCTAAGTGTGATCAACAAATACTTGCTAGCATTTGATATAAAAGTATTCAAAATTATGTAAATTTGATAAATGTATTGGTATATGTACAGAAGGTACACGTTATGTTATAAATACGATCATGTGCATTTTTTTTTTTTTTTTACTATTTCTATAAAGTCAATTTAAGTGGCATATATATATATATATATATATATATATATATATATATATATATATATATATATATATATATATATATACTGAAAAGTAGAAAATACCAATGAAAACACTTACAGTGTTCATCCAAAAATGACGTAATTGTAATGTAAAACATTAAATAAATAAATGCATTTATACAGAAGAAAGACAGTTGGGTTACATACTACTGATTGCATTGAACTAGATAGTAGTGAGAAAACCAATAACCAATGTTTTGATTTTGATGAAGTCGCTAGGATCTCTAGCACAAGGAACGTATACTGAAGTTGATTGTATTTTATTTATTATTATAAATATTCTAACCTTAGTAACTAAACCCCACAAAAAACACTGTAAATGAGAATAGGCAATAGCATTAATTAGTGTAATTCTGCACTAGATTGTGATATTAGAATGTTCATTTTAGCCTGTTTGTGCTTGCCATTGTTAAAAGGGCTTTCTTCTTTTTTTTAACATATGTAAGATCTGTAGTGTTTTTTCACTAATTATATTTAAATTGTATGTAAATAATAATTATTGGTTGATAATCACAATGGTGCACCATTCAATGTTTTTTTTTTGATGAATAGATAATAAATCTATGAGCTAATATGTATTAGGCAAGAAGTTTTTTGCTTTTTTATTCTGGAGATATTTTTTAACTAAAATATCATAATCATATTGTCTTACTATTTTGCCTAATCATTAAACACGAACTGTACTTCTTCAGTTCTCTTTAAACAACGAAAGTTTTTGATTTAACCTCATTTGTACATGATAATATTCAACACAATATTTATGAGGTATCAATGACCTTTACACTTTAAAATTCACCCTGGTTTTTGAGGCAAGTATTGAGTAGGTTTCACGCTGTTGACTCTATAAAGAAGGTATCTAATCCAATATTTTCGGAATTTTTCATCTCTGACCCCATAGATCATAGGGCTCAAGAAGCGTGGGATGATATATACCAGCAAAAAGTTAATGTAGCGTATTTCTAGGCCATACAGTGGAAACAACTGGATTAGAGGAGCTTGCATTGATGGCACAACAAAAGCCAGCAAGCAGAGCAGTAGCTGCACACCATGGAGAAGCACTGTGTTTCTGGCCTTTTTCACAGATACCAGGTCAGTGGAAGCTGCTCGTGCTGTCAGCATGATCTTGCAGTATGTATAGATCAAGGCCAAAAAGACAAAAGAAAAATAGACACTGTCAAAAGCACAATTCTTGTAGTAGATGTAGGGGTCACGGAAAAGTAGTGAGTGGTCACAGAAGATGAGGGTTTTAAAAAAGGATGCAGGCTCCTTGGCCAGAGTTATAAAGAGGTCTGTGAGAGGGGGTGCACTACATAATACAAGGATAACCCCGATGATCCAGAGGGTGCGCTGCACTGTGCACATGTAGCCATAATGTAGGGGAAAGCAAATGGAGATGTAGCGTTCAATGGCCATCCCAGCAAGGATGAGGGGTGTAGAGCGTGTCGTTAGAACAGCTATCATGATGAATGGGCAACAAGCCGACACCAAGATCTTAGAGAAAGCATAACTTACCTGGAGAAAGGGTGGACAATTTGAAAATGAAAAACAATATAGACATTTATAATAATTTACAATATCTTATTACATAGCTCATTTAATAACAAATTAATTTTTAGATACATAAAACTGAACAAAGTACAAATAAAAATAAATGTGGGCACTGTTTTGAAGTGAACACACTGAAAGACTCTTTCTAAATCTAAAAAAACAAATAAGACTGCATAAGACTACTTCTCTTCTCCTGTTCTCTTTAGCATTTTATGATTCACTCTACACTTAAAGTATTCTGAATAAAAACATTATACAATGTCTCATGTCTCATTACCTCAATAATGAAATATTACTTATCTTGCTGTGACAACACTTATAATGCTATATATATATATATATATATATATATATATATATATATATATATATATATATATATATATATATATATATATATATATATCATGAAATACTAACATTTCTTATAATTATTATCCTTTTTTTATAATAATTTTATATAATTAATAATTATATTATAATTATATCATTATAATTTTGTTCATACATTTGGTCAATAAAATAGATTTTAGTTTTTAATTCATTTATTATGTATTATAGATTATTAGTTACAAAAGCAGGCACATTAAAAAGAAAGCAATTTGCAGTTTTTTCCTGGCTTAAATGAATTCAGAAATTTAAGGAAACTCGGTTTGAACACTTACCACATACAGACCTGTTACAAGTGTCAGTTGGACTGCATCATTGATGACCATGTAAATGAACATTATGTAGCGTGGGTCCTCATAGAAAAAGTTATGTCTAAAGAAAGTGGATGTCATGGTGCTATTGAGGATACTAAGGGCAAGCCACACTATCATGGCTACTATGTTTTTGGTAAGTACATTGCTAAAGCTTTCCTTTGAAATAACATTCTGAGGCAGGCTGAGATTGAAGTTTCCATATGCAAAGTCAGCAGAAGAGTTCATGATCTATAAGTGTTATAACAAATAGAAAGACATAGGTATAAATGTTTAAGAAAGAAAGAAACAAAGAAAGAAACAAAGAAAGAAAGAAAGATGGTAAGTTATGGTATTATAAAAACATTATAAAAAATGCTGCAAGAATAGTTTTACACAAACAAGCTCATTAGACAAATACATTCAAATTAAATAACAATATAATAATATAATGCTAGATATATTTAAATAGCTAAAGAGCACACATTTTGATTCACTAAAGCAAATAAAATCACAAACAAAATATATATTTGAATTTCTCCCTAATTTTCCATATTGTGCAGCACAACATGCAACAAGTCTTACCTACATGTGTGATTGATCAGTCCTGGTTAAAGATGGCTTTTATATACTGTAAATTCTTTATGGACATTACCAAGCTCTACCTTAAGTCCCAAAAGAAAAAGTACGCTAGATCATTTCCATCAGTAGGTGACGAGAATAATGCTGGTGTTTTTTGGCTCATGGTAAAAAGTATGAGGCGGTACAGGGGCAATGGGTCAATTTGCAAATACATATTCAGTATTTATTTAGATTAGCTCGCTAATAGTCAGATTATTTGCAACTCACAGTAAGTACTTCCTCCTATACGTGGAAAAGAAAATTTAACTTTTTTTCATACAGTAGTAAATGTCAAAGACTATTTGAGAGCATCAGCTACAAGACTCAGCTAAATATTTCCAGATATACCCCATGTTTAATGTAAGATATAGTATTGCTGTTGGTTTTGTAAATATGTCAAAACAATGATTTGATTTTTTTAGAAAAAAACAGATTACTTCACTGTAAGTGTAACTTTAGACTAGTGTATTATGAATAAGTTCTTGTTACTGTATGTCTTGGCTTTATTGTTTAAGGCTTTCATGGACTCTAAGCCTTTGATGGACTCTATCTCCAACCTCACCTGCTCAGTCCAGCACTCGTTCACAGGTTTCAGAAGCACGCCTTTCGGCAGTTATTTTCCCCTGTGATGAAAGCATGCAGCTCTGCCTCTCTGATCTGTGACACTGAGGTCAAGGAGCTCATGTAGGTTGTGACTTGTGCCATTGCCAGTAAGCCGGACGAGCGCTTTCTGCCACTGGCATTGCAACCTCCATGTCAGGGTCTCCCGTTCTTTCCTGATCTGCACACTGAGGTGTCCAGGTCCTGGGCGAAGCCTTTCTCAGCCCGCTCCTTTTGCGCCAAAGCGACGTTATACTCTTAAGATATGGGGCTGATACACTCAAAAAAATTTATTCTGCCGCCTGTTAAATTTACTTAAATGTAACATACAATACAATATAATTTTATTTTTACTAAATGAACGTGAATAAATCATGTAGGATTTTCTATAAGGTCAACTATTTAGCTTTTAATAGATTCACTCATGTCAAAATAACATAACACAATCAAACTCTCACGCGTTTCCTGGGAAAATCACTGCCGATATTGCAAGATTCAAGCAAAGCCTGGCTTCAGGAATATCACCTGTTTTTTGCATGCTTATGAGAAGGTAAGAGCAAATACACTTTTAAAATGAATTAAAATGTAAACTAAATCACTTTTAAATCAATGTCTTTTGTCTTTTTTGTTGATAGTTTACCGAATGTAACATTTTTTGTTGTCAGTCGAGATGTGATGTTCATTCAGGTTAAGAGAAAGCTAACTAATCACTGTACAGTTCACCATTAGCATGGTGGACTTTAATGTAGGTAATGACTTTAGCAGTTTAATTTTGTAATATAATTCGTTTACTGGTTCAACAAATACACTAATTTAATTAACCAACCCTGTTCAATTTCCACATATAACTTCAAATGAAGCTCTCCATTGTGTTGCCAATAACAGGGCGGTAGTCCTGGGACACTGTACAAATTGTGAATAAAAACATAATGCAATGATGTGGAAGTTTCAAATTTCAATATTTTATTTAGAATACAACATAGATGACATATCAAATGTTTAAACATTTGTTTAACACATGTTTAAACATCCCACGACCTGTAAGGTTCTCTGTTTCAGGCCCCGGACCAGGAGAAGCTGAACCGCATTGTGCCCGGTATGAGCACTTAACACCTACGTCAACAGGACTGGCCCCTAGAGGAAGTCAGATCAGCTGCTTATCTACTACGGCTGCTAACAAGCAGACTGTGAGCAGAAGGATCATTGATGCTGTTGCATCTTCTTATGAGTCTGCTGGTCTCCCCGCTCCACTCGGGGTCAGAGTGTCGGAACTCAGAACCCGTCTCTGAGCAGACACATCACGGGTGGATTCTTTGTTTTAGTTAATTCCCAAAGTAGCACTCTTAACTAAAAATAAAATAAAATGAAATAGACCTCAAAAGCCAATGAAAAATCTTCAGTCTTGGATGAGAAAGAGCAAAAACATCTTTATTCCAGACACGGTATAATGAGACAATAGAAGGTGGTCACTTCATCACATCAAAAATTATCAAGCGCACACACACTTTACACACACTTATTTTTATACCCTGGTGTTACATGACACCTTTACTTTTTTTTTCTATTTTCTTCACCCTAGCAAAGTCCCCTTCCTGTGATTACATATTTGGGTTTTCCTGTTCCCCCATTACCCTTATTTACGGTCTTTTCTCTATGTCACTTAAGAAAAGAATGTGTATACAACTTTTACCCCCTCTGATACAGCCAGGCACCACTTCCTCCTGCTCAGGTTTTTATGTCTGGACAACCATTTTGCGGCCTACTTTATCTTCCCTACTGTGTAAGTGTTCTGCTTTTATAATGCTATTTGCTATCCCATTTTTATTAAATCAAGCTATATTATTTTACTTAGATTGTCTATTTGTATATGTTTAACTACATATTCTACTTGGTTATGTTGGTGTCTAGGTCATACTTCATTTATATTATCTGTACTGACTGTTGCATAGTGTGTTAAGCTTCAGAACTATAACATTTGTAAGTTTGTTACTTTTGTTGTTACATGCACATATTAATTGTATTTTTTAAGTCATTGTGATCTCTGTTTGTTTCTTTTATTCAGCTCCGACTCACAGATGTCCTGAGACATCTCTTAAGAGCATTCCTCACTGACAGCATCGTCAATCTCACCTCTTCTCTGCCCAATAAACATGCTTGAGTCTGCCTTGTATGTTTTCTCTTGTCTCTACAACACACTGATAACACCAGTCAGACCCTACTCTACTCTATTTATTAATATCTGATCGTTATTAGGTTAATTATACTTGGAGTACATAGACTACATGAGTTTGATTAAAACGCATAGGCTAAATAGGTTAAATCAAGATGCTTCTATTGTATCTAATAGGTTCTGTACTAATTATTAAGTCAATTTGTTGGATGGATATTAGTTGGATTAAAACACACTCTAGGTAAGGTTAATTAAAATATTTTTCTCGACATCAAGAGCCCACTCCACCCAGGGTGTGGCAGCCTTGAAGGCTTGACCCAGAATGTCTACAACCGAACCCTTCTTGACTGTGCATCATTTTGGAAAGGAATTTAGTGATGGAACTGGTCAACCTGTTTCAGGCATTCTGTCTTCTTTTTGGACTAATTTATTCCCTGCAATTTAACTTTCCAAAGCGGCCACACAACTGATATCCAATTGTTCCCAGGTGTTAATGTTTAGCAATAGATTAAATAAAAAGGGACAAGAGTAACCATGACTAACTAACTATACTAAACTAAAGGTCTAAGCCTCAAGCATCGCTTTTAAATCACTGTTTTTCAATGGAAAACGTATAACGAATGTATTTGCTGAATTTGTGTAAGCAGTACACAACAACAACATGCATAGAAAAATGCAATACATACATATTTATTGTAATAACGAGTCACAAACACATCCACTGCTGCATATTCCGGTTTATTAGGAAAGATAATGCTCCACTGAACAACATTCTGTAAAGCATTTTTGCTCCAAACAAACAATAGTGTTGTAATTTAGATGGTTATTCTTTTGGTTACGTCACAGTGTATATTCTGTATATGTTTCAGAATAACTTTGCATAAAAAATGACATCTTGCTGGTAAAAAAAAAATAATAATATGGCTGGTAGAATATAGTTTTACAAAATACTAAAAAACACTAAAAAAATATTTTATTTAAATTTAAATTTTATTCCCCACATGGGTGAGTCTTAGTTGTATTACTCTTTACAAACTCTTAGTGGTCAAACAGAGGAGCATGTGCAGACGCTCCAGGAAGTGATGCAGCTCTCAGTTCTGCACAAACAGCTGTTTCCAGCTCGTGCTAACTGGGCATTGTTTACAAAAAATAGAAAACAAGGGAAAAAATGGACAGTCAAAAAAGTTGTTTTATCAAAGATTTGCACAAAGCAGCGATGTGGAAAACATTTTTGGGCGGAATAAGAACAGAAACTTGGAGATCTGCATGGAGCTGGAAAATCTGAGCCTTTTTCACCTCTGTAAGTTACAATATATCTGCCTTTACCGTTTTATATGATTGCTTTTAAGTGTGTGTGTGTGTGTGTGTGTGTGTGTGTGTGTGTGTATTGTTGAGATCAATATGAATGGCCATGAATGTAAAACAATAGTTTGTCTGGCTGCCTGTTACAATATGTTATATAGGGTCTGCAGGATGTGACATACAATGTATTAAAAGAATTACGTTGTGTATGTGACGTCATTTTAATGCACCAACACGTGAGACTTTTATTTAAGGGTAAATAGTTGATTAACCAAGTAAACTACGCATAAAACATGGTGGCAGCGGTAAATTAACGAAAGAAAGAGACTGAGTTAAGTAACTAAAGAGAAAGCAATTAAGTGCAGATCATAGAGGGTGCATTCGGATTGAAGCTGGCAGCGAATTTTAACTGGAATACAACGCGCATACCCAAAGCTTGTAAAGCATGGGAAGAGGAGTTTTCCTTGTACATGGATTTATCGCATACAGATGCGGATGGCGAAACAAAGGTAAAGCTTTTCCAATATCTAATCAGAGAAACAGAGAGAACTGAGTAAGACGCTATGCGCTGCCTTCCCATCCGATCCGAACTGACATTGTAATGGCTGTTGACCGCATTCAGAAACCACTGCCATCCAGCACGGAATGAGATGGTGGAAATGTACAAATATTTCTCTAGAAATCAAAACTCAAGTGAAATGATTAATAAATACGTTACTGATTTGAAAGTGCTGGCAAACGCATGTAATTATGGATTGGCTAGAAACTCTTTGATTAGAGACAGAATTGTATGTGGCATACTAAACAAGTGAGAGAATATCTTTTAGGAGAGTTGGACCTGACACTTGAGAAATGCATAAGAATATGTAGAGCATCAAAACTGTCAAAAGAGACTATGATGACCATCGAGAGACAGAAAGCTGAAGAAGTGCATACAGTACATATAATCAAAGAAACTCCTGGTATTAAGTGTAAATTCTGTAAAAAAAAAGCATGAGTGGAAAAAAGTTGCCCAGCTTATGGAAAGCAGCGCAGAAAATGTGGCAAGATGTAACATTTTGCAATCACATGCAAAACAAAAGAGACTATGAGAAAAGGAATACACAGTGTAGCAGAAATGGAAGAGGAACTGTTTCAGGAAATCCTAAGCCTTAGTTCACAGAAGAGGGAGGACGAGCAGGAAAAACAACTGTTTGCAACCATGCTGATAGGAGAAAGACCAGTAAGATTTCAACTAGACTGCAGAGCTAGTTGTAACATAATTTCCATTCAGCTGTTACACCTGGATACAGTGATGGAAAAGACTGAACAGATCCTGGTCATGTACAATAGGAGCACCCTGAAACCAGTAGGAAAATGCAGAATGAAAATAAGAAACCCCAGAAACAGAAAACTCTACTGGCATTTATTGTAGTGGAGGAAAGCTCGTCAATGCCCCTGTTAGGAAACAAGGCTGTGCAAGCAATGGATCTGGTATACAGAGTGAAAATATTATGGAGATTGATGATATTGTTAGCACAGAGAGATGCAGAAAAGGGGATCCATGGGACAAGAGTTACATGCATAGTGTCAGGGAACAGCCTGCCACGCCGTACCTCGGCTCTGCACACACACATAGTCTGTCCCCATCATACTAAGTACCGGCACCTGCGGCTCATTAACCAGCAGCCCTACTTAAACCCCTCGCATTCACTCACTCACCATCAGTTCTACTTACTTACGTGGGAGAACATTTACAGTGGGTACGGAAAGTATTCAGACCCCCTTAAATTTTTCACTCTTTTTTATTTTGCAGCCATTTGCTAAAATCATTTAAGTTTATTTCTTTTTCTCATGAATGTACACACAGCACCCTATATTGACAGAAAAACACAGAATTGTTGACACTGTTGCAGATTTGTTAAAAAAGAAAAACTAAAATATCACATGGTCCTAATTATTCAGACCCTTTGCTCAGTATTTAGTAGAAGCCCCCTTTTGATCTAATATAGCCATGAGTCTTTTTGGGAAAGATGCAACAAGTTTTTCACACCTGGATTCAGGGATCCTCTGCCATTCCTCCTTGCAGATCCTTTCCAGTTCTGTCAGGTTGGACGGTAAACGTTGGTGGACAGCTATTTTTAGGTCTCTCCAGAGATGCTCAATTGGGTTTAAGTCAGGGCTCTGGCTGGGCCATTCAAGAACAGTCACAAAGTTGTTGTAAAGCCACTCCATCGTTATTTTAGCTGTGTGCTTAGGGTCATTGTCTTGTTGGAAGGTAAACCTTCGGCCCAGTCTGAGGTCCAGAGCACTCTGGAGAAGGTTTTCGTCCAGGATATCCCTGTGCTTGGCCGCATTCATCTTTCCCTTGATTGCAACCAGTCGTCCTGTCCCTGCAGCTGAAAAACACCCCCACAGCATGATGCTGCCACCACCATGCTTCATTGTTGAGACTGTACTGGACAGGTGATGAGCAGTGCCTGGTTTTCTCCACACATACCACTTAGAATTAAGGCCAAAAAGTTCTATCTTGGTCTCATCAGACCAGAGAATCTTATTTCTCACCATCTTGGAGAACTCCATGCGGGTTTTCATGTGTCCTGCACTGAGGAAAGGCTTCCGTCGGGCCACTCTGCTATAAAGCCCCACTGGTGAAGGGCTGCAGTGATGGTTGACTTTCTACAACTTTCTCCCATCTCCCGACTGCATCTCTGGAGCTCAGCCACAGTGATCTTTGGGTTCTTCTTTACCTCTCTTACCAAGGCTCTTCTCCCCCGATAGCTCAGTTTGGCCGGACGGCCAGCTCTAGGAAGGGTTCTGGTCATCCCAAACGTCTTCCATTTGAGGATTATGGAGGCCACTGTGCTCTTAGGAACCTTAAGTGCAGCAGAAATTTTTTTGGAACCTTGGCCAGATCTGTGCCTTGCCACAATTCTGTCTCTGAGCTCTTCAGGCAGTTCCTTTGACCTTAATGATTCTCATTTGCTCTGACATGCATTGTGATCTGTAAGGTCTTATATAAACAGGTGTGTGGCTTTCCTAATCAAGTCCAATCAGTATAATCAAAAATTTCTGGACTCAAATGAAGGTGTAGAACCATCTCAAGGATGATCAGAAGAAATGGAGAGCACCTGAGTTAAATATATGAGTGTCACAGCAAAGGGTCTGAATACTTAGGACCATGTGATATTTCAGTTTTTCTTTTTTAATAAATCTGCAAAAAGGTCAACAATTCTGTGTTTTTCTGTCAGTATGGGGTGCTATGTGTACATTCATGAGGAAAAGAAATGAACTTAAATGATTTTAGCAAATGGCTGCAATAAAACAAAAAGTGAAAAATTGAAGGGGGTCTGAATACTTTCCGTACCCACTGTATGACTGCACAATTGACTTTCTACATTCCCTCATTCCCTCCCGAGACCGCTCTGATCTTCCTTTACGAAAAACTCTTTCCTTTCCGTTTAGTGTTTTGGTTTATCTTTACGTTGTTTTCTGTTTCCTTATTAAAACCAGCTTTCTCACAACTCCGGTTTTGCTTCAGTCACTCCGCAACCGTGACACATAGGGTGTATGCTGATGTATGTGAAGGAGACGGATGCCTGGAAGGAGAATATAACCTAGAAGTGGATCCTGCAGTTAAACTGGTGAGGTTTCCAAAGTGAAGAGTTCCAGTGGCTCTCATGAAACACCTAAAAGATGAGCTGGGAAGCCTGGTGGAGAGAGGCATCATAGCTCATGTAGAAAAGAGCACAGATTATTTTAGCAGGATGGTGGTGGTAAAAAAAACCATCAGGAAAACTAAGAATTTGCATTGACCCAAGACCACTTATACAAAGCACTTAAGCGTCGACACTTTGCCTTGCCCACCATAGATGATGTTTTCCCTGATCTGACCAAAGCGAGAGTCTTTACTTTTTGTGATGTGAAGGACTCTGGGTTCTGGCACATAAGGCTTTCAGAAGAGTCAAGCTACCTCACTACCTTCGCAACACCATGTGGCAGGTATAGATGGATAGAATGCCCACTGGGATCAGACTGGCTCCAGAAGTGTTCCAACACAGGTTGACTCAGGCATTGGAGAGGCTCCCCGGAATCCGCATAATAGCAGATGACATCCTTTTCTGTGGAGAAGGTGACAATGATGAGGCAGCTGAGCAAGATCATGATGCAAAACTAAGACAACTGCTAGACCGTTGTAGAAACAGAAATATCAAACTAAACTTCAACAAACCCAGGCTGAGACAGAAAGAGCTGCCATACTTTGGACACAGACTGACTTCTGAAGGACTAAAGATTCACCCAGGGAAGGTGAGAGCCATAATGGAGATTCCCAGACCATCAGATGTGAATGGACTCAAGAGATTATTAGGTATGGTGAAATATTTGTTCAAATTTTGCCCACACTTATTAGACAGCAGTGACACGTTGAGACAACTAACACAAAGACACTGTTTGAGAGTGGACTGATGTAGAGGAAGTAGCATTCAACAAATAAAAAAAAAAATATGGCCTCAGCACCTGTTCTGAAGTACTAAAATCCAGATGACAACCTGGTTCTTCAGTGTGACTCCTCGGAGACGGGACAGGGTGCGGCACTTTAAAAACTATAAAACTTAGCTGAAAGAAGAGGCAAGACAAATTTTTTCTGTAAGAGAAGAGGTCAGTGTGCAAGATGGAGTGATTTTTAGAGGAGAGAGAGCTTTAATACCAGCAAAGAGAGACTGTGTATACTGGCCTGGAATGAGTGCTGCTTTCAGAGCATACATAGGGAAATGTGCTGTTTGCAGAACTCTGGATATACGGCAGCAGAAAGAGACAATGTGCCCACAACATTTCTATGAGGCCTTGGGAAAAGGCAAAGGCAAAGAGAACAAAGACAGATACATACCTGGATATTCTAGAGCACAGGAACACCACGTCTCAGGGATTCAATGCCAGTCCTGCCCAAAGACTCATGAGCAGGAGACCTTGAACATTACTGCAACACAGAGCAGGCTGTGAAAGACAACCAATGCAAACAGGCCTACTACAACAGAGGAGCAAAAGATCTTAGACCTCTGCAGGAGGGAGAACAAGTAAGAGTTCAGTTAGACATGAAACACAGAGCACATTGGATGCGAGCAAAGGTTGAAAGAATGGCCAACAACAGATCATACACGGTCAAGCTGCAAAAATAGAACTGTTGTACAGAGAAATTGGAAACATCTCAGGACTGTGCCTGGAGGACCACAGAGAGCAGGCTCACCAAACACAAGTGTCAAATTTGATCAGACCAATCAGAAGATAGTTGCCGTGAGAAGAAGGCACATGAATTGAGGCGGTTTTCAATGGCTCCTCTCTGAGACAGGATGGCCCTCACGCCCTTGTCGCAGGCATCAGCGTCCACGATAAATTGATGGGAGGGGTCGGGCAGAGTAAGGATAGGTGCAGAAGTGAACCGGGTCTTGAGTTACAGAAAGGCCTGTTCAGTATCAGGTTGCCAAGAGAACGGCTGATGAGTGGATGTGAGTCCCTGTAGGGAAGCAGCGATGGTGCTAAAACCTCGGATGAACTTACCGAGTAACCTCTGCAGTTGTTTGCAGTTTTCTGGTTCGGACCACTCCTCCATGGTGAGAATCTTGGCAGGTTCCTTCTGGAAAAGATGTGCTGGACACATGAAACTCACATTTCTCAGCCTTAACATACAACTGGCTCTACAAGTAGACGGGTGAGGACACCATCGCTGCAATGTATGGGCTGTGCTCACCCGCCTACTTGTAGAGCACAGCACATACATTGCAGCGATGTTCCTCCAGAGAGAAAAACTAGATTGATATGCTGGAAAGGTAGACAAACACAAAGCGATTTCCTAAAGGAAGTCGTTGACCAGGGCCTGGAAGACTGCTGGGGCATTGGTGAGGCCAAACAACATGACCAAGTACTTATAGTGGCCTGCGGAGGTGTTAAAGGCTGTCTTCCATTTGTCCCCCTCCCAGATGCGTACGAGGTGGTAAGCGATGTGGAGGTCTATCATAGTAAAGATACTGGCCCCCTGGAGGAGCTCAAAGGCCAAGGACGTCAAGGGCAAGATGTACGAATTCTTAATGGTGATGGAGTTAAGGCAATAGGTCAATAGTGCAATTGTACAGACAGTGGGGAGGTGGTGATAAAGCCCTGGCTTTACTGAAGACTGTGCCCAGATCATGGTACTCCGCAGGAACAGAACAAAGATCAGAGGGAGAGTCTTCACCAGGATGAGGGATTATGGTGTGACAGCTGGCTTCACATGAGATCCCCCATTCCAATGCCTCTGCAACAATGGGAAACCAAACATGGCAGGTGCCCGTGGTGATCGGACAGGGGTGGTGCGAGAAGTGGTTCGGATTCAATGCCCAATTGGCAAGCAAGTTCCTCATTGAGAAATTCTGCATCTGCCCCAGAGTTGAAAAACATCGCTAATTCATGGCTATGGCCCTTGACGTCGATCCGAACCTTGAGCGGTGGTTTGAAAGCGCTGGCCCCAGATTTAACACTGAGCCCTTTCTTTTGCTGGATAGATGGCTGCCATGTGCCCTGCCTTGCCAAAAATACAGAGTCCATGAGAGTGACGTCTTTTCTTCTCACTTGTGGAGAGAGGGCGGTGGCCAATCATGTCTAAAGAGCTGTGGAATCCCACCCAATATCTGGCGCAGCATTGCGAAAGTCCATGACATATTCAGCTACGGATGACCTGTCTTGGGTGGTCTGGAAGAAGGACCGGGCAGCATCCGGGGGGTGGCAGAGTTGAAAATCTTGTGTAGCTCCTCGGAAAACACATGGTAGGAGGCACAGGACAGTCCATGTCCTGACTGGGTGCAAGGTGCGAGTCTGAGAAAACCGGAAGATTCAAAACCACAAGACCCAAAATGCAAAAATAAGGGGCAGGAAGGTCTTAAATGGACAGGAAGCCGATGAGACAAACTGGCAGAGAATGCCAGGAATCTGCATCCATTTATGCAGCAGAAGGATGGCGGCTGGGGCGGTCACGCTACCCCGGAAGTGGGAGCTGTGGAAGTGCCAGCACTGAAAGTGCACGTGCCCCTGGTTGACACATACACTCACAGGCCACTTTATTAGGTACACCTTATTAGTATTGGGTTGGACCCCCTTTTGCCTTCAGAACTGCCTTAATCCTTTATGGCATAGATTCAACAAGGTACTGGAAACATTCCTCAGAAATTTTGATCCATATTGCCATGATAGCATCCATGATGCGAATCTCCCGTTCCACCACATCCCAAAGGTGCTCTATTGGATTGTGATCTGGTGACTGTGGAGGCCATTTGAGTACAGTGAACTCATTGTCATGTTCAAGAAACCAGTCTGCGATGATTCGCACTTTATGATATGGCGCGTTATTCTGCTGGAAGTAGCCATCAGAAGATGGGTACACTGTGGTCATAGGGATGGACCTGGCCAGCAACAATACTCAGGTAGGCTGTGGCGTTGACACGATGCTCAATTGGTACTAATGGGCCGAAAGTGTTCCAAGAAAATATCCCCCACACCATTACACTACCACCACCAGCCTGAACCGTTAATACAAGGCAGAATGGATCCATGCTTTCATGTTGTTGACGCCAAATTCTGACCCTAACATCCGAATGTTGCAGCAGAAATCGAGACTCATCAGACCAGGCAACGTTTTTCCGATTTTCTATTGTCCAATTTTGGTGAGCCTGTGCGAATTGTAGCCTCAGTTTCCTGTTCTTAGCTGTCAGGAGTGGCACCCGGTGTGGTCTTCTGCTGCTGTAGCCCATCTGCCTCAAGGCAGCAGATCGTCTTGACCATGTCTACATGCCTAAATGCAGTTGCTGCCATGTGAATTGGTTGATTAGAAATTTGCGTTAACGAGCAGTTGTACCTAATAAAGTGGCCGGTGAGTGTACATCCAACAGTAATCAGATTTGGTGTTAATCAAACCCTTGATTCACCTTGAAACCCTTAGTTTAGCTTTAGGGAAAGAGGGACCTTTTTTCACAACATATAATAGAAGAGAATTTATGAAAATGCTTTTTTCAGTTGTTGAACCAGTAGAATACGTACTGGACAATACATAAAACAAAACATTCCAGTATGTTCTGATACTCCAGTCTATGTTGCAAGTCTTAAAGAATATCAAAGGACCTAGTCACTCAAAACAGTAAAGGTGCAAAAAAACAGCATGTAGATGGTACTGCACTGATTGGAGTGTCTTTGAGGCTGGGACTGACAGCCTGGATGAGCTGACTGACACTGTGACATCCTACATCAGTTTTTGTGAAGACATGTGTGTTCCAACCAAAACCATCTGCAAGTTCAGTAACAACAAGCCATGGTTCACAGCCAAACTGAAAAAACTTCGACATGCCAAGGAAGATGCCTACAGAGGGGAGGACAAAGCACTGTACAAGCAGGCCAGGAATCAACTGACAAAAGAGATCAGAATAGCCAAAAGATGCTACTCTGAAAAGCTGAAAAGCAGGTTTTCAGCTAACGACTCTGCATCAGTGTGGAAAGGCCTGCAAGATATCACAGACTACAGGAGACCACCCCTCCCCACTGAAGCAAACAAAGACCTGGCTGATGACCTCAACACCTTCTACTGCAGGTTTGAGAAGAATATCTTCACACCTCTCATCCAACCCAGCCCAATGTCTGCCACCATCACACCTCTGGGAACCCCTCTTACAACTCCTCCCAGCACTCAAGTTGCGCTAACGATTTGTGAAGAGGATGTGTATCGGCTCTTTCAGAGACAGAAGACAAGGAAAGCCCCCGGCCCAGACGGTGTCTCCCCCTCCTGTCTCAAAGCATGTGCTGACCAACTAGCTCCCATCTTCACCTCTATCTTCAACAAATCACTGGAGCTGTGTGAGGTCCCCTCCTGCTTTAAACTTTCCACAATCATCCCGGTCCCTAAGAAACCCTCCATTACTGGACTGAATGACTATAGGCCTGTCGCTCTGACATCTGTCGTCATAAAGACCTTTGAAAAGCTGGTATTGGCCCATCTAAAGAAGGTGACAGAACAGCTGCTGGATCCCCTACAGTTTGCATCCTGAGCAAACAGATCGGTGGATGACACAGTCAACATGGGGCTAAACTACATTCTACAACACCTTGACTGCCCAGGAACATATGCCCAGATTCTGTTTGTTGACTTTAGTTCGGCTTTTAATACAATAATTCCAGGAATTCTCCAGTCCAAACTCCTAAACCTCACTATACACCCTGCCACCTGTCAATGGTTTACCAGCTTCCTGACAGGCAGAAAACAACAGGTGAGACTGGGAGATGTTACCTGCAGTATTCGGACAGTCAGCACTGGTGCTCCTCAGGGATGTGTCCTTTCCCCACTGCTATTCTCCCTTTATACAAATGACTGCATATCAAGTGACCCAACTGTCAAACTCCTGTAATTTGCAGATGACACCACGCTCATCGGACTCATCCAAGATGGTGACGAGTCTGCATATGAGCAGGAGGTGAAGCAGTTGGTGTTATGGTGCAGTCAGAACAACCTTGAGCTAAACACACTCAAAACTGTGGAGATGATAGTGGACTTTAGGAAACACCCTTCAACACCACTTCCCCTCACAATATCCAACATCCCTGTGTCATCTGTGTAGAACTTCAAGTTTCTGGGCACTACCATTTCCCAAGACCTGAAATGGGAATGCAACATAAACTCGATTCTGAAAAAGGCCCAGCAGAGGATGTACTTTCTACGCCAGCTAAGGAAGTACAGTCTGCCACAGGAGCTGTTGATGCAGTTCTAATCTGCAGTCATTGAATCTGTCCTGTGCTCATCAATCACCATCTGGTTTGGAGCAGCAACAAAACAGGACAGAAACAGACTGCAGAAAACTGTTAAAACTGCAGAAAAAATCATTTGTGTTCCTCAGCCCACTCTCCAGGACTTGTACCAAACAAGAACCAGAAACCGGGCAGAAAAAATCATTAATGACCCTTCACACCCTGGTCACAACATCTTCCAGCTCCTCTCTTCTGGCAACACACTTGGCCAATAAACCTGATTCTGATATAATAGAGTCAAAGGTGCAAAAGACAGCATGTAACATTGAATGTGTGTGTGTGTGTGTGTGTGTGTGTATGTGTGTGTGTGAGAGAGAGAGTTTCCTTTCAGTTCTGTGTATTGAGGAGCCTGATGGCTTGCAGGAAAAAACTGTTGCACAGTCTTGATGTGGCGGCCCAAATGCTTCGGAACCGTTTACCTGATGGCAGGAGACTGAAAAGTGTGTGTGACGGGTGTGTGTGATAGTCCACAATGCTGTTTGCTTTGCAGATGCAGCATGTGGTGTAAATGTGCATAACAGAGGGGAGAGAGACTCCAAAGATCTTCTCAGCTGTCCTTACTATCCTCTGTAGGGTCTTGCGATCCGAGACGGTGCTGTTCCCAAACCAGGCAGTGATGCAGCTGCTCAAGATGCTCCCTCTGTAGAACGTGGTCAGGATGGGGGAGGGAGATGAGCTTTCCTTAGTCTTCTCAGGAAGTAGAGACGCTGCTGGGCTTTCTTGGTGATGGAGCTGGTGTTGAGTTAGTCAGCCAGGTGAGGTTGTCAGCCAGATGAACACCAAGGAATTTGGTGCTCCTGACGATCTCCACTGAGGATCCATCAATAATCAGTGGAGATTGGTCGCTTGTGCTCTCCTGAAGTCCACAACCATCTCTTTGGTTTTGTCAATGTTCAGAGACAGGTTGTTTGCTCCACACCAGGCAGTTAACCATTCCACCTCCTCTTTATATGCTGACTCATCGTTCTTGCTGATTCGACCCACCACGGTCGTGTCATCGGCAAACTTGACGATGTGGTTTGAGCTGTGCATTGCTACACAGTCGTGAGTCAGCAGACTGAACAGCAGTGGGCTGAGCACACAGCCCTGAGGGGCCCCAGTGCTCAGTGTGGTTGTGCTGGAGATGTTCCCGATCCGGACCGATTGATGTCTCCCAGTCAGGAAGTCCAGGATCCAGTTGTAGAGGGAGGTGTTCAGGCCCAGTAGGCTCAACTTCTTGATCAGGTCCTGAGGAATGATTGTGTTGAATGCTGAGCTGAAGTCAATGAACAGCATTCGTACATTTGAGTCCTTTTTGTCCAGGTGGGTGAGAGCCAGATGGAGGGTTGTGGAGATGGCATCGTCCGTGGAACGGTTTGGACGATACGCAAACTGCATGGGGTCCAGGGAGGGTGGAAGCTGGGTATTAATGTGCCTTATGATGAGCCTCTCGAAGCACTTCATCATGATGGATGTGAGCGCGACGGGACGATAGTCATTGAGGCAGGAGACAGTAGTGTTCGGCACGGGAACAACGGTCGTTGTCTTGAGGCATGTGGGAACAACGTTGCTGCTCAGGAAGATGTTTAATTCAATTCAATTAAAAAAAGTTTTTGTATAAACAATGAACATTGTCTCAAAGCAGCTTTACACAGATAATGTGGTGATTTAAAAGTGAATATGTTCTTTAAAAGTAAGTATGTCCCTGATGAGAAAGCCGGTGGCGACTGTGGCAAGGAAAAACTCCCCGAGATGGCATAAGGAAGAAACCTTGAGAGAAACCAGACTCAAGAGTGAACCCATCCTCATCTGGGTTGCACCGAATGTCTAGTTGTAACAGGTATACGATGTTGCGGGGTACAGTGATGATAATCAGAAGCGAAAAGTAGTCCTGAGTCAGTGTAGAAGACTGTTGACATTAACTACAGTCCAAACCATTCTCAAAGTGCCCGTTCTTACACCGGAATTTCATGGAACCACCCAAGGTGTTGATGAGAAACCGTCCCAAGCTGCACAGAGTGGCCTCCAGTCGAAGAGATCACTGTCCAGAGGCAGGCCTGGATGAAGTGGGAAGATCCACGGAGGGGAGAGGGGCAGGAACAGTGGTCACTGGAGCCTCAGGAGCATGTTTAACTCGACCGAGAGAGAGAGAGAGAGAGAGAGAGAGAGAGAGAGAGAAGAGGGTGACAGGAAGAGAAGATTATGGATTATTAAATGTCCTTATTGTTGTATGAAAGTTAATGTCACTGTGCAGTTTGGACTCCAGCAAGATTCGCTATGGCAGCATAACTACAAGGGAGAACCAAAAGGTAACACAGACATGAGGGATCTCTGGGATAAGAGACAACCCACCACACCACTGTCGACGAACCTGAGTAAACGTGTGAATGTGAGAGGACGACAGCATACAAATAATCCCAGTTCACCAAACATTCTATATCCATATTCCCTCCAGATATGGACCTTTACCTAAGAAAAAATCTGCTGATCAAAGGCTTGACTAAATAAATATATTTTGAACCTCGACTTGAACACTGAGACTGTGTCTGAGTCCCGAACACTGATTGGAAGGCTGTTCCATAACTGTGGGGCTTTATAAGAGAAGGATCTGCTCCCTGCTGTAGTCTTCGTCATTTGAGGAACCACCAGACAGCCTGCACCTTTTGATCTAAGTAGGGATGGAGGATCATACTGGTAACGAAGTTCACTCAGATACTGTGGTGCGAGACCGTTAAGTGCTTTATACGTCAGTAGTAGTATTTTATAATCAATGCGACATTTGATTGGGAGCCGGTGTAGACTGATTAAAACAGGAGTGATGTGGTCATATTTCCTAGATCTAGTGAGGACTCTTGCTGCTGCATTCTGAACTAACTGAAGTTTATTTATGCACTTACTCACACACCCAGACAGTAAAGCGTTACAGAAGTCTAATCTAGAAGTAACAAAAGCATGAACTAGTTTTTTTGCATCCTGTAACGACATAATTTTTCAAATTTTAGCAATATTTCTAAGGTGAAAGAAAGCGATCCTGGTGATATTATTCATGTGAGCTTAAAAGGAAAGACTAGGGCCAATAATAACACCAAGGTCTTTGGCAATCGTACACGCTGAAACAGAAACACCATCTAGAGATGCTACGTAATCGGAAAGTTTGCTTCTAGCTGCATGTGGTCCTTAGTTGAGCAGAAGAAAGTTATCAAGCATCCACTGTCTAATGTCCTTTACACACTTCTCAATGTGGCGGGGTGGTGTTTCTAAGAACGGGGAAATTTGGACCCAAAATAGAGCACACAGGTTTGTTTCCACTAAACACAGGAGACGTGAATATAAATACAAAAATACTTTTATTTCACAATAAGGATAATTAGTTAAAATATAGAAGACTGTTGACCAGGCAGAAATGAAATAAAGGAAATAAAATACTTTCAGGCTGAGGATTACCAGTAGGGTGGCTAGCTGCACAGTGAGTATCTTAAGACACACCACTCACCCAAGTATGCTCCGCACAAACACACTAAGTGAAGGAGATGCAATAGTCACAGCAAAAAACATTCTGTGAGAGAAACACCACCACCACAGGGTCAAAACAGCTAGCTTCCCTCACTGGAGGCCTTCAGCTTGAAATAAACAAACACAAACAAGAATATAAAAACACAATTAATCAAAACACACATACAATTCAACAATTTGCATTGGATCAAGTTCAAACCATGAATGACAAGTATGGACCAACTACGGCCAGGGAATGACTTAGTGCCAGGGCCTGAAAAGGGCAGAAACAGCATTAGACACAGGAGCTATCATAGAAACACCACCCCTCCCTGCTTCCACTGCCTGAGGGAGGTGGTGCAGATTAGAATGATGACCAGCGTTAGTTCGCCTTGTCCACCACAAGGCAAGTTCACCATTACCAGACTAACTTGCAGGTGAGGGTTCCCTTACCGACTCCAAATCTGAAGATACCACACCAGATAGTCAAGGAGCCACTAAAGTTGTAGGGGCAGTATTTTCGGTTAGGTGCCGAGGGTAGGTAAAGACACTGGGTCCCTTAGTGTTAACCCACCAACACCCTGTGGAGTTTTAGGTACCAAGACCCACAGATCAACCTTCTTAGATGGAGAGTCCTCCGATGGTGGAACCTCCACTACTACAGAATCAGCTGCAGGACTGACAGCAGAAGAATCTCTTTGTATGCGGGTCTTCAACAAAGAGCGGTGAACCCGTTTTACCTTGCTCAAATCATCTACTGGCGCAATTGTGTATACTGACCCACCTACCGGAGGCGCTCTAACAACGTGATACACCACTGGGCTCCACAGGTCCTGGATCTTATAGGGCCCTCTCATGCCATAATCGCGACGGTAAACCAGCTGACCCTCCCCCAATAGTGTATCATGAACTTGCAGGTCGTGCTGCTTATTGCGACGCTCGGCCATCACTTTCAAATGTTCTCGAGCCCCCTCAAAGGCCACCTGTAAGCGGGTTTGGTGCTCCAACACCCACTCATTTACCCCACCGCCACCATCTCCTGGCTTCCGCCTAACAGAAAATCGATAGGGAGCCTTGGCTCTTGGCCGAACATCAAGAAGTGGGGTGACTCACCAGTCGCTTGATGAGGGGTAGTGTTATAGCAAAAGAGCACCTGAGGGAAAGCAGAGACCCAATCTGCCTTCCGAGAAGGAGCAAAAGTACGCAGGAGATTATGCAGGGTCCTGTTAAAACGTTTGCACTGCCCCTTACCTGCCGGATGGTAAGGGGTAGTGCGGGATTTCTCAATCTGATAGAGACGACAGAGCTGTTGTATCAAGGCCAATGTTAGCATAGAGCAACACATCAGTGGTTCCCACATTTACCACAGGTAAATAAACAGTACATCGTGTAACCTGCACTAGTACAGGAGAAGCCAACAGACCAGCTGGTAACCCGGCGTCCGGGGGTTCAAAAAGAATAGTACTTTTGGCATATTGCTCGGAACAAGTTGCTGCCACAAACCTCATCATGCCACCTGGGATGCGACATGGTCTCCGCCCTCGTACTCTAACTCTTCCTGAACGTACCACAGGTGACTGATTATCAACTCGACGACAATGTTGCAGTGCCTGTAAAACAGAATTTGGAACATCTATGGTTGAGAGTGAATCAAACAAGGCCGGGCTATGTTGCCCGAAAAGCCCCTGGTAGCATCGACTAAGGACATTCATTCCCAGAACACCTGGGACCCATGTACTCAAGCCACCAGGAGGATCCCGCACAACAAGCATGCCACAACCTGGCTACAAACCAGCAGCAACGTTAGCCAAACAGCTAGGTACATACCTCCCGCAAAGCTGCGTGCACACGCCCACAAACGATAATTATTGGATCATGCACACTTAGGTGGCATAGACGACGTCTTAAATAGGCCTGGAACGGCAGCCAATAGGCTGTCACACCAGTCATTCAGGCGACAGTCACGTTTAATAGGGCGGTACCTAGACTGCCCTACTTCATCAACATTGTTAATCTGATCTCTCTCATCTGGCTTTGCTGAAATATACAACTGTGTATCATCAGCATAGCAATTGAAGCGAATACCATTTATATGTATAATTTCACCAAGAGGCAGCATATATAAAGGAAAAAGCAGCGGGCCTAGGATCAATCCTTGAGGAACACCAAACTGTGGAGAACTCTCCATTTACATCAACAAACTGATAGCGATCAGTCAAATAAGACCTGAGCCAAGAGAGAGCTGTTCCCTTAAGTCCAACAACATTCTCAAGTCTAGCAAGCAGTAAAGTATGATGAATGGTGTCAAAAGCTGCACTTAGTTTAAGCAAAACAAGTAAAGAGACAAAACCCTGATCAGAGGCCAATAAAAGGTCATTTACCACCTTAACTAGCGCCATCTCTGTGCTATGATGAGGCTGAAATCCTGACGGATACATTTCAAAAATTTTATTCATCAGTAGATGTGAGCATAACTGCTGTGCTACAACCTTTTCTAAAATGTTGGATATAAAGGGGAGATTTTATATTGGCCTGTAGTTGGACAGCTGACATGGGTCAAGGTCAGGTTTCTAAATTAGGGGTGGATAACTGCCAGAACTTAGGAACATAACCAATGCTAGTGGAAGAGTTTATTATTTTTTAAAAAGGTTCAATTAACATTGGAATTATCTGTTTGAGAAAACTTGTAGGCAAGGGATCAAGAATGCAGGTTGATGATTTTGATGAGGGAATTAATGAAATTAGGTAATTCTCATGAATAGGATTGTAATTGATTGTCTGTTATAATTACACTGCTGTCTACAGGGTTACTTGTAAAATAATTTGGATTTATATCTGGATTTCTTGCCTGATGTTTTCAACTTTATTATTAAAAAAGTTAATTAAATCATTACTACCTACTGATGGTGTGCAGGTTAGTGCAGTGCTTTTATTTCCTGTTAATTTTGCTACCGTGCTGAATACAAATCTAGGATTATGCTTGTTGTTGTCTATGAGGGTGGAGAAATATGCTAATCTAGCAGCACTAAGAGATTTTCTATAATTTAGGAGGCTCTCCTTCCATGCTATTTGAAATACTGTTAATTTTGTTTGACGCCATTTACGTTAAATCTTTTTAGAGTGGTCTGTTTTAAGGTGCGTGTATGATTATTATACCACTGTGCTAATTTTTTCTCCCTGATCATTTTGGTCTTAAGGGGAGCTACATCATCTAGAGTATAATGTAACGTTGATTCTAGGTATTCAGTGGCCCAGTCAAGCTCTGCGGGGTCAGACAGAGATCTATTTAATATCGTAATTTCTGGAAGATTATTGATAAAACGCACTGCTGTAGCTGACGTGAAAGTACGCTTAACACAGTAACATGGTGAGGTAGAAATGCAATGACTGAGGCAGATTTAAAAAAAGATACGATAATGGTCTGAAATAGCTTCGGACTTATGAATTATGACTAAGTATTTATTTTTAATCCAAATGTTAACAACAAATCAAGAGTATGTCCATCACTATGAGTGGGTCCTATAACATTCTGATAAATTCCAACTGAATCTAGAACGGACACAACTGCTGCTCTTAAGGAGTCTTCCTAATTATCAAAATTTATATTAAAGTCACCAATAATTAATGCTTTGTCTAAAGAAGTAGCTACATTTGTGATGAAATCTGCAAATTCTATGAGAAAATCAGAGTAGGGCCTTGGGGGTCTATAAATAATAATTAGTGGAATTGACTGACTGGACCTGCTTTTGGACACTGAATATTTTATGTTGGTGTAAAGAACTGTTTAGTCTTTCGTGTGACACTTAGATTATTATTATAAATAGCTGCAACTTCACCTGCTCTGCCATTTAGACAGGGTTGGTGTGTGTAACTATACCCAGAAGGACTCTTAATTTAATGCTACATATTCATTCGGTTTAATCAATGTTTCTGTCAAACACATTATTTTAAAATCCTGGTCGGTAATAATTTCGTTTATAGTAAGCGCATTTGACGTGAGAGATCTAATATTCAGCCATCTTATCTTTAGATCAGAGGTCCTATTTAATTTAATGTTAATCAGGGTACTAAAACAGACTTTCTGAGAATTCCCATATTTTGGTTTTCCTATGGGGACAGACACAGTCTCAATTTGGTGGATCCTGAGTGACGACTCAGTTTAGCCTGTCTGTCTGCTCCCTGGCCTTGGCTCTAGACAGTCACTTGTTAACTAGTGCTGTTCTGAGACTATGACCTATACTACAAGAAATGAGAGCACCACCTTCCCGAGTGGGATTGATAACGTCCCGCCCTAACAGGCCAGCCTTGCCCTCAAAAATGCTCCAATTATTAATGAAGCCCACATTGTTTTTGGAGCACCAATCGGACATCCAGCAGTTCAGCGACCATAACCTGCTGTAGGCTACATCGCCATGTCGCATTGGGATGGGGCCAGAGCATGGTACTGCATCGGACATTGCCTTCGCTAATTTACACACCTCTATAATATTACTCTTGGTAACCTCTGACTGTCGAAGGTATATATCATTAGCTCCTGTGTGAAAAACTATCTAAGAGAAGCTGTGCTTTCCTAAGAACCTAAGCTGACCTGCTATGTCCGGCGCCCTGGCGCCCTGGCTCCCGGTATACACATAACCTGTGCTGCTGGTGCCCCTAAAGGTCTAGCTAATTTCACGTGCCTTTAGAATGGAGTCTCCTAAAACCAGAGCTCTTTCAGGTTTCTCAGCGGGTGCTTCCCTGAGGAGAGCAAACCTGTTGGACATGTGAAGCGGAGAGGAATGGTTCTCCCGTGGGTGAGCCTTAGCGTTACCTTTGGCTTTGCGAGTATGCCGCCAAGCTGTCACCCATTCGCCCCGCTGCGAGGGCTCTAATGCCGGAGTCGGGGGAATGCTAACTCCACCTAGGGCATCCAGACTTTCCCCTGCAGAACCTGGACTGCTCTCGCACTCACTACTTCTCTCTAGACTCTGGATGCGCTCCTCTAATCCTAAGATCTGCTTCGTCAAAGAGCAAACTAGCTTACACTTCTCAAAGATAAAATTATCGCTAACAACAGAGAAAGACTGACTAAACATACATGCATTCATGAAATTATCCATTTATTTTAATGGCATATTATCTAATTATCTTCTCCTAGTGTGTCTATTCTTGTGCTGGATTTGCATTTAACAATTATAAAATACCTCTTCATATACTTGCAGAACTTTTGATCGCGGACACCATATATGATCGGACTTAGAAAACGTGGCATGATGTAAACAACAAGATAGTTGGCATAGCGGATCTCAATGATGTGCCCAGGGAAGATCATGTGTAGTATGATCTCAACACTGGGAGAAATATATGAGAGCATACACATGAGAAGTTGAACTCCATGAAGCAAAATAGTGTTTCTTGCCTTTTGGATTGATGTTTTCTCACTAGAATTGGCCCGGGCTGCAAACAGAACCCTTAGGTAAGTGTAGATTAGTGTGAGAAAAACTAAAGAGAAATAAATTGCATCAAAGGCCTGCCTCTTGTATAGAAGCACTGGGTCTTTAAAGACATTCTCTCGAATACACACTACAGAACTATGAAAGAAGCTGATGGGTTTAACAGCCAAAGTTATAAAGAGGTCAGTGATGTCAGGTACTATGCAGATGAACCAGAAAAAGCCAATCAGAATATAGGTGCGCCGGACAGTGCAGATCTGGGTATGGCGTAGAGGTTCACAAATGGCAATGTAGCGTTCAACAGCCATTCCAGCCAAGTTTACAGGTGTGTTGCGTGTGGTAAAGACAGCAACAAGAACTAAGACACAGCAAAGAGATACATTGATTGTATAATAAATGTAGCTAACTAAGTGGAGGATCACTGTGACAGTCAGTTGCATAGCATCATTGATGACCATGTGAATGAAGAGTATATAGCGAGGATCCTCATAAAAGATCTGGTTACTAAAGAAGGTAGCAACAACAATAATATTGATGTAGCTTAGGCTGAGCCATATCCCCACTACAATGAAATTTCTTGTAAATGCGGTGTTGAATGTGTCTCGTACAAGAGTTGAGTTCATATCTTAAAGATGGAATAGCATCTGGAATATATCTGAAATGGAATAGCATTAAATTAGTCAATTACTTTTAGTCACTTTATTAAGGTAATACTTTCTACATTGATAGGAAATATTTGTCAATTAAATCTTTAAAAGTATTCAAATATTTGTTAACAGTTTGTGGTATGCATATGATTTAACTTAATCTGTAACAATTTCACTGCCCTAACACTGATTAACAGCTAATATTTCAGTCTTCTTTAAAAAAAAAAATACATGCAGTAGATGATTGTATTAAAGATTGATACTGTTTGATGGTAGTGTCAACATTAGCAAAAAATACTAATATAGATTTTTGAAAATTATTAACCTTAACTTGTATTTACATTAATACAAATACAATAATTTGTATATATGGAACTGTAGGTAAAATGGTGTTTCTTTTTATCCTGACAAGAATTGGACAATTTAGTAATACTCACCACATCCCTTTTAAGTAGGATCTGTGTTTAACACTGATTTTTATAGATGTCTTTCACACATGCTGGGTGGGTTTGATGATGTCATAGACTACTAAAACAATCTGCCTAACACTTGTAGGAACACCCAAAGGGTTTGACATATGGTCATGTAACCTGATCTCAAAGGTGCTTTAAGATTAGTTATCTACAATTACTCTAGTAGCCAACACCTAAACCACATAGCTTCGTGGATATACAGTGGTGTGAAAAAGTGATTTCCTGATTTCTTATTTTTTTTGCATGTTTGTCACACTTTAATGTTTCAGACCATCAAACAAATTTAAACATTAGTAAAAGATAACACAATTGAACACAACATGCAGTTTTTAAATGAAGTTTTTTTTTTATTATTACTGGGGCAAAACACAATCCAAAACTACATGGCTCCTTTGTGAAAAAGACATCATGCATCATGCAGAGATCCAAAGAAATTCAGAAACAAATGAGAAAGAAAGTAATTGAGATCTATCAGTCTGGGAGGGGTTACCAAAGTGGGAGCCATTATTCACAAATGGCAAAAACATGGTACAGTAAAGAACCTTCCCAGGAGTGTCTGTCTGACCAAAATTACCCCAAGAGCACAGCAACGACTCATCCAAGAGGTCACAAAAGACCCCACAACATCCAAAGCTGCAGGCCTCACTTGCCTCAGTTAAGGTCAGTGTTAATGACTTCACAATAAGAAAGAGACTGGGAAAAATGGTCTGCATGTGTGGAAGAATACAGTTAATCAAATATGCATATGCAATGTCTTTGTAACTTCTATTAAAAATTTATTTTTGATGTGTGCATAGAGGAATATATGATGTGTGGTATCTATTAATGAAATAGTAGTTTGTTGTGTGTGTGTGTGTGTGTGTGTGTACCTAGACTTTTGGGCGCCACCATTGTATGCATAAGGGGGCCCCAAATGAGACACAGATGTGGGTGAACAATGTATGGATGGAGAAGTGGGCTGTATAGACATGCATTTGTGGTCCAGGTATAAATAAAGTTGGATTGTGACTGGAGGGTCAGTCGCTCTGCAGACCCACTCTGGCTTTTGTTGGCTAATAATAAACACCATTATTTTCTGGAAGCAAAACCTGTGAGTCATTTTCTACAGCACACAAGATGACGTTTTCTACAGCTCTAAGATGAAAACCGCTGCTGAGCAAAAAGAACATCAAGGCTCGTCTCAGTTTTGCCAGAAAACATCTTGATGATCCCCAAGACTTTTGTATCAAAATACTCTGTGAACTGACGAGACAAAAGTTTAACTTTTTCGAAGGTGTGTGTCCCATTACGTCTGGCATAAAAGACACCGCGTTTTAGAAAAACAACATCATACCAACAGTAAAATATGATAGTGGTAGTGCGATGGTCTGGGGCTGTTTTGCTGCTTTAGGACCTGGAAGACTTGCTGTGATAAATGGAACCATGAATTCTGCGGTTTACAAAAAAATCCTGAAGGAGAATGTCCGGCCATCTGTTCGTGAGCTTAAGTTTAAGCGAACTTCTGCAGCAGGACCATGATCCAAAACACACCAGCAAGTCCACCTCTAAATGGCTGAAGAAAAACTAAATGAAGACTTTGGAGTGGCCTAGTCAAAGTCCTGACCTGAATCCTAAATCCTAAAAGCATAACAAAACAATTACAAATAAAAAGAGTGGTATTGTTTCCAGTTAGCAAGTGTATAAGATATTTGTCTTTGTGTATATGTTTATGCAATTTAATAAACATGATGCCAGTGAAATATACAATTGGTTTTGTTTCTAATATTACATTTTATTTACAACAAAATCTGCTGTTACCATACAAACATACACTGTAAAAAAGGATTGGGGTAAAATTATGTTTATTATACAATGTAGGTTACATTTACACAATTAAAAAGAGTCCAGGTAGTTTAAAATATAATTAAACTTAAGCAAATGTAAATTGAATAATTAATAATAAATCTAATAATAATAAATAATAATAAATTAATAAATCTAAATTAATTTTAGCCAGGATAATGAGTATGTGGAAATAGTTAATTGTTTTATATTTATTAAATGTATTAATTAGATCAACTGATAATTAAGTCTCAATATATTAATATTAATTAATATCAAAACTTTTGCTTTTATCACAATGGAGTGTACATATAGTCTGCTGTAAATGTCTTAAAAATGAAAGAAATTTTATATATATATATATATATATATATATATATATATATATATATATATATATATATATATATATATATATACATAGCTAGATTAAAGCTTACAATATTTAATTCCTAGTAAGAATACCTAAATAGCTGTGTTATTAATGACCAAAATAATCTTTTTGAACCAGAATAATGCTTATGTCAGATGTAAAGAGTAGAATGATGAATCTTCAGAGAAATATGGGGGTGTAGTCAAAGTGGTGTTTCACTCTTGACGTGTGAAACTGATGTATATGTTTTTTTTAGTACAATAATTATTGGCAGAAACATTTACATTTACTAATTTGATTCTCACTTCTTTAACTGCTTCCCTAAAGAAAGCTGTACCCAAGCTGGCAATGATTTGGGATACTGCTACGGGACTAAGTAAAGTGTGGTCCAAAACTGACTTTGGCTCATGGTGCAAATTTGAGTGCTGTCCTGCATTTGGCCTTTTACTTCTACAGGGAACTGGAGTTTGCTTATCGTTAGGATTAGGCTCGAATTCAGTTTCAGATACTTGGGCCTGAGGTTCAAAGTTGTTCACCTCGTCCACAAACCATCACTCTTCTGAACCAACCAGAACCTTTGATTCTAGGGAGTTACTCATCTGTAATTCTGAGACCAAGGTCTCCATTGTCGCAATCACCTTGTCATCTGAAACGTCATCAAATTCTGGATCTGGTCATTGACAAACCAGCACTCTGGCATCAGTGTCTTTGTGGAGCAGGAGAAGGCATGGAGACACAAGGTCTAATGTCGACTCTGTTAACCCTCCTGATAGGACGACTGGTTCCACTGTGTACATGGTTCCTTGCACTTCCACCACACGGTGAGGAATGGGTTTCCAGGCATCTTGTATCTTATTTCTGCCTGGGGGCCTGTTTCTCAAATACACAGCCTGACCTACTTCAAAAGATGGACAGTAGACTTTTTCGTTTAACGCAGAAATGTGTTCAGCTGCTTTGAGATTGAAATACTCTCTTGCCTTGGCATGAGCATCTTTCAGACGTCGCTGGTGTATAGCAAGCCAATTGTGATTTGTTTCAACAGCTGACTCCTGTCTTAACAGAGCATCTACTGGAAGATGGGGATCGACCCCAAACAGCAGGTTATGTGGAGAATAGCCTGTTGTCGAGGTGGGGGGGTTACATTGTATGCGTAGACTAATTTGCTTTTTCTAAGGCGGGAGAGTTC
Source organism: Silurus aristotelis (assembly GCF_946808225.1). Classification (NCBI taxonomy): domain Eukaryota; kingdom Metazoa; phylum Chordata; class Actinopteri; order Siluriformes; family Siluridae; genus Silurus; species Silurus aristotelis. The sequence goes on from NC_139575.1 coordinate 28,414,298, forward strand.
ACATCAGTTCATGAAGTGTTCTATTGAAACGCTCGCACTGGGCATTTCCTGTGGGGTGGTGGGGAGTCGTGCGACTTTTCTTCACACCATACAGTTTACAAAGTTCTGCGACCACCTCACTTTCAAAACTTCTGCCTTGGTCTGGATGCAGACTTTCGGGTACTCTAAACTTCATAAACCATTCCCTCAATAAAACTTTGGTGGTGGTGTTTTTGATCATGTGTAGGGAAAGCTTGTGTATATTTTGGGAACACATTTGTGATCACAAATATATTTTCTCTTCCATCTGTGGAAAGTTCTAGTGTAGTGAAATCAATAGCAACTACTTCTAAGGGGCTGCTAGCCAAAAATGCTTTCCAAGGAGGGTGGATTTTAGGATGGGGCATTTTGGTTAGTAAGCAGCGCTCAATTTATTTTTTTTTATCCACTGGTTCACATCCTCATGAATTTCCACCTAGAAGCATCGCTGTCTCAAAAGCTCCAGAGTTCTTTCACTACCTTGGTGCACCATAGAGTCATGTACACTCTGTAAGACCTTGGTCTTTAAACAATCAGACACAAGGAGTTGGAAACATTCTCCATGTCTAACATCTTCAACCACCCTGAAAAAAATCCATCTTTTTCCCTAATGTGTAACCAATGCTTCAGTAAAGATAGCACGGGCTTTGCCAGACCTTTTCTTTCTCTGAAGTTTGGCTGTCGCTTTTGCTCCCAGAAGGTTAGAAAACACTCAGCATGGGGTCCTTAACCTGAAACGTGCCTAGCTCTTCCTTATTGTATTCTAGTAAGGTAGTGGTATTACCCTGAGATACTGACTGACTCAAAGGAATTCCCTTTTCGAGTGCCCTTATTGGTCTAACATTGAAGCTATCAAGTCCTGCTGTTGTCAACTCAGTTCTGAGGACAGTTCCTTTCTGGATCATATTACAAATGGCTACACAACCATCAAATTTAATCTCTTCTACACCAAGATCATGCTCCCCTGCTAAAGGGTGTATAGAAAAGGCATCAGCAGCCTTGTTAGACCGACCTGGCCGGTACTGTACTTCAAGATGACACAAAGGGTTATTATCAGTGAAAACAGTAAACTTAGATCCCAACAAGTAGCCCCTAAATTTTTCAACAATTGCCCATTTCAGCGCAATGAGTTCTAGTTTCATGCTTCTATAATTTTTGTCATTTATTTTAGCATTTCTGAGTTTACGCCTGGCATATGCTATCACTCGCCTCTTCCCACCTTGTTGCTGATACAAAACAGCTCCCAAACCATGACCGCTAGCATCTATTTCAACAATGAAAGAACAAGAAAAATTAGCAAATCCCAATATTCGTGCCCTAGTGAGCTTTTGCTTTGATACATCAAAAGCACTTTGGCATTCTGGGGTCCACATACTACACATCATCTGGTTAACTCTAGAGGGAGGTCCAGAATTTAAGCAACAGTTCACCCAGTCATGCAGTGGACCTGCTATTTTAGAAAAATGCTCCACGAACCGTCTATAGTATTCACAAAACCCTAGAAAAGATCTTAATTCCTTCAGGGTAGTAGGTACTGGCCATGACTTCACAACTGCTATTTTGTCTGGATCGGTGTCAATTCCCTCAGCTGAAATCTGATGTCCAAAAATTTTACTTTCTGCTCTAAGAAGTGGCATTTTTTCAACTTGACTTTAAGACCCGTATCCTGCAGTCTCTTAAGGACAACATCAAGGTGTTCTAGATGTTCGGCAAATGTCTTTGAAAAAAAAAAAATTATTTCATCCAGATAAACAAGCATTATCTGAAAACCTAAGTCATTTATTGTGGTTTGCATTAGCCGTTAAAAAGTTGCAGGCCTATTACAGACAACCGTTGGAATTCACAGATGTTCATAAAGGCTGAATGGCATTGTGAACGCAGTCTTATATCGGTCATTTTCCGTCACAGCCACCTGGTGATAGCCACTTGCCAGGTCTATAGTTGAAAAGAACTTTGCACCTTGAAGAGCATCAAAGCTCTCATCATGAGATATGCTCTTTCACCTCCACATACTGATTGGGTGGAATTCGATGATATGGTAAATTCACTGGTACCTCATCTACTAGGTTGATATCATGTGTAACGCTATCAGTATAACCTAGGTCATCATCAATAGCCAAAACATCAGTATACCTGGTCAGCCATGCTCTTAACTCCACTTGTTTTTCCACTGGTACCTCCAAGATCTAGTTTTCCTAAGATTGCCTGCATACTGAGACTATGAGAATCGGTTGAGTCAACTAAGACATGGTAAGTACTCGCTAGAATACGCTGAAACTTGACTTTAACTTGGGGCTCATCACTGATGCACTCTACTGGAGATACTGGTTCTGGTCTACATCTTAATCGTGATTCGTTTGCTGCTTGATTACACATTGTTTCTTTGGGCAGTTCTTAGCTATGTGTCCTTCTCCCTGGCGTTTTAGACAGATTGGTTCGCCATCATCTGTGAATCTCAATTGAACCCGAGGTCTGGTACCAGAATGATTGCTAGGGCTTTCCTTCTGGACAGCCAAGGACTTTACAGCTGCAGTAAGTTTACTGGTCTGTTTTTCTTGTTCAGCGACTAGTTTGAAAAGATCCCCCTATCAGATCCTGTACATCTGCCCTTAGAGTTCGTGAATGACTGAACTCGTCCTCAACTGACCTCAATAATGCTTCTTCACGTACATCTATTATTGAAGAGTCAGGATACCCTCTGGCAAATTTCCTTAGATCTCTTTTTATTACTGCGTCTCTGAGCCCTGCAATAAACTGATCCCTAAGAACATGGTTCTGATTAGGTAAAGCATTTGGGCTTTGTTGTAACACAGTTCTACAAATCTGACACAATGCGTGTGAATATTCCAAAACATCTTCACAATCTTTCTGCTTACGGTTGTAAAAGTCATGTAACAGTCTAGCACAGGGGTGGTCAACCTGCGGCTCGTGAGCCGCATCGGCTCTTTGGCTGGTTTCGTGCGGCTCTTACGTTCAAATCGAAGTTTGTGTTTGTGTTTTTTAATGTGCGTGTTCGCTTCGCTTGAGTTCAATACGGTATTTTTAAGACTTAAATAATCTTGCCCCTACCCGTACTGGGAAACTTTGCGGTATATTCATCTCACGCGCATGCACATTTGACGAAAATACCGTATTGAACTCAAGCGAAGTGAACACGCACATAAAAAAAAAAAAAAAACACAAAACAGTCTGTGTTTTCTTTCCTGAAACACGTGAAATCAAAGCATCGATCTGTTTTGACTGACACCCATGTGAAAGAATTGCTTCGGGTGGCAACAACGGAATACGAGGCAGATTTGAAGGGGATTGTTAAAGGCAAGTAATGCCAAAAGTCCCACTAAGTAACATGCATAGTAAAAGAAAAACGCTATTGTGAATTATTATATTTTTGTTTGTGGACTTGGTTAAACAGAGTTTGTGTGTGTGAGACAGTGCACACAATGTTCATTGTTAAAAATGACTGTCCTGTGGTCTTAGTTCTGTAGGAGTTAATTTCTGTCATTATGTTGGTGTGTGACATTTACAATAAATCTGGTATCTGGTACTTCCGTCCTAAGAATTAAAGGTCTGCTGCAGTCCACAACGATGAACTGGCCATAACTGTAGATGCACTGTCTGCACTAAAGTCACCCTCAGTATTCTCGAAATCCACAGCACACCACTGGAACTTCCTCTGCACCACCCACGCCTTGCCTGTCCAGTACGTCATTGCTGCTTCGTATCACCACTACCGTTTACTGCAACCGTTTTACTTTAAGCACTGTACTCACCTCAAGATGGCTACAAAACTATCAGATACCCCACTCCTGGTACCAAGACTTGTTGGATTATACACACAAAACCAACAAAATTACTTTTTTGGGTTTTATTTATCTGATAGATCCCCAACCTGGGATTTTGGATTTTGAGAGAAAACAAAGAAATAAAAATAAAACAGAAATTGGCAACATCTGTTCTCCAACAGATGACTAAAATCTGTACAGTGCAAGCTGATGCAATGCAAAATATTGCCACACTCCAAACAATATGGAAAATGCATGGTATAAGAAACTGTAGTGCAAAACGGTGCACAATGCCCTACTCTACACACGGTAAACGAAACAGTACGAAAATGAATGGCATACAGTAAAACACAGTATAAAACACGGTAGTGGTGATACTCACAAAAGAAAAAAATACAAACATTCATCAATACACCACACACATCTGACAAATCCATATACATTCTAAATCACATAAACAAAAGAAACCATTAACTCACTCACTTCTCCTGCATGTGCTTATGTCCACACACATGTATCACACATATGATGTCTATAGCATTTAACATCGTGCAAAAAAACCCCCATTGCATTTATAAAATATTGTATAAAATTTTAATCATGCTAATTGCAATGTCATTACACTAGCGATATCGATTGCAATCTGACAATCCAACTCCATCGTTCTCTGAACTTTCATATGAGTTCATCTAGCTCTGCTAAAGATGACTTAAAGAAATCTGACAGTCATTATGATGATTTATAAATTAGATAAAATTTCCAACCTGTCTATTCCCGAGACATAGCCATATTGTTGCGTAACTTTCCCGGTCTTTCTTATTTTACCCATAATTCCTAATTGCGAGTCCTACAAAATGATGTCAGTGTAGTTTTTACGACCTTGAAGGTATATAGCCCTGTTCTAACTATTCGCATTCAAGTGTATCACATGACCCGGTTTCATAAAGATGACCCAGTACACAGTGAAATAAGACAATGTTTCTCCAGAACCCTGGTGCTACATCATAGAGCAACATAGAGCTACATCACACAACATAGAGCTACATACAGAACACAAAGCTAAGGTCTAAAGTAAGTTGTCCTAGTTACATAAAGTGCACTGTGTGCAACTTAGTGCACACAGTGCAAGACAAAAGACAGCAATTAGCAATTAGACAATACAAGACAGTGTGAGAAAGATACACAAAACACAAAATAGCACCGCCAGTAAACCTACTGTATGTTATACTGTACAATGTGCAAAAAGGAACTGTAGAGAAAAGTGTACTCGTATACAAAAACACAGAATGTAAACACAAAAGGTTGTGCAAAACACAGAACTAAATGTTATTTTAATACAAACTTGAATTAGTCCATATCAATCTATGTTGCAAAATAATTTGATAAATGTAAATATACATTTAGAACACAAATAGAACACAGTTACCTTGACTTGCACAGTTACTTAAAGTAACCAGCTAATAAACTTAGTATTATGAAAGTAATTATTGCAAAACCTGGACATGCCCATACCCTTTACCATTCTCTGGACTCTTGTGCTGCTAATAGTTCCTATTTAGCCAATTAAGAGACATCACTGTGAAAGTGTGTCCAAATATTTGCAAAGATGTGTCCAAAGGCAAAAGACAACAGAAATGTTGGTATTATTGTCATTTAATGTTAATGAACAAACAAATTATAAATATGATTATGAGTAGTGGGTCTGTGTTTACATCAGGCTTTATTTATAACATACATAGCAAAGAGGAGACAATTGAGGTGATTGGCAATATAATAATAACGCCATAAACTATTTTAAGAGTACTTAACAACTCTTTTGAGATCTGTTAGAATAAGTGACATTAATGACATTTTAATTGCCTTATCATAGTCTTTTCAGCCCAACTCTGCTCCAACACAGGTTCTGTAATTAAAACTGATTATTGGTGCAGCAGTTTCCAGTGGTGGGTGGTCAGGGCCAGAAAATTCTTCTCTGCCGGCCTAAACACTATCAGAAGCACTGACCTACATTTACAACCTAAATTCTAATATTTGTTCCATTAAAATTTGTATTCATTTATTCAAAACGGTCCATTCTTTTCATTTCGTAGCGTTTCTCTTGCCTTCACTGCTTCCAGTACGTGTTTGTGGATGTTCGATTTTTTTTTTGTCCAATCAGATGCAGGGCCTGCAAATACTGCTGGCTCTTTGGCCATAAAGAGAATTAGCAACGGGTCTGTTTCTTTACCCAATCAGATTTCATATCTGCCACACATGGCCAGCTAGCTGGTACAGAATAGCGTCAGCATTTTCCTTCCTCTGATTGGTTGGTCAGGGGAAACTGTAAAAGTCAAGGTCGACTGGCAAAAAAATCAGTAGCACTCTGCAAACATGAATACATCAGAAATAGACTTTTTACGCCTACGGAGGAAGATAAATTGATTTGGTCTTGGACATACTTAAAAATCCATTTTCAAGAAAAGCTAGACATTGTGAGGAGAGGTTGGCTAAACCCAAAGCTAGATTGTCTCAGCCCGGGAAAGGGTTTGTTTGCCACTTCCAGACCAGTGAATATGAGCGGTTCCACTGGATTACTGCCTTTGAGGAGTGGTGCAAATTATGAGTATGCATCTCTGGTAAGTGGTTTGGATTTTATACAAAACTTTAATGTTTTTGTCATGTTATTAGACAAATATTGATTCTGAACTGCTCAAGATTATGTTGGTGGCACAGTTTCGGTTGTAGTGTAGAATTTTGGAGTTGTCTTAACTGGGTTTCTTGCTTTAATAAAATGGTATTCACCCTCTATATGTGAAATGCCTCTCTCTGTAATGCCACGCATTGTTATATTGTGTTTTTGTATAATATTGATTGGTTTCAATAATCATAATGTGATAGTGGTGGTATTAAGAGGTGGATTAAGTCGGGTAAGTCCTCACTGAAGGCCCAGATAACAAAGGCCCGCCACTTGCAGTTTCTCTGTCTTGAAAATGATGTGATGCTGGTGCATTGTACAATTTCACATAATTACAGTGCCTTGCGAAAGTATTCGGCCCCCTTGAACATTGCGACCTTTTGCCACATTTCAGGCTTCAAACATAAAGATATGAAAGTGTAATTTTTTGTGAAGAATCAAAAATAAGTGAGACACAATCATGAAGTGGAATGAAATTTATTGTATATTTCAAACTTTTTTAACAAATAAAAAACTGAAAAATTAGACGTGCAAAATTATTCAGCCCCTTTACTTTCAGTGCAGCAAACTCTCTCCAGAAGTTCAGTGAGGATCTCTGAATGATCCGATGTTGACCTAAATGACTAATGATGGTAAATAGAATCCACCTGTGTGTAATCAAGTCTTCGTATAAATGCACCTGCACTGTGATAGTCTCAGAGGTCTGTTTAAAGCGCAGAGAGCATCATGAAGAACAAGGAACACACAAGGCAGGTCCGAGATACTGTTGTGGAAAGGTTTAAAGCCGGATTTGGATACAAAAAGATTTCCCAAGCTTTAAACATCCCAAGGAGCACTGTGCAAGCGATAATATTGAAATGGAAGGAGTATCAGACCACTGCAAATCTACCAAGACCTGGATGTCCCTCTAAACTTTCAGCTCATACAAGGAGAAGACTGATCAGAGATGCAGCCAAGAGGCCCATGATCACTCTGGATGAACTGCAGAGATCTACAGCTGAGGTGGGAGACTCTGTCCATAGGACAACAATCAGTCGTATACTGCACAAATCTGGCCTTTATGGAAGAGTGGCAAGAAGAAAGCCATTTCTTAAAGATATCCATAAAAGGTGTCGTTTAAAGTTTGCCACAAGCCACCTGGGAGACACACCAAACATGTGGAAGAAGGTGCTCTGGTCAGATGAAACCAAAATTTTGGCAACAATGCAAAACGTTATGTTTGCCGTAAAAGCAACACAGCTCATCACCCTGAACACACCATCCCCACTGTCAAACATGGTGGTGGCAGCATCATGGTTTGGGCCTGCTTTTCTTCAGCAGGGACAGGGAAGATGGTTAAAATGATAGGAGGATGGATGGAGCCAAATACAGGACCATTCTGGAAGAAAACCTGATGGAGTCTGCAAAAGACCTGAGACTCGGACGGAGATTTGTCTTCCAACAAGACAATGATCCAAAACATAAAGCAAAATCTACAATGGAATGGTTCACAAATAAACATATCCAGGTGTTAGAATGGCCAAGTCAAAGTCCAGACCTGAATCCAATCAAGAATCTGTGGAAAGAACTGAAAACTGCTGTTCACAAATGCTCTCCATCCAACCTCACTGAGCTAGAGCTGTTTTGCAAGGAGGAATGGGCAAATATTTCAGTCTCTCGATGTGAAAAACTGATAGAGACATACCCCAAGCGACTTACAGCTGTAATCGCAGCAAAAGGTGGCGCTACAAAGTATTAACTTAAGGGGGCTGAATAATTTTGCACGCCCAATTTTTTAGTTTTTTATTTGTTAAAAAAGTTTGAAATATCCAATAAATTTCATTCCACTTCATGATTGTGTCCCACTTGTTGTTGATTCTTCACAAAAAATTACAGTTTTATATCTTTATGTTTGAAGCCTGAAATGTGGCAAAAGGTCGCCAAGTTCAAGGGGGCCGAATACTTTCGCAAGGCACTGTATATAACTACTATCCAACACGTAAAATATCACTTTTATTTTGTAAGATAATTGTAGATAAGTAAAAAGTAGGTTTATGGGAGGTCATAGTTTAGTGGATAAGGCTCTGGGTTACTGGTCAGGATTTCGTTGCCACTCTTGGGGACCTTGATCAAGGCACTTCACCCTCTGTGCTCCAGGGGCGATATACCATGGCTGACCCTATGCTCTTATCCCAGGTTTCTAACATTGCTGGGATATCCAAAGAAATAATTTCACTGTGCTGTGCTATGTGACAAGGAAAATTTTGAGAAGAACAGATACTGTATTACAACCCCAATTACTAAAACTCACATATAATTCAATGACAGACTTTAGTGTTTAAATAGTTAAACCCAATATTACATGAGCAGATGATAAACTATAGCATTGTAATTTTCTAATTGAGTTATTATTAATAAAGTTAACCCTGCAATTATAATCATAGCAATGTTTTTACCAATTCAAACTGTCTGCTAGCCTGGTATTTAGTAGACCCTCAATTTCTCATGTAATGTTCTGATGATTTATGTTCTGGAGACCTTGCTTTTAAAGTTTTCTGTAAGATATTTTCAGATTTCAGGTGGTTTCATTAATGAGTTAGATACAAACACAGCAACCAAAGATAACTAGGCCCATCAAGAGACAAGTGTGAAGGATTGTTGACACATGTCATCTGGTCATATAATATGCTAGGGATAATAGAGCATGTAGAGACGTTGGCCATTTTTGTGGTTAAAAATAGCAATGATGTATATATGCAAAGCTGTATTAGGTTTAACTCTTAACTCCCATGTTAATTATTCAATATGCATGGTGCATGTTTTTTCCCTGAAGCTGGAGGCTAAGCCTTGATGCAAACCTGTAGAGTAATTAATAGAAGCTACTGGGACCCTCTGACATTTCCCAGTCTCCTCTGGGTCCAGGGTAATAGAGCTGCAGCAGAATCCTTGGTACCGATCTCTCATTAGTAAGAGCAGGCAAAGGTCAACTGAATCAGGAACAACACAATTTAAACAGTACATAGTTTTTCCTGGTTTAAAGTAATCCAGAGAGATAGTAGGAAAAGTTCAAGATTAAAAAAAACTTTTAAATATTTACTCCCTCAGCTTATTTCAACCATTGTTTGAACCACCTTCTATTTCCTATTATGCTAGTTGTGGTCAATTGGTACTTTAGTTTTTGATTGTGTGGAGACTCAAAATACTGCAACTACAACCCTGCTATGATCAGAATGGTTTAATGAGGAGTGTAGAATGTTTAAATGCACAGTTAAAGTGTACATACACATGCCAATACAATAATACTATGTATAAATAGTTCCCTTTATTTATGATTTAATATGTAAAAAAATAATAAACAGAACTCAAATGATGCAGGTTTATTTTCAATGTAAATATAGGGTGATGAGCGTGAAGCTGGAAGTTGAAGGGGTGATGCTAACTGTCATCAGTGCTTATGCTCCACAAGTGGGTTGTGAGATGGGGAGAAGGAAAAAATCTGGAGTGAGGTGGAGATGGAGTGATGAGAAAAGTAGGCAGGAGTACAAGGAGATGCGGCAGCAGTTAAAGAGGGATGTGGCAAAAGCCAAGGAAAAGGCATATGAGGATATGTATGAGAAGTTGGACACTAAGGAATGAGAAAAGGGTTTGTACCGATTGGCCAGGCAGAGAGCAGCGATTAAGAGGATGAAGAGTGGAAAGTCAGTAGGTCCCGATAACATCCCAGTAGAAGCATCGAGATGTTTAGGAGAGATGGCAGTGGAATTTTTAACAAGATTGTTTAACAGGATTTTGGAAGGTGAGAGGATGCCTGAGGAATGGAGAAGGAGTTTGCTGGTCTGCTGGATCTTTAAGAATAAGGGAGATGTGCAGACCTGCAGTAACTACAGGGGAATAAAGTTGATCAGTCACATCATTAAGTTATGGGAAAGAGTAGTAGCCAGGCTGAGAGAAGAGGTGACCATCTGTGAGCAGCAGTATGGATTCATGCCGAGGAAGAGCACCACAGACGCATTATTTGCTTTGAGAATGTTGATGGAGAAGAATAGAGAAAGTCAGAAGGAGTTGCATTGTGTGTTTTTGAATTTAGAGAAAGGAGTTGTGGTATTGTATGAGGAAGTCAAATGTGTCAGAGAAGTATAAGAGGGTAGTGCAGGACATGTATGAGGAGAGTGTGACAGCGGTGAAGTGTGCAGTAGGAACTACAGACTGTTTTGAGGTGGAGGCTGGATTGCATCAAGAATCAGATTTGAGACCTTTCCCGTTTGCAGTGGTGATGGACAGGTTGACAGACGAAGTCAGACAGGAGTCTCCATGGACCATGATGTTTGCGGATGATATTGTTATTTGTGGTGAGAGTAGGGAGCAGGTTGAAAAGAACCTGGAGTGGTGGAGATATGCACTGGAGAGAAGGGAAATGAAAGTCAGTTGGAGTAAGAGTACATGTGTGAATGAGCGGGAGGGCAGTGGAGTGGTGTGGTTGCAGAAAGAAGATGTGGAGAAGGTGGAGGAGTTCAGGTACCTGGGGTCAAAAGTGCAAAGTAATGGAGAGTGTGTTAGAACAGAGAAGTGAAGGAAAACTAGAGTAGTGATGGAAAGAGTGCAGGCAGGGTGGAGGCAGGGTGGAGTGAATGGAGAAAGAGTGGTAGGAGTAATTTGTGATAGAAGAGTATCTGCAAGAGTAAAAGGGAAAATTTATAGGACTGTGGTACCACCTACAATGTTGTATGGCTTAGAGAAAGTGGCATAGGACATTTTGGACACAAGGTAAGGGAGGCTCGATTTAGATGGTTTGGACCTGTGCAGAGGAGGGACATGGCGTATATCGGTAGGAGAATGCCGATGATGGAGCCACCAGGAGGGAGGAAAAGAGGCCATAGAGGAGGTCTATGGATGTGGGGAGGAAAGACATGCAGGTGGTTGGGGTGAAAGAGGCAGATGTAGAGAACAGGGGGTATGGAGAAGTATAATCCGCTGTGGTGACCCCTAATGGGGGAAGAATAAAGAACAAGAAGAAGACTTACATGAGACTGCATAGAACTAAATTAGATTAGATTAGATTAGATTAGATTAAACTTTATTATTGTGCAGAATTCAAGTGTTTAGAACTAACTAAAAATACAGCATTTTGTATAACCAGCCATTAGGGGGGCACAAGCCAGTGCACTCTTAGTGCCGGTCCCAAGCCCGGGTAAATGGGGAGGGTTGTGTTAGGAAGGGCATCCAGCGTAAAACATGTGCCAAATCAAATATGCGGATCACAAATGAGAATTTCATACCGGATCGGTCGAGGCCCGGGTTAACAACGACCGCCACAGGTATCGTTAGCCGACAGGGTACCGGTGGAAATTGGGCTACTGTTGGCCGAAGGAGGAGAAGGAGAGGAGGAAGACGTCTACAGAGACAGCAGGAAAAGGAGCAGTGTAGGAGAGTAGAGGTTCGGGTTGAGGTTCGGATCATAGGGTGACGTATAAGAGTGGAGGAAGGTGCACACAGGTGGATTATGTTCTGTGTAGGAGATGCAACCTGAAGGAGATTGGAGACTGTAAGGTGTTGGCGGGGGACAGTGTAGCTAGACAGCATCGGATGGTGGTCTGTAGGATGGTTTTGGAGGCGAAGAAGAAGAGGAGGAAAGTAAGGATTGAAAGAAGAATAAGATGGTGGAAACTAAAGGAGGAAGAGTGTAGTGTGAGGTTCAGGGAAGAGGTCAGACAGTGGCTTGGTGGTGGTGAAGAGGTGCCGGATGATTGGGCAACTACTGCAGGAGTGATGAGGGAGGCAGCTAGAAAAGTACTTGGTGTGACATCTGGAAATAGAAAGCAAGACGAGGAGACGTGGTGGTGGAATGAGGAAGTGCAGGAGAGCATTAGGGGAAAGAGGTTGGCAAAACAGAAGTGGGATCGACAGAGTGATGAGAAAAGTAGGCAGGAGTAGAAGGAGATGCGGCAGCAGGTAAAAAGGGATGTGGCGAAAGCCAAGGAAAAGGCATATGAGGAGCTGTATAAGAGGTTGGACACTAAGGAAGGAGAAAAGGATTTATACCGATTGGCCAGGCAGAGGGACCGAGCTGGGAAGGATGTACTGCAAGTGAGAGCAATAAAGGATGGAGAGGGAAATGTGTTGACTAGTGAGGAGAGTGTGTTGAGAAGATGGAGGGAGTATTTTGAGCGGCTGATGAATAAGGAAAATCAGAGAGAGAGAAGGTTGGAGGATGTGGAGTTGGTGAAGCAGGATGTAGATAGGATTAGTAAGGAGGAAGTGAGAGCAGCGATTAAGAGGATGAAGAATGGAAAGTCGGTTGGACCAGATGACATACCGGTAGAAGCGTGGAGATGTTTAGGAGAGATGGCAGTGGAGTTTTTAACCAGATTGTTTAACAGGATTCTGGAAGGGGAGAGGATGCCTGAGGAATGGAGAGGGAGTGTGCTGGTACCGATCTTTAAGCATAAGGGAGATGTGCAGACCTGCAGTAACTACAGGGGAATTAAGTTGATCAGTCACACCATGAAGTTATGGGAAAGAGTAGTGGAAGCCAGGCTGAGAGAAGAGGTGACCATCTGTGAGCAACAGTATGGTTTCATGCCGAGGAAGAGCACCACAGATGCCTTATTTGCTTTGAGGATGTTGATGGAGAAGTATAGAGAAGGACAGAAGGAGCTGCATTGTGTATTTGTGGATTTAAAGAAAGCGTACGACAGGGTGCCGAGAGAGGAGTTGTGGTATTGTATGAGGAAGTCAGGTGTGTCAGAGAAGTATGTAAGGGTGGTGCAGGACATGTATGAGGACAGTGTGACGGCAGTGAAGTGTGCAGTAGGTACGACAGACTGGTTCAGGGTGAAGGTTGGACCGCATCAAGGATCGGCCCTGAGCCCTTTCCTGTTTGCAGTGGTGATGGACAGGTTGAAGGACGAGGTCAGACAGGAGTCTCCCTGGACTATGATGTTTGCAGATGATATTGTGATTTGTGGTGAGAGTAGAGAGCAGGTTGAGAAGAGCCTGGAGAGGTGGAGATATGCGCAACAGTGGAAAGTAATGGAGAGTGTGTTAGAGAAGTAAAGAAAAGAGTGCAGGCAGGGTGGAGTGGGTGGAGAAGAGTGACAGGAGTGATTTGTGATAGTAGGGTATCTGCAAGAATGAAAGGGAAAGTTTATAGGACTGTGGTGAGACCTGCCATGTTGTATGGATTAGAGACAGTGGCATTGAGTAAAAGACAGGAGGTGGAGCTGGAGGTAGCAGAGCTGAAGATGTTAAGGTTTTCGTTGGGAGTGACGAGGATGGACAAGATTAGAAATGAGTTTATTAGAGGGACAGCACATGTAGGATGTTTTGGTGACAAGGTGAGGGAGGCGAGATTGAGATGGTTTGGACATGTGCAGAGAAGGGACATGAATTATATTGGTAGAAAAATGCTGAAGATGGAGCCACCAGGTAGGAGGAAAAGAGGAAGGCCAAGGAGGAGGTTCATGGATGTGGTGAGGGAAGACATGCAGGTAGTTGGTGTGAAAGAGGCAGATGTAGAGGACAGGGTGGTATGGAGACGGATGATCCGCTGTGGCGACCCCTAATGGGAGCAGCCGAAAGAAGAAGAAGAGTATACAATGTTTTAGAATCAGTTTAAATGTGTACGGTAAGTGTGTGTCTGTTAGTCCAGTCCAGTCTCTACAGTATGTCCAGTCTCGATCAGTATGTTGTAAGCAGTGATTAGTGGATAAAATAGTTACACTGCCAGGCCATAGGCCTTTCATGGTCTAATTTCTGCATAGAGTTTTCTGCACAACAGCTGTGGTTAGACAACGCCTAGATGTTTGGAGAAGGGGTGGTCTTTCTTATCATATTGTCATTTTGCACCTAAAAACCAAATTATTCAATGCATCTGAAAGAAGGCATCTTTGTCATAGAAAGGTGATAATATGACTCAGGATCATAAGTACAATACAAACTTTTTTTTTTTTTTTTTTAAATCTATGATCACTAATGAACACCAAATTTATTGTGTAAGCTCTTATATGCAAAATTTATAAATGAAGCTGTTTATATCTATTTAAAAAAAGATATTGTTTATACTTTAATTAACCAAGACAAGAGGTCAGATAGAATACATTAAAATTAATTGTGGATTCTCTACACCTAAGAAATAATAGTTTATAATTCCTGAGACAAAAACCTGTTGTCATCCACTGCAGCTAAGGCAAAGGCACAACACGGTGGAAAGAAAACTGAAAGACCAAAATCAAGTAGAATCAGATTATAGTTTTTTCCTGTAGGTTAGAAAGTTCTTGCATCTGAGACAGTCAAGTAATTGCACAGTAAAGGCAAGCTGTAAAAACTATATATATATACAGTGAGGAAAATAAGTATTTGAACACCCTGCTATTTTGCAAGTTCTCCCACTTAGAAATCATGGAGGGGTCTGAAATTGTCATCGTAGGTGCATGTCCACTGTGAGAGACATAATCTAAAAAAAAAATCACAATATATGATTTTTAAACTATTTATTTGTATGATAAAGCTGCAAATAAGTATTTGAACACCTGTCTATCAGCTAGAATTCTGACCCTCAAAGACCTGTTAGTCTGCCTTTAAAATGTCCACCTCCACTACATTTATTATCCTAAATTAGATGCACCTGTTTGAGGTCGTTAGCTGCATAAAGACACCTGTCCACCCCATACAATCAGTAAGAATCCAACTACTAACATGGCCAAGACCAAAGAGCTGTCCAAAGACACTAGAGACAAAATTGTACACCTCCACAAGGCTGGAAAGGGCTACGGGGAAATTGCCAAGCAGCTTGGTGAACAAAAGCCCACTGTTGGAGCAATCATTAGAAAATGGAAGAAGCTAAACATGACAACCTCCTTCCCTCAGTTAGAGCATTGAAGATGGGTCGAGGCTGGGTCTTCCAACATGACAATGACCCGAAGCACACAGCCAGGATAACCAAGGAGTGGCTCTTTAAAAAGCATATCAAGGTTCTGTCGTGGCCTAGCCAGTCTCCAGACCTAAACCCAATAGAGAATCTTTGGAGGGAGCTCAAACTCCTTGTTTCTCAGCGACAGGCCAGAAACCTGACTGATCTAGAGAAGATCTGTGTGGAGGAGTGGGCCAAAATCCCTCCTGCAGTGTGTGCAAACCTGGTGAAAAACAACAGGAAACGTTTGACCTCTGTAATTGCAAACAAAGGCTACTGTACCAAATATTAACATTGACTTTCTCAGGTGTTCAAATACTTATTTGCAGCTGTATCATACAAATAAATAGTTACAAAATCATACATTGTGATTTCTGGATTTTTTTTTTTTAGATTATGTCTCTCACAATGGACATGCACCTATGATGACAATTTCAGACCCCTCCATGATTTCTAAGTGGGAGAACTTGCAAAATAGCAGGGTGTTCAAATACTTATTTTCCTCACTGTATATATATATATATATATATATATATATATATATATATATATATATATATATATATATATACAGTGGGTACGGAAAGTATTCAGACCCCCTTAAATTTTTCACTTTTTGTTATATTGCAGCCATTTGCTAAAATCATTAAAGTTTATTGTTCTTCCTCATGAATGTACACATAGCACCCCATACTGACAGAAAAACACAGAATTGTTGACCTTTTTGCAGATTTATTAAAAAAGAAAAACTGAAATATCACATGGTCCTAAGTATTCAGACCCTTTGCTGTGACACTCATATATTTAACTCAGGTGCTCTCCATTTCTTCTGATCATCCTTGAGATGGTTCTACACCTTCATTTGAGTCCAGAAATTTTTTATTATACTGATTGGACTTGATTAGGAAAGCCACACACCTGTTTATATAAGACCTTCCAGATCACAATGCATGTCAGAGCAAATGAGAATCATTAAGGTCAAAGGAACTGCCTGAAGAGCTCAGAGACAGAATTGTAGCAAGGCACAGATCTGGCCAAGGTTCCAAAAATTTTTTTGCTGCACTTAAGGTTCCTAAGAGCACAGTGGCCTCCATAATCCTCAAATGGAAGATGTTTGGGACGACCAGAACCCTTCCTAGAGCTGGCCGTCCGGCCAAACTGAGCTATCGGGGGAGAAGAGCCTTGGTGAGAGAGGTAAAGAAGAACCCAAAGATCACTGTGGCTGAGCTCCAGAGATGCAGTCGGGAGATGGGAGAAAGTTGTAGAAAGTCAACCATCACTGCAGCCCTTCACCAGTGGGGCTTTATAGCAGAGTGGCCCGACGGAAGCCTCTCCTCAGTGCAGGACACATGAAAACCCGCATGGAGTTCTCCAAGATGGTGAGAAATAAGATTCTCTGGTCTGATGAGACCAAGATAGAACTTTTTGGCCTTAATTCTAAGCGGTATGTGTGGAGAAAACCAGGCACTGCTCATCACCTGTCCAGTATAGTCTCAACAATGAAGCATGGTGGTGGCAGCATCATGCTGTGGGGGTGTTTTTCAGCTGCAGGGACAGGACGACTGGTTGCAATCAAGGGAAAGATGAATGCGGCCAAGCACAGGGATATCCTGGACGAAAACCTTCTCCAGAGTGCTCTGGACCTCAGACTGGGCTGAAGGTTTACCTTCCAACAAGACAATGACCCTAAGCACACAGCTAAAATAACGATGGAGTGGCTTCACAACAACTCCGTGACTGTTCTTGAATGGCCCAGCCAGAGCCCTGACTTAAACCCAATTGAGCATCTCTGGAGAGACCTAAAAATAGCTGTCCACCAATGTTTACCGTCCAACTTGACAGAACTGGAGAGGATCTGCAAGGAGGAATGGCAGAGGATCCCTGAATCCAGGTGTGAAACACTTGTTGCTGCCTTCCCAAAAAGACTCCTGGCTGTATTAGATCAAAAGGGGGCTTCTACTAAATACTGAGCAAAGGGTCTGAATACTTAGGACCATGTGATATTTCAGTTTTTCTTTTTTAATAAATCTGCAACAGTGTCAACAATTCTGTGTTTTTCTGTCAGTATGGGGAGCTGTGTGTACATTCATGAGGAAATGAAATGAACTTAAATGATTTTAGCAAATGGCTGCAAAATAAAAAAGAGTGAAAAATTTAAGGGGGTCTGAATACTTTCCGTACCCACTGTGTGTGTGTATATATATATATATATATATATATATATATATATATATATATATATATATATATATATATATATATATATATACAGTGAGGAAAATAAGTATTTGAACACCCTGCTATTTTGCAAGTTCTCTCACTTAGAAATCATGGAGGGGTCTGAAATTGTCATCGTAGGTGCATGTCCACTGTGAGAGACATAATCTAAAAAAAAAAATCCATAAATCACAATGTATGATTTTTAAACTATTTATTTGTATGATACAGCTGCAAATAAGTATTTGAACACCTGTCTATCTGCTAGAATTCTGACCCTCAAAGACCTGTTAGTCTGCCTTTAAAATGTCCACCTCCACTACATTTATTATCCTAAATTAGATGCACCTGTTTGAGGTCGTTAGCTGCATAAAGACACCCGTCCACCCCATACAATCAGTAAGAATCCAACTACTAGCATGGCCAAGACCAAAGAGCTGTCCAAAGACACTAGAGACAAAATTGTACACCTCCACAAGGCTGGAAAGGGCTACGGGGAAATTGCCAAGCAGCTTGGTGAAAAAAGGTCCACTGTTGGAGTAATCATTAGAAAATGGAAGAAGCTAAACATGACTGTCAATCTCCCTCGGACTGGGGCTCCATGCAAGATCTCACCTCGTGGGGTCTCAATGATTCTAAGGAAGGTGAGAAATCAGCCCATAACTACACAGGAGGAGCTGGTCAATGACCTGCAAAGAGCTGGGACCACCGTTTCCAAGGTTACTGTTGGTAATACACTGAGACGTCATGGTTTGAAATCATGCATGGCACAGAAGGTTCCCCTGCTTAAACCAGCACATGTCCAGGCACGTCTTAAGTTTGCCAATGACCATTTGGATGATCCAGAGGAGTCATGGGAGAAAGTCATGTGGTCAGATGAGACCAAAATAGAACTTTTGGGTCATAATTCCATTAAACGTGTTTGGAGGAAGAAGAATGATGAGTACCATCCCAAGAACACCATCCCTACTGTGAAGCATGGGGGTGGTAGCATCATGCTTTGGGGGTGTTTTTCTGCACATGGGACAGGGCGACTGCACTGTATTAAGGAGAGGATGACCGGGGCCATATATTGCGAGATTTTGGGGAACAACCTACTTTCCTCAGTTAGAGCATTGAAGATGGGTTGAGGCTGGGTCTTCCAACATGACAATGACCCGAAGCACACAGCCAGGATAACCGAGGAGTGGCTCTGTAAGAAGCATATCAAGGTTCTGGCGTGGCCTAGCCAGTCTCCAGACCTAAACCCAATAGAGAATCTTTGGAGGGAGCTCAAACTCCGTGTTTCTCAGCGACTGGCCAGAAACCTGACTGATCTAGAGAAGATCTGTGTGGAGGAGTGGGCCAAAATCCCTCCTGCAGTGTGTGCAAACCTGGTGAAAAACTACAGGAAACATTTGACCTCTGTAATTGCAATCAAACAAATATTAACATTGACTTTCTCAGGTGTTCAAATACTTATTTGCAGCTGTATCATACAAATAAATAGTTAAAAAATCATATATTGTGATTTCTGGATTTTTTTTTTTTTTAGATTATGTCTCTCACAGTGGACATGCACCTATGATGACAATTTCAGACCCCTCCATGATTTCTAAGTGGGAGAACTTGCAAAATAGCAGGGTGTTCAAATACTTATTTTCCTCACTGTATATATATATATATATATATATATATATATATATATATATATATATATATATATATATATATATACAGTGAGGAAAATAAGTATTTGGGGTATATAAACTATTTAAGTGCCCTCTTTTTACTGTTCTGAGCCAGGACATGGAGAAGGTTAGGTGACAGCAGCAGACACAATGGGACTTGAGGCGGATCAATACTGGATAGAACACCTTGGAGGTCGGAAAAGCCCAGATGCTGGTGGCTGCCCTTAGGTCTGTAGTCGGAGGCGGCGCGGCACCCTCTGCGGAGGTCTGAGGCGTAGCGGCGCCCTCTGCGGAGTAAATAATGGAAATGTGGCCTCTGAGCTCTTGACAATAAAAGCTAAAGGTGACATTAATCAACATCTATTTTTGGCTGTTTTTGTCATTACCACACTTGTAAAGGAAGAATGCTAGAGTATATAACCCAGAAGATTAAAAAAGTCTTAGTCTGCATCTGATTGTCTTTACGTAAGGTGTCTGAAAAGTCAAATTTACTTTTTATTTATATATAAATATAAATAAACTGTGAGAATGAATATGAGCCGGGATACATTTGAGGATGTCTTTATAAAGCATTTTATATCGGTTGGATTAGGTGTCATAATAACTTATATCAATGGAATTTTTGTGTTTGCTTTTTTTAGAACTCCAATTTTTTACACTGACCCAAGATATATCCTTTATATTCACCTAGTTATCAATGACATGATTATGCTTTTTGTATCAGTCACTATGCAAGTTGTTGTGTATTCTGTACCACTTATCAATGTTACAATATGCTGTTTTCTACTTCTTTTGGGCTTTGTAACCTCAGACAACACAGCCCTGAATCTTGCTGGAATGGCCTTGGAACGTTACATTGCCATTTGCAAGCCACTGCATTACTCTCAGCTCTGCACAGTGAGAAGAACCTACATCTGCATTAGTTTGATATGGCTTATTTCTATTGTAATTGCACTTACAGACATTATAATTGCCTTACTGAAACAACCCATAGGTTTCTTCCTGACATCAACTATGTGCTATAGCAAGAACATTTATAACTCTAATGAGCACCTCATCAAAGCAATATTTAAACAGTCAATATATTTCACGAGTGTATGGATTACGCTAGTTTTTACTTACATCAAGATTTTTCAGGCAGCTAATGCTGCAACTATTGATCAGAGTAAGGCAAGAAAAGCAAAGAACACTATCCTACTACATGGCATACAGCTCCTTCTCTGTATGCTTTCTTATATCACACCACTTATGACATATTTTTTCTTAGAATTGTTCCCTAAATATAGAAGTACGTTTATGTTTACCTTTTATATAATATCTAATGTAATTCCAAGACTACTCAGTCCTCTTATTTATGGAGTCCGTGATCAAAAAATGTTTAAATATGTCAGCAAATTTTTGACATTTAGGCAGTTTAGCACATCTAAGACTTAGCAGTTTTAGTTTATGTCAAGCCAAATAATATAATTTACCATGAAATATCTTACTGTTGAGATAAAGCCTACTGCTGAGATAAAGCCCCTTAAGGGTTGTGGTATATGATTGAATTTTGGAAGTCTAACTACTGCTTACTATATAATTATATTTAATTGAATTTGCATATATGGCACTTGACCAAGTCTAGTTTGTATAAAACATGTATATAGCAGGTTTCTACTACAGAATAACATGATTTGTTTTTGAACAGTTTTGAACCTTTATTTCTAATGTCTAATGTATTGCTCATGGTAATAATACACTGAACAATAAAAACCTAAGGACAGATCTAAGCAGTGCATATATACATGCACATACAGTGTCTTATAAAAGTGAGTACACCTCTCACATTTTAGCAAACATTGACATCTTCTCAAGGGACAATACTATAGGACATGTTTTAGAGTAGTCAATGTGCAGCTTGTATCGCAGTGTAGATTTGCTGTCCTTTGGAAATAACTTAACATACAGCCATTATTGTCAAAATATTAGTATAATATTAATAATATAATAATATATACATTTAAGTTGTAAGGGCTGTAGATGTTTTTGTCTGCTTGACAGGACCGTACAAATTTGTGTATCTTGTATTAGAGCAGTTAAAATGTGTTGTTTTGAGTATAATTCTCTCATACTGACCAATAGATGTTTAACATGGCACATCATGGCAAAATACTACTTTAAGAATTTGTATTTTTGCTCTCCACAAAGATTGTCTAGTCTATTGGAAGATCGGTAACACCCTGAAACTGAGTTACAGTACAGTGACCAGGGTCATACAGAGCTTTTCTGAGATGTGTTCCATTCGGAACAGGCCACGCAAGGGTAGATCAAAGAAGTTGAGTCTTTGTGCTGTGCGTCAGCTGCAAAAGATAAAAAAAACAGACATGAGTGCTGCCAGCATTTTGCTTTAAAGGTTGCAGAAGAAGAAGGTCTGCTTGTCAGTGCTCAGATCATATGCCTCACACTGTAACAAGTCGGTTCGCATGGCCATTGCCAAGAAGAAAAGCTTCTTCTGAAGCTGGCTCAGGAGAAAGCCTGCAAACAGTTTGCTGAAGACAACCTATCCAAGAGCATGATTGCTCGGACCATGTCCTGTGGTCTGATGAGACTTAAATAAACTTGTTTGGCTCAGATGGTGTACAGCATGTGTGGCGACACCCTGGTGAGAAGTACCAAGAAAAATGTGTCTTGCCTACAGTCAGGCATGGTTGTGGTAGCATAATGGTCTGGGGCTGCATGAGTGCAGCCGTTCAATTGAGGGAAACTGCCACACTGCCAAGATGACAACTGCCTTGCTGAGGAAGATGAAGGTGAAGGTGATGGAGTGGCCAAGTGTCCAGATCTGAACTTTATTGAGCACCTGTGGGGGCTCCTCAAGGAGACGTTGAAAAAGTAAATCTGCAAAATGTTAGTAGTTTTAAAATTAAAGGCATAATAAAATATTTTTTAAGTTCATTACTGCACTGAAAACGGAGATGGTTAATTTGTGTAAATTCATGTGTTGTGCCCCATTTGTTAAGAGTTGCAATGCTAAATTAGAACAATACGAAATTTAACTTTATCATCTGTCTGTTTTTCTTAATTATTAATTGCATAAAAACATTATAAATTCTTATCAGTTTGCAGATTATGCAAGTTTTATGGAAATATATAATCTTGCATGCATAATTTTATGAATTATTAATTATTTTGGATGTGAGTTTGTGATTAGTAAAATAAGGACACTATTGAACAGATCATTATACTTGGGAAAAAGACAGCAGGTCAAGGTGTGCTCTTGGAAGTACAGTATAAGGTGTATAAGGTATTTTTATGATTTAATAAAATTATGAGAGAATTATATACAAATATGTTCACCTTTTCCAATTATTATCTATAAGGATTTGCAGAAACAGTGAAATATCATTAAAATGCAATTACATTGTTCAATAATAATGATAAATTAATATGCCCTTTTGAAAAGGATCTTTTTCCTACTTCTGGCAAAGGTTATTTTTGGGTGTTGGGAATTATTAAAATATTTATTTAAAAAAAATAACTACTGTTGTTAATATACATGTTTTAAGTATATTGGGACATTTTCTAAAAGTTTTTATGCCTAAAGATTAAAATACAAAAACAGCATGCAGCAATCAGACATAACATTTAATCTGTGGATAGAAGAAGTTAATGATTGTTGCAATGGCACCTGTCTAAGGAGTTGAATATTTTAGGCGGTAAAGGAACAGTCAATTATCAAGGTTTCTATATTGAAAGAAGATAAAAACAGGCAAAATTAAGGATTTGAGAAACATTGACAAGGCACAAATTGTGACAATTATAATTGGGTCAAAGCATCTCCAAGGTGGTAGGTTTCATGAGACACTAGTAGTTTTCAGTGCCAAGTACCTTCGTATAGTGCGTGAAGAAAAACCTGGTATAGTCAAATCATACAGAAGAGCTAGGATATTATGCCAAGCCACAATGCAAAATCTCTTCTTGTTTGAAGATCTATGAAGTTCCAAATATTATATGCTACAATGCTTCTTGGCAGGTGAAACATGTAGAAGGTAATGAGGTTCTGTACACGAAAGTACAACAAGCAAGGAGAATAGAAATAATAGCAGGGTCAATACACAATATATGTGGAAACATAGAACATAAAAACGGCTTGGTATGCGCTAAGAAGCACAGTCATAGCTTAGCATGGGTACTGGCCAAAAAAAGGCTAAAAACAGGAAGTGAAATTTGCCCTGAAGGTGTTTAAAATTTGGGTGAAGCTTGCTCTGTTGAGGCAAAGAGGGAACTGCATCTGGAATTGTTACAGAATCCCCCTTTTCTTAGAACACCTCAATGGAGGTCCTTGTGAAAGTCACATTTATCAGCTTTTACCATGAGCTGATTTTGTGGAAGCCATTGTAGTACAGTGCATGTGCAGTGTATGTGGTCTACATGGTACAGTAAAACCCTGTTGTACGAGCAAACGGAGATACGAGCGACCTTGCTCGCCAAAATTTTACCCTATTTCATGAGCAAATTTCGAAGGCATGAGCAAACCCACGCTGCCGGTCCCCCGTTTTCAGCATCAGTCGCTTAGTTGATGACGTATCACTTGGTTGCTCTTGTTGTTTAGTGCAGCAAAAACTTTACTTTTTTTAGTTTTATATTTATTTCACTAAAAATCTTGAAAAATGTCACCCAAGAAAATCAGTGATGGTGCTGTGAAAACGAAAGTAAATAGAAGAGATTATGAGCGTGATGCGCGTCTTACACTCGCAATCAACCACTACCACATAAGTAAGTGTTAAATTATGTTTACATTACGGTAATTTGCGGTGTATTTGTTTGGCTACAAATACTTTTTAAGTGCAGAAATAATCGATCGAATGAGATCTCGGAACGGATTAAATCACTTTTACATTCATTCTTATGGGGAAAATCAGTTCGAACGTACGAGCAAATAGACCTATGAGCAATTTTCAAGAACAAATTATGCGACAACGGGGTTTTACTGTATTGGGGTTTTCCAATAGATCAACACTTCATCTATATACACAATGACAAAAGAGTTCAGCATATCATGCAGAATTTCATTCATGAACACCTGAAATACATCTAGCGCATAGGTGAGGGCATACAGCATTATCCAGTAATCTGAGTGCCCCCTAGTGCTGTAGGAGTTTGTTCCCCTTTTCAGGAACTCCAACGGAACGCCATGTCATCACCCTGCCACCCACATGACCACAAAGCTATAAAAAGCACATTTAGTGGAGATGATGCTAGCTTCTGTTTGTTCAGGAATTGTTCTGTGTGTGTCTATGGCAGGTAAGGTATCAGTAAGTGGTAAAATCTTAAAAGCAAGCAATCATTCCGGCTGTGTGTTCCTTGTCCCTGCTTTATCACGGGGTATACACACAGTTTATTCATGCTCATTCAAGCTCTTGAGGGAGCCAATTGCTCTCATTGCTCCCGCATGTCTATGCGGATGCTCCACTCCATAGAGCGTTTTTTTCAAGGATGGCGCTTGTCCTCTTCATGGTCTTGGGGCTTACAATTGGATCTGACAGAGGGTTTGAAGATTGCCCTGTCCCTTTCTTCTGCCTCACCTGCCAGATCCAGTGCTTTCCCACAGGGTTCA
Source organism: Silurus aristotelis (assembly GCF_946808225.1). NCBI lineage: Eukaryota > Metazoa > Chordata > Actinopteri > Siluriformes > Siluridae > Silurus > Silurus aristotelis. Next base: position 28,439,142 of record NC_139575.1, read on the forward strand.
GAAGCACGACTCAGGAGCACTGCGTTCCATCTCTCTTCCTCCAAGGAGAGGGAGAGGATAAATGTCAGCGAATACACTGACACCCCTTCTCAGCCAGTCCTTTTCGAGGAGCTGTTGTAGGTAGTGACTTGTGCTGTCGCCAAGCTAAATCGCTTGGCCAGACGAGAAGAAGAAACAGCGTCCGTTACAGCAAGCTGTATAAGTGTTTTCTGCGACCTACATAGCTTCCTCCATAGCTTCCTCTAGCCCTTTTTTCCCAGACCTGGAGCAGCACTGCCCACCAAGCCTCTTCGTTACTCTGCCTTGGTGGGCAAGGCTTACATGGCAGCAGGTCAGGTCAACACACAAAAATCAAGATGGCGCCGGTGAGGTCGGCTGCCGTCACGACTGCTCCGGCTACGTATTTTCTTTTTTTGTTTATTTTATACTTTTAATTAACTAGTTTTAGTTCTATCTACACAAGATGGACATCATTAGATATGACAGAGACACTCATATCTATTAGTGTACAATGCACTTACCTTGCATATTTAAACCCGGACCCATGCTGGCCGAGCGAGATTCTGAGGCGAGTACCAGAGTCCGCGAGGAAAACAAGCTGGCATCAGAAACAGACTGAGGGCACGCGCACACCGCTCTCCCTTACCTAGTATCTTGTTAGCCAATGTCCAGTCACTGGAGAACAAGTCTGATGACCTCAGGGCAAGGGTCAAGTTCCAGAGGGACATTCGGGACTGCAACCTTCTCTGCTTCACCGAGACATGGCTGAACCCAGTGGTACCGGACCACGCCATCCAGCCGGCCGAGTTCTTCTCGGTTTACCGCATGGACAGAACACTGGAGTCGGGGAAGTCAAGAGGAGGTGGAGTGTGTCTGATGGTGAACAACCACTGGTGCGACAGCGCAAGCATTGTTCCTCTTTCACGCTCCTAATCTGGAACTACTGACCATCAAATGTCGGCCCTTTTATTTCGGAGATTTCAACAGTGCCAACCTCAAGCTCGCACTACCAAACTTTCATCAGCACATCACCTGCCTCACCGGGGGCGAAAGGACACTGGACCACTGTTACACAACACTAAAGAACAGCTATAAGGCACAATCGCGTTCACCGTTTGGGAAATCGGACCATGCCGCCATCTTCCTCATGCCTGTTTACAAACAAAGGCTGAAACAGGAAGCTCCGGTTCAGAGGGAGGTCGTGCTCTGGACTGACCAATCGGTGGCCGCTCTGCAGGTTTTGGATGATGCAGCTCTGATGACGTCAACATGTTTACGGAAGCGGTTGTGGGATTCATCGGGAAACTAGCGGATGATACGGTGCAAAAAACCACTATAAGAACATTTCCCAACCAGAAGCCATGGGTGGATAAAACCATCCGTGACGCTCTGAGATCCCGCTCCGCTGCCTACAACACGGGGCTCGCCACCGGTGACATGGAGAAGTAAAAGGCTGCGTCTTACAGTGTTTGCAGAGCGGTGAAGGATGCAAAGCGGTGCTACGGGAGGAAACTAGAGTCACAGCTCCAACATGGTGGCTCTAGGAGCATGTGGCAGGGACTAAAAATAATAACGGACTATAGAACACCATCTTCTAGAATGGTGAATGCGGACGCTTCTCTGGCAGACAAGCTAAACACCTTTTACGCTCATTTCGAGGCTGCAGCTAACCATGGTAGTGGTGCTAGAGGCACAAATAGCATGCACGCCAAGAGAGCCGGAGAGGTAAACACATTCGCCATGACGTGAGGAGGGCATTCAAGAGGGTGAATACCAGAAAGGCTGCAGGACCAGATGGCATCACAGGTTGGGTTCTGAAACCCTGTGCTGACCAGCTAGCACCAGTGTTCACTGAGATATTCAACCTCTTACTGGAACAGTCTGTTGTCATCTCATGTTTCAAATAGTCCACCATTGTTCCTGTCCCGAAGAAACCCCAGCCCACCTGCCTTAACGACAACCGCCCTGTAGCTCTGACCTCAGTAGTGATGAAGTGCTTCGAGAGACTGGTCAGAGACTTTATCACTGCCTCACTACCAGACACACTGGACCCACTACAGTTTGCATATCGTCAGAACCGGTCTACTGAGGACGCCATTGCTCATCTCCTTCACACTATGATGAGCCACCTGGACCACAGAAATGGGAATTATACAAAGATGCTGTTTGTGGACTACAGTTTAGCATTTAACACCATAATTCCCTCCACACTCATCTCTAAGTTGGAGGTCCTGGGACTCAGCCTTCCGCTGTGTCAATGGATCTCCAACTTCCTGACAGACAGACCACAAGCCATACAGGTGGGAAAACACAATTCATCCACCCTCACCCTCAGCACTGGAGCTCCCCAGGGTTGTGTTCTGAGCCCCCTGCTGTACTCACTGTACACGTATGACTGTGTGGCCACCTCCAACTCCACCACCATCATCAAGTTTGCTGACGACACCGTTGTGGTAGGCCTGATCTTCAACAATGCCGAGACGGCCTACCTACAGCAGGTAAAAAACCTGGAGAGATGGTGCCAGGAGAACAACCTTCTCCTGAACGTCAGCAAGACTAAGAAGTTGATCGTGGGCTTCAACGCTAAACATCAACGGGACCCCAGTGGAGAGAGTGGACAGTTTCCGGTACCTAAGTGTTCACATCACACAGGACCTGTCTTGGTCCTGTCACATCAACACCCTCGTGAAGAAGGCCCGGTAGCGTCTGTACCATCTAAGACACTTAAGGGACTTCAAACTACCCTTTTAGGTGCTAAAGACTTTCTACACCTGCACCATTGACAGTGTTCTGACGGGTAGCATTACTTCCTGGTTCGGTAAAAGCACCATGCAGGACAGACAAGCCCTCCAGAGGGTGGTGCGTTCAGTTGAATGTACCATCCATACCGAGCTCCCTAACCTGCAGGACATCTACCCCAGACGTATGTGGAAAGGCATCCAGACCATCACAGACTACAGACACTTTTTACTCATTTTAATCAAAGCATAGATTTCACTTAAGATTTCACTTAAATCGCTGACTCTACTACTGCTCACAGTCCACTTTCACTCTCAACAACGGACGTCTATTCAGGCAGCTGGTCCATACAGCATATGGGGATGTGTTCTAAGAGTATAAACTGGACAACTGGCACAGGTCTTCACTGACATAATCAACCTGTCACTAGCCCAAGCCACGATTCCTACATGGATGAAGACTACAACCATCATACCAGTACCTAAACATTTCAGCTTCCGAATGCCTGAATGATTTTCACCCAGTTGCACTCACCCCTATTGTTATTCTATATGGTTCTGAATCACCTCATTGTAGGCCTACCACCTGCACTGGACCCACACCAGTTTGCCTATTGCCCGAACAGGACGACAGAGGATGCAGTTTCCATGGCTCTTCATACAGCCCTCACCCACTTGGATACAAACAACACCTACATTAGAATGCTGATCATTGACTTTAGCTTTGCATTCAATACAGTCCTCTCCACTGTACTGATTACTAAGCTCAGTGACCTTAGTATCTGCACCTCCATTTGTAGATAGATTCTGGACTTTCTAACCAACAGACCTCAGTCTGTTAGTTTGGGCAAACAGGTATCCTCCAACCGCTTTCTGAACACCAGTATTCCACAGGGTTAGGGTTAGGGTTAGGCTGTGTTCTGAGCCCACAACTCTACTCCCTGTTTACCCATGACTGTGCTTCTCTGCATAACTCCAACATCAGCAAGTATGCCAGTGACATCACCGTGTCGACACACGTTGACAACAACAACGAATCGGTCTACAGGAAAGAGATCAGAAGCCCGACAGCGTGGTGTGCCACCAACAACCTGACCCTTAACTCCATGAAGACTAAAAGAGCTCATTATATATATATATATATATATATATATATATATATATATATATATATATATATATATATATATATATATTAGTTTTAGATCCCTGGAGTTTGCTGGTTTAAACTCCGAATGGCCTGTGGGAAGAAGCTCCTCCTCATTCTCTCTGTGTTAGCTTTCAAAAGCAGAAGTGCTTCCCTGACCGCAACAAAGAAAATAGTCCATTGTTGGGATGGCTGAGATCTGTCACAATCTTCCTGGCCCTGGTCTGGCACCATGTGCTGTAGATGTCCTGCATGTGCTGTTCCCAAACTAGGAAGTGATGCTACCCGTCAGAACGCTCTCAATGGTGCAGGTGTAGAAAGTCTTTAGCAGGGAAGTTTAAAGTCCCTTAAGCGTCTCAGATAGTACAGACGCTGCCGAGCCTTCTTAACCAGGGTGTTGATGTGACAGAACCAAGACAGGTCCTGTGTGATGTAAACACCTAAGCACCGGCAACTGTCCACTCTCTCCACTGGGGTCCGGTTGATGTTTAGCGGTTGGTATAACGCTCCTGCTCCGTGCTGAAGCCCACTATCAACTCCTTAGTCTTGCTGACGTTCAGGAGAAGGTTGTTCTCCTGGCACCATCTCTCCAGGTTTTTAACCTGCTGTAGGTAGGCCGTCTTGACGTTGTTGGAGATCAGGCCCACCACAACAGTGTCGTCAGCAAACTTGATGGTGGTGGAGTTGGAAGTGGCCACACAGTCATATGAGTACAATGAGTACAGCAGGGGATTTAGAACACAACCCTGGGGAGCTTCAGTGCTGAGGGCTTGTGGTCTGTCTGTCAGGAAGTTAGAAATCCATTGACACAGCGGCAGGCTGAGTCCCAGGACTAAGTCCCAGGACCCTTTTCTGTAGTCCAGGTAGCTCATCGTAGTGTGAAGATGAGCAATGGCGTCCTCAGTAGAGCAGTTCTGACACTATGCGAACTATAGAGGGTCCAGTGTGTCTGGTAGTGTCGTAGTGATGAAGTCTCTGATCAGTCTCTTAAAGCACTTTATCACTACTGAGGTCAAAGCTACAGGGCTGTGGTCATTGAGGCTGGCAGGCCTGGGCTTCTTGGGGACAGGAACAATGGTGGACTGTTCAAAGCATGAGAGGACAACAGACTGTTCCAGTGAGAGGTTGAATATCTCAGTGAACACCAGTGCTAGCTGGTCAGCGCAGGCTTTCAGAACCCGACCTGTGATGCAATCTGGTCCTGCTGCCCTCCTGGTATTCACTCTCTTGAATGCCCTCCTCACGTCATGCTCTGAGATGGTGAACGTGCTTACCTCTCCGGCTCTCTCAGCGTGCATGCTGTTTGTGCCACTAGCACTGCTAGCGTTGTTAGTTGCAGCCTCGAAGCGAGCTTAAAATTTTTTTTAGCTCATCTGCCAGAAAAGCGTCTGCATTCCCCATTCTAGAAGATGCCGTTCTATAGAACGTGATGTTTCTTAATCCCTGCCACAGGCTGCTAGAGCCATCATGTTGGAACTGTGACCCAGTCTCCTCCCATAGCACCGCTTTGCACCCTTCACCGCTCTGCGAACACTGTAGGACGCAGCCTTGTACTTGTCCATGTCCCCGGTGGTGAGCCCCATGTTCTGGGCAGGGGAGCGTGATTTTAGAGTGTCGCGGATGGTTTTATCCACCCACGGCTTCTGGTTGGGAAACATTCTGATGGTGGTGTTCTGCACCATATCATCCGTTAGTTTCCCGATGAATCCAACAACTGCTTCCGTAAACATGTTGACATCATCAGAGCTGTCCCTGAACATGTCCCAGTCTGCGTCATCCAAAGCATTCTTAAATGGTGTGTAGCAGTGGTCCATTGTCCTTTTGCCCCTGGTGGGGCAGGTGATGTGCTGCTGAAAGTTCGGTAGTGCTTTAGGTTGACATTGTTAAAGTCTCCCACCAGAATGAGCACAGCCCGATGCTGTGTTTAGTGTAGTATTATTGATTCGTGTAAGTCCCATACTGCAGTGTCCATGTCTGCTTGAGGTGGAATATAAATGGCACTGACTATGACCGAGCTGAATTCCCGAGGTAGATAGAAGGGCCGACATTTGATGGTCAGTAGTTCCAGATTTGGTGTGCAGGAGCGTGAAAGGGGAATGATGCTCACGCTGTCGCACCAGTGGTTGTTAACCATCAGACACACTCCACCTCCTCTTGACTTCCCCAACTCCAGTGTTCTGTCCATGCGGTAAACCGATAAAAACTCGGCTGGCTGGATGGCGTGGTCCAGTACCGCTGGGTTCAACCATGTCTCGGTGAAGCAGAGAGCGTTGCAGTCCTGAATGTCCCTCTGAAACTCGATCCTTGCATTGAGGTTGTCGAGCTTGTTTTCCAGTGACTGGACATTGGCTAACATGATACTAGGTAAGGGAGCGCGGTGTGCATGTGCCCTTAGCCTGTACCTGACGCTGGCTCGTTTTGATTGCGTCCTTTGTTCTTCCTTGGGATCTCGCTCGGCCAGCATGGGTCCAGCTTTAAAAACAGCGACAGGTGAGTGGATTGTATACAATAGATATAAGAGTGGCTCTGTCATATCTAATGATGTCAATCTTGTGTAAATGGAACTTTTACAGTTTATCCTGATTGCGTGTTGTACCCAAAGCCTGGTGAAGACCTTTCAATAGTTATACATTCAGTGAGTATATTATTAGGAACAGCTGTACACCTGAAAACTCAAGCAATTGTCTAGACAGTCAATATCGTTGCTTCTATGCAATGCATAAAACAATGCATGTGTTATTCGCTTCAGGTAAAATTCACATTAATTATCACATTTAGAAAAAAAATGACATATCAATGATTTTGATAATGGCATAATTGTTGGTACCAGATGAGCTGTTTTGACTCTTACTATTATGTCTTACTACTAAGTGCTGGTCTCCCTTTATTTTCACACAACATTTTCTATTGTTTCAAAATGATGCAATAAAGAAAAGCATCCTATGAGGAGGTGACCAGACCAACCCAGAAGGATGTATGTATGTGGGCAGGGGGGGGGGAAGTCCACCCTAAAAGACTGTTTTGACCCAGTAGAATGGGACATCTTCAAAGAAGCAGCAACTTTCAGTGACCACACAGACATAGAGGAATATACTGAGGCTGTTACTGCTTACATCTCAAAGTGCACTGATTACATCACACACAAGAAAAAACCATCACTATTCGAGCTAACCAGAAACCATGACTGACAGGAGAAGTACACAAGCTCCTAAGGGCTCAGGACGCAACCTTCAGAGCCGGTGCAGGCTTAGCAACAGCAACAGCCAACTTGTCCTGCGGAAGCAAAATGTTAATACAACAATAAAATATCTGGACCAGCAACACCAGAGACACACAGAGTCTCTGGCAAGGCATCTGAACTTTAACAAATTATAAACCCCTACCATGGATCTGTGACAGTGAATTATCGTTGCTAAACAGCCTCAATGAATTCTTTGGACGATTTGACATCCAAAGCACCACACACGCACAGAAGATTCCACCTTTCCAACAGGAGCAGGCTGTGTGTTTGTGCCCAGTCAGTGTGGAAAAGACACTCATGAGGATCAACTCATGCAAGGCAGCCGGAAAAGACAAAATACGTGGTCAGGTTCTGAAGGACTATGCGAAAGAGCTCAATGATTTACTAACTGACGTCTTTAACTGACGTCTTCTCACTAAGTCAAACAGTGGTTTCAAAGTGTTTCAAGGCCACCACAATAATTCCAAAAAAGCCGCACCCATCCAGCCACAATGACTACTGGCCCGTTGCTTCTGACCCCATCATTATGAAGTGCCTTGAGCGACTGGTCATGCAGCACATTCTTCCATTCTTCCTCTCTCCGACGACACATTCTAGTTTGTGTGAATGCTGTTCTTGGATTTTAATTCAGCACCACTAGCGGAACATTCAGCATAGCTACTGATAGCTCACACCCGTCAAACCGTTTTTTTTTTACTTTGCTCACAGTCGTGTCTGGAAACTATGTTCACAGCTGTGGTCCAATTGTTTACACCAGGTATCAGCTGTTAGCATTCCTCAACACAGCAGCACTACTCCAGGAAAAAACGGATATTACCCGCGAGCTAAGACCGAGAAGATGGGAGAACAGAGCTGGTGCTATGTGTCGAACCAAAAGGAGACGCTACAACTCTCCTATCTATTGTCATTAGGAATGTAAGATCTCTACCCAACAAAATGGTCAAGCTAACGGCTCTTACATGGCATCAGAAGTAATTCCAGGAGGGTAGCATCATGCTGTTTATGGAGTCATGGCTAGCCAAGCTAACAATGGATATAAACGTGGTTTTGGATGGATTCAACTACTGTGCATGGACAGAACAATGGAGAGCGATAAGAGAAAGGGAGGAGGGCTGGCAGTTTTGTGAATAAAAACCTGGTCATATCAATATTAAAGAGCAAATCTGCTGTAAGTGCATTGAGCTGTTAGCCGCTAGCATGAGGACTAGGGAATTCTCGCATGTTATCGCGATAGCTGCGTATATTCCCCCTCTGCTGGCGGTGATTCGGCATGTGATGCCCTGCATTCTGTTGTTTACAGACTGTACTTTAATACAGTCCAAATGCCCTTCTCATTATTTCTAGAGATTTTGATCATGCCAGTCTATCCTCCACCTTGCCCACATTCACCCAGTATGTTTCATGCCACACCAGAGACAATAAAACACTGTACTTAACCAGTGAATTTTATGTTAGTGATGAGTGTAATTGACCTGATCTCACTTCCTGTGACATAGCTTCTTGTGTTTCACTTGTTTGCCACGAGATCCGTGTTTTGTATTTTTGTTTTCAAACTAAACTTTACAATTTATCCATCTTTTTTCCTCTTTAAATAAACCTTAATTGTTTTTTGTCTTCCTGACTTGTGCCTGTAGCTCGTTAACTTGACTACCACTAGTGTTGACTACATTCATTGCCACACACTACATCTTAACTCTCACACTTTCTTAACTCTATTCGCTATTATAAGCACTAAGTCGGTTGTGTGTTTGCCTTTGAGCACAGGTGAGGACTTGTTTGAGTTGCAAACGGTGGAGTTGGAGCTGGAGGCTTTGGAGAAACAGATATGCAACCTACATGCAAAGCATGCCCAGCTGCGAGAGCAGAGAGTGACGCTGGAAACATCTAATGCTCCCAGCACCTCAACTCCGTGTGTCTCCCTGACCAGGCCCAGCACACCTACAACGCGGCCCGCCCAGGTATCGTTCACTCCGGCACCGGGGCACCATGGACCCTGGATGTTGCAACAGCAGAAGACGCGAGCCAAGCTCTGGTCGAGGACATCTCCCCCTCCAACCGCTTCACTCCTCTTCGTGAGACAGAATGCGATACCGTAATTCTTGAAGATTCCATCGTCCGGCAAGTCCAAAGTCCGTAGCCAAAGGTAGGGTGCACACTCGCTGTTTTCCTGCTGTTCGTGTTCTTGATGTTGTTGTGTAGGTACCACGATCCTGAATGAGAACTTGGGAGCTATTGTTCTCCACACTGGACTAACGACCCCAGGCTGAGGCAAACGGAGATCTTAAAGAGAGATTTCAGGATCCTGGTGGAGACGGTGCACAGCACATCACCCACAACGAGGATCATAGTGTCAGGACCTCTTCCCACTTACCAGTGAGGGATTGAGAACTTTAGTAGACTCTTTGCACTAAATAATTGGTTACAGTCATTGTATCGAGAACACAAACTACTCTTTATTGATAATTGGAATTTGTTCTGGTATGATCCAATCATACCTAAAATTCCACAAATACACTGCTTTACACATATACAACAGGAAGAGCTGTATGATGTAATTACCAAAGCTAAATCAACAACATGTCTGTTAGATCCCATTCCAACTAAACTACTGAAAGAAGTGTTAAATACAGCTGGTGAGACTCTTTTGAATATTATTAACTCCTCACTATCTTTAGGTGACGTCCTTAAACCCCTCAAGTTAGCAGTTATTAAGCACCTCATTAAGAAACCTAATTTGGATTAAAAAACTATCAAATTAAAGACCCATTTCAAATCTTCCATTTATGTCTAAGATTTTAGAAAAGATTTAGAAGTGATTGTTCCTACTTACAAGGGAACAATATCTTTGAAGAGTTCAGTCAGGTTTTAGGACAGAAACTGCTCTAGTAAAAATCACTAATGACCTGTTTTTAGCTTCAGACCAAGGCTACATCTCTCTGTTAGTTTTACTAGATCTTAGTGCTGCATTCAACACTATAGATCATGATTTTCTCCTAAATCGCTTACAAAATTACATCGGCAATCAGGGACAAGCATGAAGCTGGTTTAAATCCTACCTGCCTGATCGTTACCATTTTGTAGACTTATCCAGGTTAATGCAAGTAAATTATGGGGTGGCACAAGGTTCAGTTCTAGGACCCCTTTGTAGAACAATATACATGCATATATACATTGGGAAATATAACCCAGCCATTAGGGAGGCACAAGCCAATGCACTCTTAGTGCCGGTCCCAAGGCCGGGTAAATGGGGAGGGTTGCGTTAGGAAGGGCATCCAGCATAAAACGTGCCAAATCGAATATGCGTTTTACGAACCAGAATTTCATACCGGATCGGTCGAGGCCCGGGTTAACAACGACCGCCACAGATTTCATTAGCCGACAGAGTACCGGTGGAAATTGGGCTACTGTTGGCCGAAGGAGGAGAAGGAGAGGAGGAAAACGTCTACAGAGACAGCAGGAAAAGAAGAAGTGGAGGAGAGTGGAGGTTGGGGTTGGTACTTTAAATGTTGTTACTATGACTGGTAAAGGGAGGGAGATAGCCGATATAATGGAGAGGAGAAAGGTAGATATGTTGTGTTCAGGAGACCAAGTGGAAAGGGAATAAGGCCAGGAACATTGGAGGTGGGTCTAAACTGTTCTATCATGGTGTGGATGGAAAAAGAAATGGTGTAGGGGTGATTTTGAAGGAAAAGTACAGTAAGAGTGTAGTGGAGGTGCAGAGAGTTTCCGATAGGGTGATGAACGTGAAGCTGGAAGTTGAAGGGATGATGATGATAAATGTCATCAGTGCCTATGCTCCACAAGTCGGCTGTGAGATGGAGGAGAAGGAAAGATTCTGGAGTGAATTAGATGAAGTACCTAGGAAAGAATGATTGGTGATTGGGGCAGACTTTAATGGGCATGTAGATGAAGGGAACAGAGGTGATGAGGAGGTTATGGGTAGGGAGGGTTTTAAGGAGAGGAATGTAGAAGGGCAGATAGTGGTAGATTTTGCTAAAAGGATGGAAATGGCAGTGGTGAATACATATTTTAAGAAGAAGGATGATCATAGGGTGACATATAAGAGTGGAGGAAGGTGCACACAGGTGGATTATGTTCTATTTAGGAGATGCAACCTGAAGGAGATTGGAGACTGTAGGTGGTGGTCTTGGCGGGGGACAGTGTAGCTAGGCAGCATTGGATGGTGGTCTGTAGGATGGTTCTGGAGGCGAAGAAGAAGCGAAGGAGAGTGAGCACTGAAAGAAGAATTAAATGGTGGAAACTAAAGGAGGAAGAGTGTAGTGTGAGGTTCAGGGAAGAGGTCAGACAGGGGCTCGGTGGTGGTGAAGAGGTGTTGAATGATTGGGTAACTACTGCAGAATTGATGAGGGTGGCAGCTAGAAAAGTACTTGGTGTGACATCTGGAAACAAAAAGGAAGAAAAAGAGATGTGGTGGTGGAATGAGGAAGTGCAGGAGAGCATAAGGAGAAAGAGGTTGGCAAAACAGAAGTGGGATTGACAGAGTGATGAGAAAAGTAGGCAGGAGTACAAGGACATGTGGCAGCAAGTAAAGAGAGATGTGGCGAAAGCCAAGGAAAAGGCATATGAGGAGCTGTATGAGAGGTTGGACACTAAGGGAGGAGAAAAGGATTTGTACCAATTGGCCAGGCAGAGGAGCCGAGCTGGGAAGGATGTGTTGCAAGTTAGAGCAGTAAAGGACGGAGATGGAAATGTGTTGACTAGTGAGGAAAATGTGTTTAAAAGATGGAGGTAGTTTTTTGAGCAGCTGATGAATGAGAAAAATCAGAGGGAGAGAAGGTTGGATGATGTGGAGTTAGTGAAGCAGGATGTGGATAGGATTAGTAAGGAGGAAGTGAGAGCAGCGATTTAGAGGATGAAGAGTGGAAAGTCGGTTGGACCAGATGACATACCTGTAGAAGCGTGGAGATGTTTAGGAGAGATGGCAGTGGAGTTTTTATCCAGATTGTTTAACAAGATTCTGGAAGGTGAGATAATGCTTGAGGAATGGAGAAGGAGTGTGCTGGTACCGATCTTTAAGCATAAGGGAGATGTGCAGACCTGCAGTAACTACAGGGGAATAAAGTTGATCAGTCACACCATGAAGTTATGGGAAAGAGTAGTGGAAGCCAGGTTGAGAGAAGAGGTGACCATCTGTGAGCAACAGTATGGTTTCATCCCGAGGAAGAGCACGACAGATGCCTTATTTGCTTTCAGGATGTTGATGGAGAAGTATTTGTGGATTTAGAGAAAGCATACGACAGAGTGCCAAGAGAGGAGTTGTGGTATTATATGAGGAAGTCAGGTGTGTCAGAAAAATATGTGAGGGTGGTGCAGGACATGTATGAGGACAGTGTGACAGCAGTGAAGTGTGCAGTAGGAACTACAGACTGGTTCAGGGTGAACATTGGACTGCATCAAGGATCAGCCCTGAGCCCTTTCCTGTTTGCAGTGGTGATGGACAGGTTGACGGACCAGGTCAGACAGGAGTCTCCCTGGACTATGATGTTTGCGGATGATATTGTGATTTGTGGTGAGAGTAGTGAGCAGGTTAATAAGAGCCTGGAGAGGTGGAGGTATGTGCTGGAGAGAAGAGGAATGAAAGGCAGGAGTGATTTGTGATAGAAGGGTATCTGCAAGAATGAAAGGGAAAGTTTATAGGACTATGGTGAGACCTGCGATGATGTATGGTTTAGAGACAGTGGCATTGAGTAAAAGACAGGAGGCGGAGCTGGAGGTAGCAGAACTGAAGATGTAAAGGTTTTCAATGGGAGTGATGAGGATAGACAAGATTAGAAATTAGTTTATTAGAGGGACAGCCCATGTATGATGTTTTGGTGAAAAGGTGAGGGAGGCGAGATTGAGATGGTTTGGACATGTGCAGAGGAGGGACATGAGTTATGTTGGTAAAAGAATGCTGAGGATGGAGCCACCAGAAATGGAAGAAAAGAGGAAGACCAAGGAGGAGGTTGATGGATGTGGTGAGGGAAGACATGCAGGTAGTTGGTGTGAAAGAGGCAGATGTAGAGGACAGGGTGGTATGGAGATGGATGATCCGCTGTGGCGACCCCTAATGGGAGCAGCCGAAAGAAGAAGAAGAATATACATTGGGAAATATTATGAGAAGGCATGGGATTAGCTTTCACTGTTATGCTGATGATACCCAGCTATATATCTAATGGATACCAGACAATACAGCTTAATTGGCTAGGATAACTGAGTGTGTCAACAAATTAAAATATTGGATGACTCATAACTTTCTATTATTAAATTCTGATAAGACATTTTTAATAAAAAAAAGAGATTTTGCTCATCAGCCCAAAAACCAGTACAGAGAAGCTCCTGGATTTCAACCTGCATTTAGAAGGATGTACTGTAACTACTAGGTCAACAGTAAAAGACCTGGGAGTTATTTTAGACAGCAACTTGTCCTTTAAAAAATTATATCAACCATATTACAAAAACAGCCTCCTTTCACCTTAGAAATATTGATAAGCCAAGAAACATGTTGTCTATATCTGATGCAGAGAAGCATGTCCATTCATTCATGACCTCCAGACTGTACTATTGTAATGCATTACTAGGTAGTCCTGCATCATTAACTCCATATCTTATAACTCCAATCTTATCATCCCTACACTGGCTACCTGTTAAGTTTCAAATCGACTACAAACTACTGCTACTTACAAACAAAGCCCTAAATGGTTTAGCTCTCATGTATCTTTCCAGTCTTCTAACACGTTACACTCTGTCACGGTCCCTGAGATCTCAAAACTCTGGACTACTAGTAGTTCCTAGAATAGCAAAGTCCACTAACACTTACAGACTAACATCGTAAATATTCTATAGACACTGAACAGACAATGGAATGTGTGTGAAACAGTGTGAGAAACATCTTAACTCTAACAATGGCCACTTTAAATCATTTATGATTCAGCATCACACACCAAAACATAGGATGTTTATCCTGATGACAAACTGCAAATGAAAAGATAAAGACAAACAAAACATTCAGATTTCATTTCATTCTTTCCCTACATGCATATAATCCTTCATCATCACCACTTCAATCGAGGCCTTTATGGCCTGTCTTACCATCATCATCAAACATAGCAACATACAAAGTACAATTCCAACAATCAATCAAAAACAAAATAGTGTTCAACACTCGTAAACAAACTCTTAATCTTCTCAAAAAGTTGTTCAGCAGTTGTTTCATGTTCTCCAAGACATCATGAGACAATTGTTTCTCAGTGCTTGTTCAATATGTCTATTAGCAGTATTATAAGGTCTTGTGTATCCAATGTGGCTGATAATTAGTCAGAACTCCAGTTCTGGTTACAGCTAGAACAGTCACTGGACCCAGATACTTCAGCTCAACGACCTTGGTAGGCTTCAGACTTCTTATAAGGACCTGCTCATTAGGCATAAAAGGGTGTGTTGGCTTATCTGTGGGCAGAGAAAGAGTTAGTGAGACATCAGCACTGATAGAATTCAATTTCTCAACCAGGGCAAAAACATAGTCATCCACCATCACTTCCAGGTTACCTAAGGAAGAAATGCCAGTGCATCCCCTGACCCATGGGGTCGGGAAAGGTTAGAACATAAAACTTTTAGAGGTTAGTTTTGTTGAAGATGGGTTCATTCTCATTTCTGTGGGTACTACCGGGAGAACAACAGTCCAATTTTGGCCTGTTTCAATGCAGGCTTTACTAACACGTTCCTTAATGGTTCTGTTTGTTCTCTCTACCACTCCGGCTGACTGTGGGTGATAGGGAATATTAAAATGACAATCAATTGCTAAGCTTTTAGCCAAAAGTTGTGTTACTTTAGAAGAAAAAGGTGTGCCATTATCACTTTCAATCACACTAGGAATACTAGAGATGATCTCTTTTGTTAATATTTTGACAACCGTTTTAGCAGTCTCTGTTGCACATGCAAATGCTTCTGGCCACTTGCTGAATCTGTCAACTATAACCAACAGGTATCTCAAATTTCCTACAGGTGGCACATGTGTAACTATGGCCACTTTGGCAGGGAGTTGAACAGCTTTTAAAGAGTCGCCTATGAGATTAAAATGTGCTATGGGCTTTCCATCAGCTGCATGCACAACACCATAAGCAGACTTAGAATCAGTGTATATAGTCACTACTTTACCTTCAGACAACTGACATGCTTTTGTAAGTGCCACCAACTCTGCAGCTTGTGCTGATGTGTATGGTAATGATTTAGCTTCAACTATTACATCAGGTAATCTTACAACCGCATATCCACATAAATACACATCAGAAGGTTTTGAACATGAACCATCTACATATAAGCAATCCCGCTCTTCCAGGGCCGTATCTAAAAGATCGGGCCTACAAGAGGTCCCTTGTTCAATGTGTTTAAGGCAATCATGTGCGTCATCAAAACCATCTAAATCAATATCGTCTAACAGATCACGCAGAGCTACTACAGCTGAATGAGGCTGAGAAGAAGGCTTAATAGTTAAGTTTTCCGTTGCCAAGAGTGTGGTCTCATAACCAGATCTACGTTGTGCTGTCATATGTTGTGTAAAATAGCTGTTACCTGATGTGAGGTGTACAGTATCAAAGGATGTGACAGCACCGTTTTCTCAGCATCCCGGACCATCAGAGCCACAGCAGCCACTGCACGCAAGCACAAAGGCAACCCTTGTGCTATATTGTCAAAAGATTTGAAAAGATACGCAACAGGGCGATATGTGTCACCGTGTTCCTGGGCTAGGATCCCCACAGCCATACCACTACGTTCGTGCACATAGAGGTAAAAAGGTTTAGTATAATTCGGCTGACGAGTCAACGAAACCCTGAGGAAGACGGGTACAGGTGAATTGACGTCCCCTATAGGTAAACCCGAAAAGCGGCTGCGTCTCTGAGGCCATAGGGACACTGAAAAAAGCAGAATAAAGATCATTCACAGTAAAAATCTCGCTGGTATAGAGTTAACAATGGTAGCTACATCGGGCACCAAAGGAGCTAACGGAATAACTAATTTATTAATCTCACGTAAATCTTGTGTTAGTCTCCAGCATTTTTTTATCTGCCTTCAATACAGGATTAATCGGTGTGTTATAAGGTGAATGTGTCTCGATCAAAACACCTTGTGACAATAAATTGTCAATAACTGTAGCAATGCCAACATTCTTCTCTTACGACAATGGATATTGTTTAACAAAAATCGGATGGTGTGTTTTCATGAGTGCATGATACAGTTTTACCTGGATTAAGCCTGCCTCATCTTTGTGAGAGGCCCATAATTTAGGGTTAACTTCACCTAAATTTGGTTCATCGGGCAGGACCTCTGTACTACCCTGAAAGAAATCTTCCGGATGTGGCTGTGGCTCGGTTAAGAGCATGAGGACAGAAGGAAAAGACAGTGAGACATTGGTTTCAAAAAACAGAATTTCCATTCTCATTTTGTCATATCTCTTCCTAAAAGGTTTAAAGGCGAATTTGGAATTATTGTAAAGCTATGATAAAAATTTGTACCAGTCGGTGTCACCACAGGCAAAAGGTGAGTTACAGGACATAAATTGGAACTCTATCTATTCCCTAATAGATAAACTTCCCCTTTTTCCTAGGACCTCCTCCTTGAGTTTTGTGCTGAGGCTGGAATGCACCACTTCCTGTTGCAGTGCAGAGCATAACGGTTTAACTTAACCTGGAGCATAGTAGAAACTGCTAGCAGCATCTAAATTTCTAGGAAAAAGTATCTAGATGTAATACAATTTCACTCCATAATGCCAAATGATCTAAATAAGGATTAGTTCAATAACCGGCACAATTCCTATACATAAAATCATTGTGAGTTTCTTCCGGCAGTAAGCGGGAAATGTCATGACCCAACTTCTTAACACAGAACAAAGAACAGACACACAACACTTAACACACAGATAATACACACAACACATAACACTTAGACAATACAGCTGCACTAGGCACCAGGGGGATCGCAGTCTTCAAACAAAAAAAAAAGTAATCCAGTCTCTCCAATTGAATCACAAATTTTGTAAGTTAGGAAAAAAAAATAGACTATAAAGCCAAAACAAGATTGAAGTCTTTTCAAAATGTCAGTTTTTCTTTAGTTCATAATTATCGTGGATTCTTTTGGATACTTCAGACAATATCGCCTATATCAGACAGACCGTAAAAAACGTCTTCTAATCTTGCATCTTACATCTAAGGTGAGGAAACCAATGTCGCGACGAAATCATCCCACCAAAGGAAATTATCATTAATTAAACATTTAATGCATAACCAAGACACGAACACACATGCAGCCCTATTGGCTGGCAAACAGGACAATCCCCGCAAACAAGGAAGTATCTTAAAACTTACCTTGATGCGTGATCTCCCTTCGGATATTGTTGAAAGTATTTCTCTTCTGACACCAAAACTGTTAGATTTTTATCATGCCCAAACGAAACTTAATTCTTGGAGAGGTTTTCCATACGATCTGCTATGCCCGTGGTGCCTTTCTGATATCAGGGAAGAAGAAATACACAGCAATGCAGCAAATGTTCTTCCTCTTCTGGTTTATTGCAGACACAGAACGTATATATATACACACATACAGAGAAAAGGCTGTCCTAAACTTGTTTCCTGTTTAGACAAGAGGATATACTAGCCGGAGATTTGTGAGCCCAGATAAGACTCCCTGTTTACCTTACAGACTAACATCGTAAATATTCTATAGACACTGAACAGACAAGGGAATGTGTGTGAAAAAGTGTGAGTAACATCTTAACTCTAACAGCTTTAAACTTTAAACCCCTTTTTTTTTTTAGCAAAGCCTACACATAACACACATCACAGATCATAACCTTGTGCTTCATTACATCTGATCAAATGCAAATTATCAATTTGTGCTTGTTAATATCATGAACAGCAGCTATGCTAATTCCTCTACAATGCTTCTCTTTCTCTACCCATCCTGAGGTATTGCCAGCCCCAGTCACTTCCCACCTCATGAAGATTGTGGACCTTTTAAAGAAGTAGATGCCGACCCCGCAAACATCCCGAACCATCTAGAGACGTACCAGCGCCAATTGGATCCCACTTCATGTAGAGTTTGGACACTGGACCTCCTTGAGTGTTTAAAGACTCTGGCATGGAGAAGCTGGTGTTGGATCTATGATGATCGCAAATGTTGAGCTATTTTATGAGTTGTTTAGTAGCTTCTAGTTCTATAACCACAAATGACTGTAAAAGACTGTAGAAAGGACATTACTCATAATCTTATATTCCAGTGCTCATGTTAGTTCTCACTCTCCAGTGTTCTGTATTTTTTAAAGATTTATAATCACACTCTTGATGTCACTTAAATGAGGATGGGAACCCCTTTTGAGTCTTGTTCCTCTCAAGGTTTTTTCCTCATGTTATCTAAGGGAGTTTTTCCTTGCCACATCGCCATGGCTTGCTCATCAGGGATAAATACAAACCATTCACCTTAACTCTTAAAAGTATGTAAAGCTGCTTTGAGACAACGTCTGTTGTAAAAAGCGCTATATAAATAAACTTGACTTGACATCCTGAATTATAAAAAAGCTTTTAATGGTGCTGGATCTGCAAATTTTTCTACCCTCATATAAGATAAGCATAATTCTTGATTTTTATTCAGAACAAAAAAATGGCAAAATGAACTAAAATTAAAAGCACTGCAACATTTCAAAATCTAACAACTATCATTCGCACTATCAATAAGCAGTGATGATTTCATGATCTGTTTCAGAACAGATCACCAATTACAAAGTTTTACTCCCATTCAAGAGAATAAATTAACTTAATTTATTTCCACATCGAAATCATCAACTTGTGTTCTAGATACTGTATCTACATTTTCTTTTCAAACAGATAATTACAGAATTGTTTGAACAAATTCTTTCATTAGCAATGGCCATGTACATATTTTGTCAGTTATCAACCATAAAAAATAAAATGACCTGAACTTGACCCCTGTCAGTTGTCCAACTTTAAATAAATATCAAACCTTCCCTTTATCCTTAAGATTCTAGAAATGGTTGTAGCACATCAGTTTTGCTCAGACCTACATAGGAATAACATTCATGAAATGTATCAGTCAGGATTTAGGCTTCATCACAGCACAGAAACAGCGCTGGGTACAGTGGCAAATAACCTGCTACTGGCCTTTGTTCAGGGCTGTTGCTTGTGTTGTCTGATATTGGTGCAGCTTTTAACACCAAATTTACCATAATATTCTTCTTGCTAGACTAAAAGATTGGCTGGATCTTAGCTCTCTCCTGGCTAAGGTCTTATTTAACTGATTGTTATCAGTTTGTTGATGTAAATGGTGAGTTCTCTACACTTACTGAGTAGGAGTTTGGTGTTCCTCAAGGATTCCTCTGAGCGCCACTGCTTTTTTCTTTATATACTACCTCTGGGTAAATATATTCGTGATCATGGTATTAGCTTCAGTTGCTATGCTGATGATACGAAGTTGTAGACATCAGCTTGACAATGTGAAATGTGTCAAATACACTAGACAGTAGAACCTTGTTAACTTCCTTCTGCTTAATTCTGTTTAGACAGAAGTACATTTACAAGGACCACATGCAGCTAGAAGAACCACGTGTACAGCAGTTTAGTTTTTCCTTTGAGGCTCATGTGGATAACATTACCGGCCTTCTTAGCCTTCTTCAACTTTAGAAATTACTTGAATAAGAAATATAATATTACAGAATGTCTGTATAAGAATTTACTGTCTGCATGTTCTAGTAAGTGGATAAATAAGTGATTTTTTTTGTTACATTATGATCCACCATGCCTACTTTGCTCAAAAGGTGTTGGTTGTTGGTACTTAAAAAGAATACAGCAGAGGGCAGGCATTTCTTTTACAAAACCCCACAGTTATGGAACAGCCTTCCAATTACTGATTAGGACTCAGGCACAGTCTCAGTGTTCAAGTCTAGGCTGAAAATATATTTGTTTAGTAAAGCCTTTTGGCAGTAGAGTTTTCTTATTTGAAGTATTTTAAGGAAGAAAACTATAGGCACCAAACTTCTATTACACTACCAAACACTCTGTAATACAACTTTATAGCTGTTTTCTCACTTTATTAAAGCTGGAGGCCAGACCGAGATGCAAACACACACATTTTATATATATATATATATATATATATATATATATATATATATATATATATATATATATATATATATATATATATATATGGTAAAGAGATGGTGAAGCAGGAAGTGGATAGAATTAGTAAGGAGTAAGTGAGGGCAGCATTTAAGAGGATGAAGAGTGGAAAGTTGTTTGGACCAGGTGACATACCAGTAGAAGCATGATCGCTTGTTTATAAGCTATAAAAGCACAAGTAAAGGAAGTGTTCGCAGAGATGCAGGGAGTGTGGAACTGAGACGCAGCATCTCGTTCAACAACACCTCAACAACACTTTGGGAAGAGTGTACAATACCGTCAGACTGACCAATCCCTGCCTAGTGTGGATGGGCACAGCTAGGTCAAAGGACAGAGAGGCAAGGAGTGGCACTAATGTCAAGGAGTGGGGAGAACAGAGCACTCAAAAGAGGAGGAGATAGCAGCCACAATCCACCTGCTGAGGGTCTGCTTATCCACAGGGAGACCCTTCTTATATGGACTGTAGCAGATGAACAGCTGCTCGGACTTTCTCCACACGGCAGGTCTGTGGCTTAAGCGTCTCCTTTAGGAGAAGAATAGAATGCCTGGAGCATGACTGGTTGTAGGGCAGCAGAGGGGAAATTGCCTGGGGTAGAGAAAGGCACTGGACATGCCTGGGGTAAACTCCAGACAGGAGGGAGTCACAGAAGGGTGTAAAGGTTCCCAACTCTCTTTACAGACGAAATGACCAGTAGAAAAAAGTCTTGACTGTCAGAAATTTCAAAGGCACCTCGGGCAAGGGCTCGAAAGGCAGAGCCTCCAGAACTATGGCCTCAATAGCAGACATGTTAACCTGAAGGGTGGACAGAGACAACAGGCGAACTGTTCCTGAAGAAATTCCAGCACTGGGCCAACCAGGCAGTTCAATTCAATTCAATTTGTTTTTATTTGTATAGTGGTTTTAACAATGAACATTGTCTCAAAGCAGCTTTACACAGATAATGTGGTGATAAAGAATCAATAAGATGTTCTTTATGTGTAAGCTTGTCCCGGTTGAGCAAGCTGGTGGCAACTGCAGCAAGGAAAAACAGTAAATTGTATCTAACTGGTGGCATTCGCACCATATTGTAAACAGGCGCCATTTTGCGGCATATGACCTCCTAGTGGAGGGAGCTCTAGATTGGAGAATGGTGTCTACCACTTCAGCTGAGAGACGAGAGGCTAGGAGCCCTTTATGGGCCACATAAGATCCTGCCTGAGAGAAATCTCCCAAGGAGGTGTTCTAGACGGTTTACTAGATCGGAGAACAATGGCCGACCTGGCCAGCACGAGGCTTTCAGAAGGAGACGGATGGCCTCGGCCACATCTGCACCATAGTGTCTAGTCGAGAGGAGCTGGGTGAGTTAGGAAAATCCAGAGGGGACAGTATGAGTTCCCTCTTTAACACTCTTTTTAACGCTCTTAAACACTTCCTGATTTGCTCTACCACATCCGTGTGGAGCCTCCACTCACTGGGCCTTAGCCATTGCCACAAAAGAGCGTCTGCTCCCTGGCTCAAGTGCCCTGGGATGGATATTGCCCTCAGTGAGAGCAGACCACAGGAGGATCTATCGTGCCAGCTTGTGAAGGAGGCGAGAGCGCAGACCCCCCTGTTGGTTGATGCAAGAGACCACGGATGTGTTGTCTGTACGGACCAGCATATGATGGCCCCTCAGATCTGAGAAGAAATGCTTAAATTCTAGAAGCATGGCCAGCATCTCCAGGCAGTTTTGTGCCCAAAAGATAGGCCCCTTTTTTCATAGACCTTGGGCGGAGCGGCCACTCATGCCCGCACCCAACCCGTAAAGAATCCGTAGTTAACGTTATGCGACGACAAGGAGCCCCAACAAGGGGCCCTTTACCAGAAGCCTGGGTTTGCTGCACATGTCTAAGGCCCGTAAGGCTTGTTGCCTGACCTTGATTATGGGGAATGGGTTGCCCTTCCGGTTGAAACCTCTGGTCCTGAGCACCACTGCAGGGGTTGTATGTATAGGAGGCCATGTTTGATGCAGCTGCCTTTAGATACAGCAGTCTTTAACCTCTTAGGCTTCGTGGTTGCGTGAACACAACTAATATCCAATTGTTCTCAGGTGTTAATGTTTAGCAATAGATTAAATAAATAGGGAGAAGAGTAACCATGGCTAACAATACATCATTCAAAAGCTCTAAGTCTCAAGCAGCGATTTCAGATCACTTTATTTCAATGGAAAATGTATAACGAATGTATTTGCCAAATTTTGTGAGCAGTACACAACAACAACATGCATAAAAAAACACACTACTTACATTATTATTGTAATAACGAGTCACAAACACATCCACTGCTGCTAATCCCGGTTTATTAGGAAAGATAAGGGTCCAGTGAACAACATGCCATAAAGCATTTCTGCTCCAAACAAACAATAGTGTTGTAATTTAGATGTTTATTCCTTTGTTTACGTCACAGAACTTTGGCTGGTGTTTGTGTTTATATATATTCCCGAATAACTTTCACATAAAAAACGACATCTTGGTGACAAAAAACTTTTTATCAGGAACTGTTAACATTTAAAGTTAGGTTTAAACATTTTAAGTTGTCGTGGCATTTCAGCTGTGAGTCCCAAAATCTGTGTCGAAGGCTAACAGGTTAAAACTGCTTTACCATGAGTGATTGCCTTTGCAAAGGTACAGGGTAAGAGTGCAAGGCCGAATGGAAGGACCCGATATTGGCAAGCTTCAGCATCAAAAGCAAACCTCAGGAACTTTCGGTGTGAAGGAAGGATGGGTATGTAGAAATAGGTGTCCTTCAAATCCATCATGACTAACCAGTCTTCTGAATAGATTGAGACACTACATATTTCAGCATGAGCATCTTGAACCTGAGCCTCATTAGTGAGTGGTTCAGATGACGCAGATGTGCGTTCGAAGTGTCGATGATCAATGTGTCCTGCAATTCACATTAGTTCTCGCAGCTGGCTGCGTTCTTCATCGACGCACAAGCCGAGTGATCCACCGCTAAGAGTTGTCAGCTTTTGTTTTCGTTACTTTTGTCGACGCCAGAAGAAGGAGTGGTTGGGAAGAAAACGAGGGAGAAACACTAACAAAAAACTAACAGACAAACACGAAACAGGAGCGAAAAAAAAAAATGTAACATTTTAATAAATCTCTGCGAGGGCGCCCCGGGGTTGGCCGTGGGTCATTGAACCTGGGCTCGACATTGGGGAAGAGTTCTTTAATTCCCCTCCCTTTCTGTCGAGCCGGTAGGTACCCTCGCCGGGGATCCATTATTTATTTATAATTTTTTTTCTCCCCTTTGTCCGTTTCTTCGTTCGTTGTTGTTTTTTGTTTTTTGTTTCCCCTTTTGAATCAGAGGAGACCGAAAGCAATGCACCTCGGCTGAGAGCGCGGCACGCTGTCCCCCTTTTCCCACCCACTTCCAGAAGAGGGGCCGCGTAACTATTTAGCATGCCGGAGTCTCGTTCGTTATCGGAATTAACCAGACAAATCGCTCCACCAACTAAGAACGGCCATGCACCACCACCCACAGAATCGAGAAAGAGCTATCAATCTGTCAATCCTTTCCGTGTCCGGGCCGGGTGAGGTTTCCCGTGTTGAGTCAAATTAAGCCGCAGGCTCCACTCCTGGTGGTGCCCTTCCGTCAATTCCTTTAAGTTTCAGCTTTGCAACCATACTCCCCCCGGAACCCAAAGACTCGTGGTTTCCCGCACGCTGCCCGGCGGGTCATGGGAATAACGCCGCCGGATCGTGGGTCGGCATGGTTTATGGTCGGAACTACGACGGTATCTGATCGTCTTCGAACCTCCGACTTTCGTTCTTGATTAATGAAAACATTCTTGGCAAATGCTTTCGCTTTCGTCCGTCTTGCGCCGGTCCAAGAATTTCACCTCTAGCGGCGCAATACGAATGCCCCCGGCCGTCCCTCTTAATCATGGCCCTGGTTCCGAAAACCCACAAAATAGAACCGGAGTCCTATTCCATTATTCCTAGCTCAGGTATTCAGGCGAGTTTGGCGGCCCGCTTTGAACACTCTAATTTTTTCAAAGTAAACGCTCCGGACCCCTGAAAGGGACCGGACACCCAGCCAAGGGCATCCGGGGGGCACCGGGGAGGCAGGGTCTGGGACAGGCGGTGGCTCGCCTCGCGGCGGACCGCCAGCCCACTCCCGAGATCCAACTACGAGCTTTTTAACTGCAGCAACTTTAATATACGCTATTGGAGCTGGAATTACCGCGGCTGCTGGCACCAGACTTGCCCTCCAATGGGTCCTCACCCATGGGTTTAGGATACGCTCATTCCGATTACAGGGCCTCGAAAGAGACCTGTATCGTTATTTTTCGTCACTACCTCCCCGTGTCAGGAATGGGTAATTTGCGCGCCTGCTGCCTTCCTTGGATGTGGTAGCCGTTTCTCAGGCTCCCTCTCCGGAATCGAACCCTGATTCCCCGTTACCCGTGGTCACCATGGTAGGCGCCTATAGTACCATCGAAAGTTGATAGGGCAGACATTCGAATGAGACGTCGCCGCCGCGGAGGGCGCGCGATCGGCCCGAGGTTATCTAGAGTCACCAAAGCGGCCGGGGGGCCCGAGACCCCCCCGGATGGGTTTTGGGTCTGATAAATGCACGCATCCCCCACCCCGCTCCCCGTGAAGGGAGAGGAGAGGTCAGCGCTCGTTTGCATGTATTAGCTCTGGAATTACCACAGTTATCCGAGTATCCGAGTTATCCTGTTTTTAGCTTCAGACCAAGGCTACATCTCCCTATTAGTTTTACTAGATCTTAGTGCTGCGTTCGACACTATAGATCATGATCTTCTCCTCGATCGCTTACAGAATTACATCGGTATTCAGGGACAGGCATTAAGCTGGTTTAAATCCTACCTGTCCAATCGTTACCATTTCGTAGATTTAAATGGAGAGCTATCCAGGATAATGCTAGTAAATTATGGCGTGCCACAAGGGTCAGTTCTGGGACCCCTGCTTTTTACAATATACATGCTTCCATTAGGAAATATTATTAGAAGGCATGGAATTAGCTTCCATTGTTATGCTGATGATACCCAGCTATATATTTCATCCAAACCAGGCGATACAGCTCAATTAGCTCGCATAACTGAGTGTGTTGAAGAAATAAGAGATTGGATGACCCATAACTTTCTGCTATTAAATTCTGATAAAACGGAGATTTTGCTCATCGGCCCAAAAAATAGTACACAGAAGCTCCAGCATCTCAGCCTGCATTTAGACGGTTGTTCTGTAACTACTAGTTCAACAGTAAAAGACCTGGGAGTTATTTTAAACAGCAACTTATCTTTCAAAAATCACGGCGGGTTCGAACGATGCCGTCGGCACGGGGGTGTCAAAGACAGCACGTCATCGGGGGCGACGTGCTTTTTATTTTATTTTTTTCGCAGGGTAAACCGGGAAAATAGAGGCTGTGATTTCCAGGCCGGGTTCCCAGCCCTTCTTCCGTTTTCAAAAAAAGCTGGTCAGGGGCACTCCGGCCTGTCGTTTTTCTGGGCCTGCTGAGAGATTTCGAACCGGCCGTCTACGACTCCCTCAGATTTTCGTTCTTTTTCCGTGTCTGGGCGAAGGTTTCCGGTTGGAGGTGGGGCGGACGGAGGGGAAGGGGAACATCCGTACCCCCCATTTCCGCTTACCCCGGTCCCACCGTTGTCAAAGCCCATGACCGGTAGGAGGCAAACCCACAAAGAGCAGGGGATAGGAAATGCCATGCCCATGGAGGCCTTTCGAGGGCCAGGCAGGCACCTATCTCAGGCAGGTCTCGTGTTCCTGTCAGCCAGCAAGTAAGAAGAGAAGGTTGGAGAGAGGGGGACTTTAACAAAAAGAGGGAAAAAAATAAAAAAATAATAATATATATATTTTTTTTTCTCTCAGTGCTTGGCCCCCTTCAATCGCTGCCCTCTCCTACAAACCCAACGACACATCACGTAGATTCAAAAGATTGAACAATTTCCAACTGCCCCGTGACACAAATCAGGCCTTCAGGGACAATGTATGCTCTGACGATCGGAGCCCGACACTCTGTCGTGGATACGGGACTTGTGTGGAAAAAAAAAAAATTTAAGTCAGACAGTTGGACTTAGTGCGTTTTTCGACAAGAAACGCTCGACTATCGTTAGCGGACAAAAACGTCCGCCGAAACTCTAAGTTCCGTACCCACGACGGCGTGGCTTTCCATAGGCAAAGTAACACGAAACGCTCCGGGACCTTGACCCCCCAGTAGTGGATGCGGGTCTTGTGTAAAAAGACAAAAAAAAATGTTAGAAAAAAGGAAAACATTTTTTTTTTTCGAAAATAAACCTAAGTCCCACAGTTGGACTTAGTGCGTTTTTCGACAAGAAACGCTCGACTACCGTTAGCGGACAAAAACGTCCGCCGAAACTCTAAGTTCCGTACCCACGACGGCGTGGCTTTCCATAGGCAAAGTAACACGAAACGCTCCGGGACCTTGACCCCCCAGTAGTGGATGCGGGTCTTGTGTAAAAAGACAAAAAAAAATGTTAGAAAAAAGGAAAAAATTTTTTTTTTTCGAAAATAAACCTAAGTCCCACAGTTGGACTTAGTGCGTTTTTCGACAAGAAACGCTCGACTACCGTTAGCGGACAAAAACGTCCGCCGAAACTCTAAGTTCCGTACCCACGACGGCGTGGCTTTCCATAGGCAAAGTAACACGAAACGCTCCGGGACCTTGAGCCCCCGCCCCCGTAGTGGATGCGGGTCTTGTGTGATTAAAAAAAATAATAATAAAAACCAAAGGGTTAGGGTTAGAGGGTCAGGGGTTAGGGTTAGGGTTAGCGGGGTATGGGTTAGGGTTAGAGGGTTAGGGTTAGTGGGGTATGGGTTAGGGTTAGATGGTTAGGGTTAGAGGGTTGGGGTTGGGGCCAGGTTTAGGGTTATGGTTTGGGTTGGGTTAGGGTTTAGGGTTTGGTTTAGAGGGTTAGGGGACGGACGGTCAGGGTTTGGGGTTAAGGGTAAGGGTTAGAGGGTTTGGGGTTAGGG